>NC_092160.1:37229672-37232172 GCF_045791955.1 Oncorhynchus clarkii lewisi
AGAGGCTCTCCAGCTGTGTCCCAAAACAAGAAGAGAACGACCGTCAGAAGAGAACGACCACCAATAGAGAACGACCACAAGAAGAGAACAACCACCAATAGAGAACGACCATCAGAAGAGAACGACCACAAGAAGAGAACGACCGTCAGAAGAGAACGACCACCAATAGAGAACGACCACAAGAAGAGAACGACCACAAGAAGAGAACGATCACAAGAAGAGAACGACCGTCAGAAGAGAACGACCAACAATAGAGAACGACCACAAGAAGAGAACGACCACCAATAGAGAACGACCATCAGAAGAGAACGACCACAAGAAGAGAACGACCACAAGAAGAGAACGATCATCAGAAGAGAACAACCACAAGAAGAGAACGACCACAAGAAGAGAACAACCACAAGAAGAGAACAACCACAAATAGAGAACGACCACAAGAAGAGAACAACCACAAGAAGAGAACGACCATAAATAGAGAACGACCACAAATAGAGAACGACCACAAGAAGAGAACGATCACAAGAAGAGAACGACCACAAGAAGAGAACAACCACAAATAGAGAACGACCACAAGAAGAGAACAACCACAAGAAGAGAACGACCATAAATAGAGAACGACCACAAATAGAGAACGACCACAAGAAGAGAACGATCACAAGAAGAGAACGACCGTCAGAAGGGAACGACCACAAGAAGAGAACGACCGTCAGAAGAGAACGTCCACAAATAGAGAACGACCACAAATAGAGAACGACCACAAGAAGAGAACGAACACAAGAAGAGAACGACCACAAGAAGAGAACGACCACAAGAAGAGAACAACCACAAGAAGAGAACAACCACAAGAAGAGAACGACCACAAGAAGAGAACGACCACAAGACGAGAACGACTGTCAGAAGAGAACGACCGTCAGAAGAGAACGACCGTCAGAAGAGAACGACCGTCAGAAGAGAACAACCGTCAGAAGAGAACGACCTTCAGAAGATAACGACCGCCAGAAGAGAACGACCTTCAGAAGATAACGACCGTCAGAAGAGAACGACCTTCAGAAGAGAACGACCTTCAGAAGAGAACGACCTTCAGAAGAGAACGACCGTCAGAAGAGAGATTCTGCTGCCTCAAGGACCAGAGTTGTGAACATTGTGAACAACAACCACAAATAGAGAACGACCACAAGAAGAGAACAACCACAAGAAGAGAACGACCATAAATAGAGAACGACCACAAATAGAGAACGACCACAAGAAGAGAACGATCACAAGAAGAGAACGACCACAAGAAGAGAACAACCACAAATAGAGAACGACCACAAGAAGAGAACAACCACAAGAAGAGAACGACCATAAATAGAGAACGACCACAAATAGAGAACGACCACAAGAAGAGAACGATCACAAGAAGAGAACGACCGTCAGAAGGGAACGACCACAAGAAGAGAACGACCGTCAGAAGAGAACGTCCACAAATAGAGAACGACCACAAATAGAGAACGACCACAAGAAGAGAACGAACACAAGAAGAGAACGACCACAAGAAGAGAACGACCACAAGAAGAGAACAACCACAAGAAGAGAACAACCACAAGAAGAGAACGACCACAAGAAGAGAACGACCACAAGACGAGAACGACTGTCAGAAGAGAACGACCGTCAGAAGAGAACGACCGTCAGAAGAGAACGACCGTCAGAAGAGAACAACCGTCAGAAGAGAACGACCTTCAGAAGATAACGACAGTCAGAAGAGAACGACCTTCAGAAGATAACGACCGTCAGAAGAGAACGACCTTCAGAAGAGAACGACCTTCAGAAGAGAACGACCTTCAGAAGAGAACGACCGTCAGAAGAGAGATTCTGCTGCCTCAAGGACCAGAGTTGTGAACATAGAAATAGAGTCAGTAGAAAGCAGGAAGTTGAAACAGGAAGTACAGCGTTACATATGTGCCTTATTAACCGTCGACTCAATGTTCGGGGCCATATTCAGTTATGACACTCAGGGCTCCCGAGTGGCGCGAGCGGGCTAAGGCTTCTGCATCTCATTGCTAGTGGCGTCAGCATCTCATTGCTAGTGGCGTCATTACAGATCCTGGTTCGATTACAGGCTGTATCATAACCGGCTGTGATTGGGAGTCCCATAGGGCGGGACACACAATTGGCCCAGCGCCCTCCGGGTTAGGGTTTGGCCGGTGTAGTGCCGTCATTGTAAATAAGAATTTGTTTTTAACTGACTTGCCTAGTTAAATAAAAATTCACAAGGTGGAAAAATGTCCCAGATCAATGGTGTGTACTGTTGGCTAATAGTTCAGTTCTTCACCCATTGTAATAATGACTGAACACGTTATTGAAGAACCAGTTGAATAAATGTGATGAGATACTGTTCTCCAGTTAATGCTGATTTACATTTAGATGCAAATACATATTTATATTGTCAGACAGTTCTGTAACCATTTATATGAATATGTAAAGATTTTTCACTAGTCGAATGACAGAGACGAGGATGGGA
>NC_092160.1:37237172-37239672 GCF_045791955.1 Oncorhynchus clarkii lewisi
CAGGTTACTACTGTAACTGTGTGATGGTTCTGGTAACTAGCAGGTTACTACTGTAACTGTGTGATGGTTCTGGTGACCAGCAGGTTACTACTGTAACTATGTGATGGTCCTGGTGACCAGCAGGTTACTGTTGTAACTGTGTGATGGTCCTGGTGACCAGCAGGTTACTACTGTAATTATGTGATGGTCCTGGTGACCAGCAGGTTACTACTGTAACTGTGTGATGGTTCTGGTGACCAGCAGGTTACTACTGTAACTATGTGATGGTCCTGGTGACCAGCAGGTTACTGCTGTAATTATGTGATGGTCCTGGTGACCAGCAGGTTACTACTGTAACTATGTGATGGTCCTGGTGACCAGCAGGTTACTACTGTAACTATGTGATGGTCCTGGTGACCAGCAGGTTACTACTGTAACTATGTGATGGTCCTGGTGACCAGCAGGTTACTACTGTAATTATGTGATGAAAGGCAGAGGAAGAGAGGAATGAAAAGACACTGTCATCTCTGGTGAAAAAGGAAAAATGTTCAAATGTTCAATCAATGACTTGCAGCAGACAACATCATTTCACTCAATTAGCTTTTTCTGGGAAGGGTGTCAAGAGAGAGACTCAACACAGAAACCTGCATCCCAAATGTAACTCTATTGCTTATTTAGTCCACTACTTTAAACCAGGGCATACTACAAAGTAGTGCACGATAAAGGGAGTAGGGGGCCATTTGGGAAGCAGGTAGGGCGTACTATGAGGAAATAAACAAATTGAGTGCGTGACTGAAGAGTGATTTTAAACTAACAATGGGGATTGCATCCCAAACGGAACCCTATTCCCTATATAGTGCACTACTTTAGACCAGAGCCATATTCCCTATGTAGTGCACTACTTTAGACCAGAGCCCTATTCCCTACATAGTGCACTACTTTAGACCAGGGCCCTATTCCCTATATAGTGCACTACTTTAGACCAGGGCCCTATTCCCTATATAGTGCACTACTTTAGACCAGGGCCCTATTCCCTATATAGTGCACTACTTTAGACCAGGGCCCTATTCCCTATATAGTGCACTACTTTAGACCAGAGCCATATTCCCTATGTAGTGCACTACTTTAGACCAGAACCCTATTCCCTATATAGTGCACTACTTTCGACCATAACCCATAGGGGTCGTAGTGTTCAGGAAGAATTCAATCTAAGACCGACAAGGAGGAGAGAACAGACAGGGTTTGTGAGGTCGCCGGCATGCAGAGATGTGCATTACAAAATCAACAACAGAGAGAGAGGGGTCACCTGGCACAGACGTTCAGACGGTGAAAACAGAATCAATGGTGCTTTATGTAGGAGAGACACAATACTGCGAAGTCGGTTCAGAAAACAAGAAATAGATTGGAAATAGAAAAGCACAAACAGAACAAAACAGCCACAGATCTGGTGTCCAGACTATCACAGCCACAGCAGTGGTGTCCAGACTATCACATCCACAGATCTGGTGTCCAGACTATCACAGCCACAGCAGTGGTGTCCAGACTATCACAGCCACAGATCTGGTGTCCAGACTATCACAGCCACAGATCTGGTGTCCAGACTATCACATCCACAGATCTGGTGTCCAGACTATCACAGCCACAGCAGTGGTGTCCAGACTATCACATCCACAGATCTGGTGTCCAGACTATCACAGCCACAGATCTGGTGTCCAGACTATCACAGCCACAACGCGGGTGTCTAGACTATCACAGCCATAGATCTGGTGTCCAGACTATCACAGCCACAGATCTGGTGTCCAGACTATCACATCCACAGATCTGGTGTCCAGACTATCACATCCACAGATCTGGTGTCCAGACTATCACATCCACAGATCTGGTGTCCAGACTATCACAGCCACAGATCTAGTAATTTAGTATGTCGACCTGTTTCTCTCTCTCTCTCTGTAGTCTCTCTCTCTCTCTGTAGTCTGTCTCTCTATAGTCTGTCTCTCTGTCTCTCTATATTCTGTCTCTCTGTCTCTCTGTAGTCTGTCTCTCTGTCTCTCTGTAGTCTGTCTCTCTGTCTCTCTATATTCTGTCTCTCTCTCTCTGTCTCTCTATATTCTGACTCTCTGTCTCTCTATATTCTGTCTCTCTGTCTCTCTATATTCTGTCTCTCTATATTCTGTCTCTGTCTCTCTGTCTCTCTGTCGTCTGTCTCTCTGTCTCTCTATATTCTGTCTCTCTGTCTCTCTTTCTCTCTGTAGTTTGTCTCTCTGTCTCTCGATATTCTGTCTCTGTCTTTCTGTAGTCTGTCTCTCTCTCTGTCTCTCTGTCTCTCTATATTCTGTCTCTCTATATTCTGTCTATCTGTCTCTCTGTAATCTCTCTCTCTGTTTCTCTGTCTCTCTATATTCTGTCTCTCTATTATCTGTCTCTCTGTCTCTGTAGTCTCTCTCTCTGTCTCTCTGTAGTCTCTCTCTCTCTCTCTCTCTCTCTCTCTGTGTGCAGTCTGATTGTATGACTCACCAGACGG
>NC_092160.1:37254672-37429451 GCF_045791955.1 Oncorhynchus clarkii lewisi
ACAACCCCACCACCACCACAACCCCACCACCACCACACCACAACAACCCCACCACCACCACAACCCCACCACCACCATCACAACTTTGACATCAACAAACACCATACCATAATAGTCTGCTGTTGTGAAGCTGGTTGGATGTACTGCTAAATTCTCTAAAATGACAAAACTGCACATTTCTTATTGTCCCCAGCACAAGGTGCACCTCTGTAATGATCATGCTGTTAAATCAGCTTCTTGATATGCCACACCTGTCAGGTACATGGATTATCTTGGCAAAGGAGAAATGCTCACTAACAGGGATGTAAACAAATTTGTTCACAACATTTTAGATAAATAAGCTTTTTGTGCGTACAGAACATTTCTGGGATATTTTATTTCAGCTCACGAAACATGGGACCAACACTTTTTACATGTTGAGTTTATGTTTTGTTCAAAAATCAACTTTTAATAGCTGTGAAACATCAAGAGATGTTGATTCATCAGTCACTGAGAACGTCTTTGGAAACTGAAGTCTGTTGAAAGGCAATATGGTAATATGGGCTATGGGCCAGGCAGGGCTGAGCTAACTTTGAGGACTAGACCGGCCAAAGGGCAGTTCGGGTTAATGCCAGATGGCCTGGTCCATCTTTAACCCGGTGTGTTTAGTCAAGTGTGATTATCTCATTTGGGGGTTATTTGTTTTATAACAGGGACCTTGAGGACAACAACTGGCCAGTGTATTTTTGATCCCAGTCCGTCCCTGTTGTAAATGAATATAGCTATGTGCCCGTTGTCTCCTTCTGATCCCAGTCCGTCCCTGTTGTAAATGAATACAGCTATGTACCCGTTGTCTCCTTCTGATCCCGGTCCATCCCTGTTGTAAACGAATACAGCTATGTGCCCGTTGTCTCCTTCTGATCCCAGTCCGTCCCTGATGTAAATGAATACAGCTATGTGCCCGTTGTCTCCTTCTGATCCCAGTCCGTCCCTGTTGTAAATGAATAGGGCTATGTGCCCGTTGTCTCCTTCTGATCCCGGTCCGTCCATGTTGTAAATGAATACAGCTATGTGCCCGTTGTCTCCTTCTGATCCCAGTCCGCCCCTGTTATAAATGAATACAGCTATGTGCCCGTTGTCTCCTTCTGATCCCAGTCCGCCCCTGTTGTAAATGAATACAGCTATGTGCCCGTTGTCTCCTTCTGATCCCAGTCCGCCCCTGTTATAAATGAATACAGCTATGTGCCCGTTGTCTCCTTCTGATCCCAGTCCGCCCCTGTTGTAAATGAATACAGCTATGTGCCCGTTGTCTCCTTCTCCGAGCTGTTTCAGGAGCACGTAGTAAACAAGAAGATTAAATAAACCAATCACAGGAACAAAGAAAAACAAACAAACAAATTACAATTATTCTGATTTCATAAAAGTCAAACTGTCATTGCAGGTGTTTGGTTTTTGTAATTTAGAGGGAAATACAATAATGACTATTTTACATAAACATTTAATTATTACAGTATATTCCTTTATATTGCCAAAGCTAAAGTCTTAAAAGTTAATGAGTAATAGTCTCAAGTATCTAGTCAACCAAATCAATGAACCACTCAGTCTGTCATTTCGTCTGTCTGCATGTTGCCTTTGAGCAGAGTACTGTAGTCTGTTTCTCTGTCTCTATGTAGTCTGTCTCGCTGTAGTCTGTCGCTCTGTCTCGCTGTAGTCTGTCTCGCTGTAGTCTGTCTCTCTGTCTCGCTGTATGTCTCTCTGTAGTCTGTCTCTCTGTCTCGCTCTAGTCTGTCTCTCTGTAGTCTGTTTCTCTGTCTCTATGTAGTCTGTCTCGCTGTCTCTCTGTAGTCTGTCTCTCTGTCTCTCTGTAGTCTGTCTCTCTATAGTCTGCCTCTCTGTAGTCTGTCTCTCTGTAGTCTGTCTCTCTGTCTCTCTGTAGTCTGTCTCTCTATAGTCTGCCTCTCTGTAGTCTGTCTCTCTATAGTCTGTCTCTCTGTAGTCTGTCTCTCTATAGTCTGTCTCTCTGTGGTCTGTCTCTCTATAGTCTGTCTCTCTGTAGTCTGTCTCTCTATAGTCTGTCTCTCTGTAGTCTGTTTCTCTGTAGTCTGTCTCTATATGGTCTGTCTCTCTATAGTCTGTCTCTCTGTAGTCTGTCTCTCTGTAGTCTGTCTCTCTATAGTCTGTCTCTCTGTTGTCTGTCTCTCTATAGTCTGTATCTCTGTAGTCTGTCTCTCTATAGCCTGTCTCTCTGTAGTCTGTCTCTCTATAGTCTGTCTCTCTATAGTCTGTCTCTCTGTAGTCTGTCTCTCTCTCTGTATGTCTCTCTATAGTCTGTCTCTCTATAGTCTGTCTCTCTGTAGTCTGTCTCTCTATAGTCTGTCTCTCTGTAGTCTGTTTCTCTGTCTCTCTGTAGTCTGTCTCTCTGTAGTCTGTCTCTCTGTAGTCTGTCTCTCTGTCTCTCTATAGTCTGTCTTTCTGTAGTCTGTCTCTCTGTAGTATGTCTCTCTGTAGTCTGTCTCTCTATATTCTGTCTCTCTGTAGTCTGTCTCTCCGTCTCTCTATAGTCTGTCTCTCTGTAGTCTGTCTTTCTATAGTCTGTCTCTCTGTAGTCTGTCTCTCTGTAGTCTGTCTCTCGGTAGTCTTTCTCTCTGTCGATCTGTAGTCGGTCTCTCTGTAGTCTGTCTCTCTATCGTCTGTCTCTCTGTAGTCTGTCTCTCTGTAGTCACTCACTATTTTCTACAATGACTTTGTGGAGCTGGTTGATGCCGGAGAGGGATTTTACTGGTTAGATGTATGCTTAATGTGTTTTCCCACTTAGCAGTTCCAATTCTCCAGCCCGAGTACTCTTTGCTTGTCTGACATGCTCTCAAAGTAACGCAAATAGACTTATTAGGTACACATCTAGATATAGACTATTAGGTACACATCTAGATATAGACTATTAGATACACATCTAGATATAGACTATTAGGTACACATCTAGATATAGAATATTAGGTACACATCTATATATGGACTATTAGGTACACATCTAGATATAGAATATTAGGTACACATCTATATATGGACTATTAGGTACACATCTAGATATAGACTATTAGATACACATCTAGATATAGACTATTAGATACACATCTAGATATAGACTATTAGATACACATCTAGATATAGACTATTAGATACACATCTAGATATAGACTATTGGGTACACATCTAGTACCAATTTGGAGCCCTCCTGCCTGAGTTCTTCGGGGCATGTATTCTACAAGGCGTGTCGTTCAAACGTTGCTCAGTTGTTACCAACTTAACGTGTGCCAGGAAAACATTCCCCACACCATCACACCACCATCAGCCTGTACGGTTGATACCAAGCAGGATGGGGGCCACGGACTCATACGCCAAATCCTGACTCTTCTGCTCAGCACGATACAACAGGAACCCAGGATTTATTTTTATTTTTAAAGACCGGACTATGTTTTTCTCACTCCTCTTCTGCCCACTGGAGACACTTGTTCTTGTTTTTAGCTGATAGAGGTGAAACCGGGTGTTGTCGTCTGGTCGTGACAAGGACCGACATGTTGTGCGTTTCCGATATGTTGTTCTACGCACCACTGTTGTCCTCTGTTTGTTTACCTGTTTGTGGTCCGTTTGTTTACCTGTTTGTACTGCTCTGTTTATTTACCTGTTTGTACTGCTCTGTTTGTTTACCTGTTTGTACTGCTCCGTTTGTTTACCTGTTTGTACTGCTCTGTTTGTTTACCTGTTTGTACTGCTCTGTTTGTTTACCTGTTTGTACTGCTCTGTTTGTTTACCTGTTTGTACTGCTCTGTTTGTTTACCTGTTTGTACTGCTCTGTTTGTTTACCTGTTTGTACTGCTCCGTTTGTTTACCTGTTTGTACTGCTCTGTTTGTTTACCTGTTTGTACTGCTCTGTTTGTTTACCTGTTTGTACTGCTCTGTTTGTTTACCTGTTTGTACTGCTCTGTTTGTTTACCTGTTTGTACTGCTCTGTTTGTTTACCTGTTTGTACTGCTCTGTTTGTTTACCTGTTTGTACTGCTCCGTTTGTTTACCTGTTTGTACTGCTCTGTTTATTTACCTGTTTGTACTGCTCTGTTTATTTACCTGTTTGTACTGCTCTGTTTGTTTACCTGTTTGTACTGCTCCGTTTGTTTACCTGTTTGTACTGCTCTGTTTGTTTACCTGTTTGTACTGCTCTGTTTGTTTACCTGTTTGTACTGCTCTGTTTGTTTACCTGTTTGTACTGCTCTGTTTGTTTACCTGTTTGTGGTCCGTTTGTTTACCTGTTTGTACTGCTCCGTTTGTTTACCTGTTTGTACTGCTCTGTTTGTTTACCTGTTTGTACTGCTCCGTTTGTTTACCTGTTTGTACTGCTCTGTTTGTTTACCTGTTTGTACTGCTCTGTTTGTTTACCTGTTTGTGGTCCGTTTGTTTACCTGTTTGTACTGCTCCATTTGTTTACCTGTTTGTACTGCTCTGTTTGTTTACCTGTTTGTACTGCTCTGTTTGTTTACCTGTTTGTACTGCTCTGTTTGTTTACCTGTTTGTGGTCCGTTTGTTTACCTGTTTGTACTGCTCTGTTTGTTTACCTGTTTGTACTGCTCTGTTTGTTTACCTGTTTGTACTGCTCCGTTTGTTTACCTGTTTGTACTGCTCTGTTTATTTACCTGTTTGTACTGCTCTGTTTATTTACCTGTTTGTACTGCTCTGTTTATTTACCTGTTTGTACTGCTCCGTTTGTTTACCTGTTTGTACTGCTCTGTTTATTTACCTGTTTGTACTGCTCTGTTTGTTTACCTGTTTGTACTGCTCCGTTTGTTTACCTGTTTGTACTGCTCCGTTTGTTTACCTGTTTGTACTGCTCTGTTTGTTTACCTGTTTGTGGTCCGTTTGTTTACCTGTTTGTGGTCCGTTTGTTTACCTGTTTGTGGTCCGTTTGTTTACCTGTTTGTACTCCTCCGTTTGTTTACCTGTTTGTACTCCTCCGTCTGTTTACCTGTTTGTTTACCTGTTTGTGGTCCCTTTGTTTACCTGTTTGTGGTCCGTTTGTTTACCTGTTTGTACTCCTCTGTTTGTTTACCTGTTTGTACTGCTCTGCTTGTTTACCTGTTTGTGGTCCGTCTGTTAGCTTGAACGATTCTTGCCAATTCTCTTCCGACCTCTTTTTATCAACGAGCTGTTTCCCTTCACAGGAGGATGGGCCTTTTCTGAGATACTGGCCCCGACGATCAAAGTGTCGTGACCGGGGTTAAATCCGGGGTTAATAGGGGTTAATATGGTCCAATCAGAGATGGCATTGGTTATTCTACAACAGCCTCAGACATTATGATACAGTAGGGTTTTATGTCTGTGTTTATTCATATACTGTTGCTGTTGGTGGTGTCAACAACATGTCGAATCATGTTTAAAAGATGTAGCTACTGTAGCTATTTATTCTATGTGGAAAAGTCAATGTTTTCTGTAAACATTCTACTAAATGTAGCTGTGAAAATTATCCAAATCCTACCAGAGTTCAGATACGAATATCCGGGTAGAAAATAATGCATGTAGATGACCCGTCTCCAATGTTTACTGTTTATAACTTTATCCTTAATAACACCCAGATGTGTTGGACTGTCTTGTTTGGCCCTCCGACCCCTCTCCTGAGTTAAATAACACCCAGATGTGATGGACTGTCATGTTTGGCCCTCCGACCCCTCTCCTGGGTTAAATAACACCCAGATGTGATGGACTGTCATGTTTGGCCCTCCGACCCCTCTCCTGGGTTAAATAACACCCAGATGTGATGGACTGTCATGTTTGGCCCTCCGACCCCTCTCCTGGGTTAAATAACACCCAGATGTGATGGACTGTCATGTTTGGCCCTCCGACCCCTCTCCTGGGTTGAATAACACCCAGATGTGATGGACTGTCATGTTTGGCCCTCCGACCCCTCTCCTGGGTTAAAAGTTTACCTCCTAAATATTCCCTTTATAATGCACTAAATTTGACCCATACGTTTGTCTCTGGTCAAAAGTAGTGCGCTATGTAAGGAATAGTTTGCTTTATGGGACACTTACACCCTGATTCAATATTTCTGTCCCAAATACCTCCTACTGTTTTGACTCATTCGGAAGGAGAGAAGAAGACACCACTCAAAAACAAATAAACCTCCACGGGCCAATAGACACAACAGATTTCCATTAAAGGGACAAGTGTTTTTTATATCTGAAAAAAATAAACATTGAAAGAAAAACAGGCTCTCTCTCTCTCTCTCTCTCTCTCTCTCTCTCTCTCTGTCTCTCTCTCTCTCTCTCTCTCTCTCTCTCTCTCTCTCTCTCTCTCTCTCTCTCTCTCTCTCTGTCTCTCTCTCTCTCTCTCTCTCTCTCTCTCTCTCTCTCTCTCTCTCTCTCTCTCTCTCTCTCTCTCTCTCTAACATATCAGACTGATGCCAAAGCATTTCTACAGTACTGTATGCACAGGGAAGGCTGTGGGTATACAAGCACAGCATGTTAAAAACAAATAGAAGCATCTGTGTAGTGGACACGAAACAGTTATCGACAGGGGGGGGTTCTCGTTTCATCACTGTGACATGAAGGAGAAATGTTTTACATGCCAATAGTCACTGGAGAGAACAAGGGAGACATAAAATATTGAGGGGGGGGGAGCGAGAGATGAGGAGATCAGGGTAAAGAGAGGACCAAATAGAGAGAGAGAGAGAGAGAGTGAGAGAGTGAGACAGAGAGAGGAGAGAGAGAGATGAAGAGATCAGGGTATGCACTTAGGAAGAGAAGTCTTATTTTGGTACTCTTCTCCGGCACACGGTAGTTGAACACTCATCAGTGAATACCTCTCCTCTCCTCTCCACTCCTCTTCTACTTAAAATGGAATAACATCAGTAGGCATTAAGCAGAGAATGGGAACCCCCAACCTCCTCTCTTTTCCTCTCCTCTCCTCTCCTCTCCTCTCCTCTCCTCTCCTCTCCTCTCCTCTCCTCTCCTCTCCTCTCCTCTCCTCTCCTCTCTTCTCCTCTCCTTCTTTCCTCTCCTCTCCTTTCCTCTCCTTTCCTCTCCTCTCCTCTCCTCTCCTTCCTTCCTCTCCTCTCCTCTCCTCTCCTCTCCTCTCCTTCTTTCCTCTCCTCTCCTCTCCTTCTTTCCTCTCCTCTCCTCTCCTCTCCTTCTTTCCTCTCCTCTCCTTTCCTTTCCTCTCCTCTCCTCTCCTCTCCTCTCCTCTCCGCTCCTTCTTTCCTCTCCTCTCTTTCTTTAATCTCCTCTCCTCTCCTCTCATCTCCTCTCCTCTCCTCTCCTCTCCTCTCCTCTCCTCTCCTTCTTTAATCTCCTCTCCTCTCCTCTCCTCTCCTCTCCTCTCCTCTCCTCTCCTCTTCTCTCCTCTCCTCTCCTCTCCTCTCCTCTCCTTCTTTAATCTCCTCTCCTCTCCTTCATTAATCTCCTCTCCTCTCCTCTCCTTCTTTAATCTCCTCTCCTCTCCTCTCCACTCCTTCTCTCCTCTCCTCTCCTCTCCTTCTTTAATCTCCTCTCCTCTCCTCTCCTCTCCTCTCCTCTCCTCTCCTCTCCTCTCCTCTCCTCTCCTCTCCTCTCCTCTCCTCTCCTCTCCTCTCCTCTCCTCTCCTCTCCTTCTTTAATCTCCTCTCCTTCTTTAATCTCCTCTCCTCTCCTCTCCTCTCCTCTCCTCTCCTCTCCTCTCCTCTCCTCTCCTTCTTTAATCTCCTCTCCTCTACTCTCCTTCTTTAATCTCCTCTCCTCTCATCTCCACTCCTTCTTTAATCTCCTCTCCTCTCATCTCCACTCCTTCTTTCCTCTCCTCTCCTCTCCTCTCCTCTCCTCTCCTCTCCTCTCCTCTCCTCTCCTCTCCTCTCCTCTCCTCTCCTCTCCTCTCATTCTCTCCTCTCATTCTTTCCTCTCCTCTCATTCTTTCCTCTCCTCTCCTCTCCTCTCATTCTTTCCTCTCATCTCCGCTCCTTCTTTCCTCTCCTTCTTTAATCTCCTCTCGTCTCATCTCCGCTCCTTCTTTCCTCTCCTCTCCTCTCCTTTCCTCTCCTTCTTTAATCTCCTCTCCTCTCCTCTCCTTTCCTTCTTTCCTCTCCTTTCCTTCTTTCCTCTCCTTTCCTTTCCTTTCCTTCTTTCCTCTCCTCTCCTTTCCTTCTTTCCTCTCCTCTCCTTTCCTTCTTTCCTCTCATCTCACCATATGCTTGCTTGATCTTGATCACTTTCTCAGTCCACACACACTCTACGATCACTGTTTATGCTGCACAGAGTCCTCGCGGTTTGGAGATGAGTTTTGTTAGTTGAACGCTGCCATGCATATAGTGCTCTACCCTACAGTAACTTGATACCAACATAAAGGACTCCCATAAGTTCTACAGTAGATATCAGTGGGTTTGTTTTGTCCTAACCCCTAGATATAATATAACCCCTAGGGTTGTAAAGGTACACCGTATTCTACAAACAGGTGGGGACCTGGGTTCGGTCTGCACTGTGAAGCCCAATGAATACATAAAACATATATATATATATATATATATATATATATATATATATATATATATATATATATATATATATGAGAGAGAGAGAGAGAAACGTACGAAACACTATAGGTTATGCATACCCTAGGTTGTGTGTATCTGTAAATCTGAGCTGAGAAAATATTTCAGGCTATTCAGTTAAAATAATAAAAAAAATCTCACCTTATCTGGCACATGTGAAACCATCCTTTTGTGAGGTGGGGTCGAGAAACCAGGAGGATTTTGGTATTTGTTGTTATTTTTGTTGTTGTATTTTATTAGGATCCCCATTAGCTGTTGCAAAAGCAGCGTCTACTCTTCCTTCTACACACAAAACATGAAACGTGATGTAATACAGAACGCTAAAAGACAAGAACAGATCAAGGAGAAAACTACAAACATTTTATTTTTTAACACAAAAGGCACATGTAGCCTAGATGTCAATACACAACAGTGGTCACCGACGACAACGAGACAGCCTATAGGGAGGAAGTCAGAGACCTGGCCGTGTGGTGCCAGGACGACAAACTCTCCCTCAACGTGATCAAGGAGATGATTGTGGACTACAGGAAAAAGAGGACCGAGCACGTCCCCCCCATTCCCATTGAAAGGGACTGCAGTGGAGCAGGTTGAGAGCTTCAAGTTCCTTGTTGTCCACGTCACCAACAAACTAACATGGTCTAAACAAACCAAGGCAATCGTGAAGAGGGCACGACGAAACCTATTCCCACTCAGGAGACTGAAAAGATTTGGTATGGGTCCTCAGATACTCAAAAGGCTCTATAGCTGCACCATCGAGAGCATCCTGACCGGTTGCATCACCGCCTGGTATGGTACATCACTGGGACCAAGCTTCCTGCCATCCAGGACCTCTATACTAGGCGGTGTTGGAGGAAAGCCCTAAAAATTGTTGAAGACTCCAGTCAACCAAGTAATAGACTGTTCTCTACTACTGCATGGCAACCAGTACCGGAGCGTCAAGTCTAGGATCAAAAGGCTCCTTAACAGCTTATACCCCCAAGCCATAAGACTGCTGAACAACTAAACTAATCACTGTTTACATTGACCCCCCTCTTCATCTTCCTATATATACCACATAATCTCTCTATCTCTCTCTCTCTCTCTCTCTCTCTCTCTCTCTGTCTCTCTCTCTCTCTCTCTGTCTCTTTCTCTCTCTCTCTCTCTCTCTCTCTCTCTCTCTCTCTCTCTCTCTCTCTCGTTCTTGTGGTCCTGGCAACTGGACCTTTTTTGGAACCCCATTATTTTTGTGTTACTGAGATTTACTGTCAGGGCCCAGGTCTGACAGACTGTTCTAATGCCCTCGCCAATTCATTGATATATATGTGGAAATAAATGTTTGTGGGTTTTTTATTGCCAATTTTAACTGCACACTTCTTCTTGTACATGGATTTTTATAATGTTGTATGTATTTCCCCCAACACCGCTTTTCCATCAATTTGTACAGCAGACCTTCTTGCCAAATCGAGTCAATATCAATTTTGAAATCAGCAAAGCACGAAAATACTTTTCCTTTGTTTTGGTTTGTTTGTTTTATCAATTAGGGCGAATACGCAATGCTCCCTCTAAACTGTGTGCTGGCGAAGCAATATCAGGCCACAGAGAGAAGCATGAGATTGAAATGTATTTCACTTTCTAGAGTGAACAAATCAACGCAATATTAGCCGTTTTTTAATCCAACACGCCGAAGCAAAACAAACTATGCAAGAGATTTTGTTGTAGGAGTAGGATTCTGTTGCATGACTCAACCAACCACAGACCTGTGCGGCGTAGCCAATCAGTGCAGCAGTAAGCCTATATAAGCAAATATACCATTGTCATATATGGATATGTGTCGAGCACTTAGAACTGGACTGTGTTTACAGGATGAGCGGTCGTGTAGCCACGTGTGAACATTTAATTCATCTCCTTCGCAACTTAGTGACTTATTAGCTCAGTTATAGATAGTTTGTAGTTATTAGCTCAGTTATAGATAGTTTGTAGTTATTAGCTCAGTTATAGATAGTTTGTAGTTATTAGCTCAGTTATAGATAGTTTGTAGTCAGAAGTGGAGGAGTGGTCGCTTCCAACAAGAACACAAAACATGTACATTTCTAGACATCTTTGAAAAGAGAGTCAGGGAAAGAGCTTTTTTTTTGTCTAAATGGGGCAGTGTTATATTTTGAGACAGGCTTGAAGAAGGGAGGGAGGGAAGCTTTCAAACAATTAGCCAATAGTGCAAAGCTGTCACCAAGGCAAAGAGTGGCTACTTTGAAGAATAGATTTGGATTTGTTAATGGGCTCCCGAGTGGCGCAGCGGTCTTAGGCACTGCATCTCAGTGCTAGAAGTCTCACTACAGATCCTGGTTCGAATCCAGGCAGAATCACAACCGGCGCTGATTGGGAGTCACATAGGGCGGTGCAGAATTGGCCCAGTGTCATCCAGGTTTGGCCAGTGTAGGCCATCAATGTAAATAAGAATTTGTTCTTAACTGACTTAACTAGTAAAAAAAACAAAATGTAACAATTATTTGGTTACTACCTGATTCTATACGTGTTATTTCATAGTTTTGATGTCTTCACTATTATTCTACACTGCAGAAAAAAGTACAATAAAGAAAAACTCTTTAATGAATATATCCCAATAAAAATCCCAATGCCCCAGTGCAGTGAATAGGGACATTGCTCTGTGTCGGGTGGGACGTTAAACTCTCTGTGGTCACTAAAGATCTCATGCCGCTTATCGTAAGAGTAGGGGTGTTAACCCCAGTGTCCTGGCTCTATTTCCCAATCTGGCCCTCATACCATCACGGCCACCTAATCAATCATCCCCAGTTTACAGTTTGCTCACTCATCCCCCCCCTTCACTCCCCTGTTACTATTCCCCAGGCCGTTGCTGTAAATGAGAACGTGTCCTCAGTCAACTGACCTGGTAAAATAAGAGTTACATGAAATAGCAGCAGGTTACAGGAGATATCAGCAGAGTAACAGTGGTAGGTTACAGGAGATGACAACAGAGTAACAGTAGAAGGTTAGCAGCAGCAGGTTACAGGATATAACAACAGAGTAACAGTGGTAGGTTAGCAGCAGGTTACAGGAGATAACAACAGAGTAACAGTGGTAGGTTAGCAGCAGCAGGTTACAGGAGATAACAGAGTGACAGTATTAGGTTAGATGCAGATTACAGGAGATAACAGCAGAGTAACAGTAGTAGGTAAGCAGCAGCAGGTTACAGGAAATAACAGAGTAACAGTAGTAGGTTAGCAGCAGGTTACAGGAGATAACAACAGAATAACAGTAGTAGGTTAGCAGCAGCAGGTTACAGGAGATAACGGCAGAGTAACAGTAGTAGGTTAGCAGCAGCAGGTTACAGGAAATAACAGAGTAACAGTAGTAGGTTAGCAGCAGGTTACAGGAGATAACAACAGAATAACAGTAGTAGGTTAGCAGCAGCAGATTACAGGAGATAACAGCAGAGTAACAGTAGTAGGTAAGCAGCAGCAGGTTACAGGAAATAACAGAGTAACAGTAGTAGGTTAGCAGCAGGTTACAGGAGATAACAACAGAGTAACAGTAGTAGGTTAGCAGCAGCAGGTTACAGGAAATAACGGCAGAGTAACAGTAGTAGGTTAGCAGCAGCAGGTTACATGAGATTACAGCAGAGTAACAGTAGTAGGTTAGCAGCAGCAGGTTACAGGAGATAACAACAGAGTAACAGTAGTAGGTTAGCAGCAGCAGGTTACAGGAGATAACGGCAGAGTAACAGTAGTAGGTAAGCAGCAGCAGGTTACAGGAAATAACAGAGTAACAGTAGAAGGTTAGCAGCAGCAGGTTACAGGAGATAACAACAGAGTAACAGTAGTAGGTTAGCAGCAGGTTACAGGAGATAACAACAGAATAACAGTAGTAGGTTAGCAGCAGCAGGTTACAGGAGATAACGGCAGAGTAACAGTAGTAGGTTAGCAGCAGCAGGTTACAGGAAATAACAGAGTAACAGTAGAAGGTTAGCAGCAGCAGGTTACAGGAGATAACAGCAGAGTAACAGTAGTAGGTTAGCAGCAGGTTACAGGAGATAACAGCAGAGTAACAGTAGTAGGTTAGCAGCAGGTTACAGGATATAACAACAGAGTAACAGTGGTAGGTTAGCAGCAGGTTACAGGAGATAACAACAGAGTAACAGTGGTAGGTTAGCAGCAGCAGGTTACAGGAGATAACAGAGTGACAGTATTAGGTTAGATGCAGATTACAGGAGATAACAGCAGAGTAACAGTAGTAGGTTAGCAGCAGCAGGTTACAGGAAATAACGGCAGAGTAACAGTAGTAGGTTAGCAGCAGCAGGTTACATGAGATTACAGCAGAGTAACAGTAGTAGGTTAGCAGCAGCAGGTTACAGGAGATAACAACAGAGTAACAGTAGTAGGTTAGCAGCAGCAGGTTACAGGAGATAACGGCAGAGTAACAGTAGTAGGTAAGCAGCAGCAGGTTACAGGAAATAACAGAGTAACAGTAGAAGGTTAGCAGCAGCAGGTTACAGGAGATAACAACAGAGTAACAGTAGTAGGTTATCAGCAGGTTACAGGAGATAACAACAGAATAACAGTAGTAGGTTAGCAGCAGCAGGTTACAGGAGATAACGGCAGAGTAACAGTAGTAGGTTAGCAGCAGCAGGTTACAGGAAATAACAGAGTAACAGTAGAAGGTTAGCAGCAGCAGGTTACAGGAGATAACAGCAGAGTAACAGTAGTAGGTTAGCAGCAGGTTACAGGAGATAACAGCAGAGTAACAGTAGTAGGTTAGCAGCAGGTTACAGGAGATAACAGCAGAGTAACAGTAGGAGGTTAGCAGCAGGTTACAGGAGATAACAGCAGAGTAACAGTAGGAGGTTAGCAGCAGGTTACAGGAGATAACAGCAGAGTAACAGAGGAGGTTAGCAGCAGATTACAGGAGATAACAGCAGAGTAACAGTAGTAGGTTAGCAGCAGCAGGTTACAGGAAATAACGACAGAGTAACAGTAGTAGGTTAGCAGCAGGTTACAGGAGATAACAGCAGAGTAACAGTAGTAGGTTAGCAGCAGCAGGTTACAGGAAATAACGACAGAGTAACAGTAGTAGGTTAGCAGCAGGTTACAGGAGATAACAACAGAGTAACAGTAGTAGGTTAGCAGAAGAATACAGGAGATAACAGCAGAGTAACAGTAGTAGGTTAGCATTAGGTTACAGCAGATAACAGCAGAGTAACAGTAGGATGTTAGCAGCAGGTTACAGGAGATAACAGCAGAGAAACAGTAGGAGGTTAGCAGCAGGTTACAGGAGATAACAGCAGAGTAACAGTAGGAGGTTAGCAGCAGCAGGTTACAGGAGATAACAACAGAGTACCAGTAGTAGGTTAGCAGCAGCAGGTTACAGGAGATAACAGCAGATTAAAAGTAGGAGGTTAGCAGCAGGTTACTGGAGATAACAGCAGAGTAACAGTAGGAGGTTAGCAGCAGGTTACAGGAGATAACAGCAGAGTAACAGTAGGAGGTTAGCAGCAGCAGGTTACAGGAGATAACAACAGAGTACCAGTAGTAGGTTAGCAGCAGCAGGTTACAGGATATAACAGCAGAGTAACAGTAGTAGGTTAGCAGCATTAGGTTACAGGAGATAACGACAGAGTAACAGTAGTAGGTTAGCAGCAGGTTACAGGAGATAACAGCAGAGTAACAGTAGTAGGTTAGCAGCAGGTTACAGGAGATAACAGCAGAGTAACAGTAGTAGGTTAGCAGCAGGTTACAGGAGATAACAGCAGAGTAACAGTAGGAGGTTAGCAGCAGGTTACAGGAGATAACAGCAGAGTAACAGTAGTAGGTTAGTAGCAGCAGGTTACAGGAGAAAACGACAGAGTAGCAGTAGTAGGTTAGCAGCAGGTTACAGGAGATAACAACAGAGTAACAGTAGTAGGTTAGCAGCAGCAGGTTACAGGAGATAACAGAGTAACAGTAGTAGGTTAGCAGCAGCAGGTTACAGGAGATAACAGAGTAACAGTAGTAGGTTAGCAGCAGGTTACAGGAGATAACAACAGAGTAACAGTAGTAGGTTAGTAGCAGTCCTCCAAGCTACTGTAACAGCCAGTCAGGGTGCCGAGGACAAGGAAAATGTGAATAACACTATGTGTATAATTTAGCTTCTCCATACCCCTGAATTAAACAATAGGAAATGAATACAGTATTTGCTATTCTTCTTCATCCTTCTCTTCAGTGTAATGGAGGGGGCAGATGCAACACAACAAATCAATGACAAAATAATGAATGGTGCCTACATTAAAGCCCGAACTTAAGCAAATCAGTAAATATGTAAATATTCACTTTACAGTCACGGCTTGTTTAAAAAACATTACAGTCACCAACCTCTACAACAATAACAACCCCTACAACCCCTACAAACCCTACAACCTCTACAACCCCTACAACCTCTACTACCCCTACAACCCCTACAACCCCTACACCACCTACAAACCCTACAACCCCTACAACCCCTACAACCTCTACAACCCCTACAACCTCTACTACCCCTACAACCCCTACAACCCCTACACCACCTACAAACCCTACAACCCCCTACAACCCCTACAACCATAACAACCCCAACAACCCCTACAACCTCTACTACCCCTACAACCCCTACACCGCCTACAACCCCTACAACCCCCTACAACCTCTACTACCCCCTACAACCCCTACAACCCCTACAACCTCTACAACCCCTACAACACCCTACAACCCCCTACAACCCCTACAACCCCTACAACACCCTACAACCCCTACAACCTCTACTACCCCTACAACCCCTACAACCTCTACTACCCCTACACCGCCTACAAACCCTACAACCCCCTACAACCCCTACAACCCCTACAACTTCTAGAACCCACTACAACCCCTACAACCCCCACAACCTCTACAACCCCTACAACCCCCTTCAACCCCCTACAACCCCTACAACCCCCTACAACCCCTACAACTTCTACAACCCCCTACAACCCCTACAACCCCTACAACCCCTACAACCTCTACTACCCCCTACAACCCCTACAACCCCTACAACCTCTACAACCCCTACAACCCCTACAACCTCCTACAACCCCTACAACCCCTACAACCTCCTACAACCCCTACAACCCCTACAACCTCCTACAACCCCTACAACCCCCTACAACCCCTACAACCTCTACAATCCCTACAAACCCTACAACCCCTACAAACCATACAACCTCTACAAACCCTACAAACCCTACAACCCCTACAAACCCAAACACCTCTACAACCCCTACAAACCCTACAACCTCTACAATCCCTACAACCCCTACAACCTCTACTACCCCCTACAACCTCTACAACCCCTACAACCTCTACAACCTCCTACAACCCCTACAACCCCTACAACCTCCTACAACCCCTACAACCCCCTACAACCCCTACAACCTCTACAATCCCTACAAACCCTACAACCCCTACAAACCATACAACCTCTACAAACCCTACAAACCCTACAACCCCTACAAACCCAAACACCTCTACAACCCCTACAAACCCTACAACCTCTACAATCCCTACAACCCCTACAACCCTCTACAACCCTCTACAACCCCCTACAACCCCCTACAACCCCTACAACCCCTACAACCCCCTACAACCCCTACAACCCCTACAACCTCTACTACCCCTACACCGCCTACAACCCCTACAACCCCCTTCAACCCCCTACAACCCCTACAACCCCCTACAACCCCTACAACTTCTACAACCCCCTACAACCCCTACAACCCCTACAACCCCTACAACCTCTACTACCCCCTACAACCCCTACAACCCCTACAACCTCTACAACCCCTACAACCCCTACAACCTCCTACAACCCCTACAACCCCTACAACCTCCTACAACCCCTACAACCCCTACAACCTCCTACAACCCCTACAACCCCCTACAACCCCTACAACCTCTACAATCCCTACAAACCCTACAACCCCTACAAACCATACAACCTCTACAAACCCTACAAACCCTACAACCCCTACAAACCCAAACACCTCTACAACCCCTACAAACCCTACAACCACTACAGACCCTACAAACCCTACAACCCTCTACAACCCTCTACAACCCCCTACAACCCCCTACAACCCCTACAACCCCTACAACCCCCTACAACCCCTACAACCTCTACTACCCCTACAACCCCTACAAACCCTACAACCCCCTACAACCCCTACAACCCCTACAACCCCCTACAACCCCTACAACCCCTACAACCACCTACAACCCCTACAACCCCTACAACCCCCTACAACCCCCTACAACCTCTACTACCCCCTACAACCCCTACAACCCCCTACAACCCCTACAACCCCTACAACCCCTACAACCCCCTACAACCCCTACAACCCCTACAACCCCCTACAACCCCTACAACCCCTACAACCCCCTACAACCCCTACAACCCCTACAACCCCCTACAACCCCTACAACCCCTACAACCCCCTACAACCCCTACAACCCTTACAACCCCCACAACCTCTACTACCCCTACAACCCCTACAACCCCTACAACCCCTACAACCTCTACTACCCCCTACAACCCCCTACAAACCCTACAACCTCTACAACCCCTACAACCTCTACTACCCCTACAACCCCAACAACCCCTACACCACCTACAAACCCTACAACCCCTACAACCCCTACAACCTCTACAACCCCTACAACCTCTACTACCCCTACAACCCCTACAACCCCTACACCACCTACAAACCCTACAACCCCCTACAACCTCTACAACAATAACAACCCCTACAACCTCTACAACCCCCTACAACCTCTACAACCCCTACAACCTCTACTACCCCTACAACCCCTACAACCCCTACACCACCTACAAACCCTACAACCCCCTACAACCCCTACAACCATAACAACCCCAACAACCCCTACAACCTCTACTACCCCTACAACCCCTACACCGCCTACAACCCCTACAACCCCCTACAACCTCTACTACCCCCTACAACCCCTACAACCCCTACAACCTCTACAACCCCTACAACACCCTACAACCCCCTACAACCCCTACAACCCCTACAACACCCTACAACCCCTACAACCTCTACTACCCCTACAACCCCTACAACCTCTACTACCCCTACACCGCCTACAAACCCTACAACCCCCTACAACCCCTACAACCCCTACAACTTCTAGAACCCACTACAACCCCTACAACCCCCACAACCTCTACAAACCCTACAACCCCCTTCAACCCCCTACAACCCCTACAACCCCCTACAACCCCTACAACGTCTACAACCCCCTACAACCCCTACAACCCCTACAACCCCTACAACCTCTACTACCCCCTACAACCCCTACAACCCCTACAACCTCTACAACCCCTACAACCCCTACAACCTCCTACAACCCCTACAACCCCTACAACCTCCTACAACCCCTACAACCCCTACAACCTCCTACAACCCCTACAACCCCCTACAACCCCTACAACCTCTACAATCCCTACAAACCCTACAACCCCTACAAAACATACAACCTCTACAAACCCTACAAACCCTACAACCCCTACAAACCCAAACACCTCTACAACCCCTACAAACCCTACAACCTCTACAATCCCTACAACCCCTACAACCTCTACTACCCCCTACAACCTCTACAACCCCTACAACCTCTACAACCTCCTACAACCCCTACAACCCCTACAACCTCCTACAACCCCTACAACCCCCTACAACCCCTACAACCTCTACAATCCCTACAAACCCTACAACCCCTACAAACCATACAACCTCTACAAACCCTACAAACCCTACAACCCCTACAAACCCAAACACCTCTACAACCCCTACAACCCCCACAACCTCTACAACCCCTACAACCCCCTTCAACCCCCTACAACCCCTACAACCCCCTACAACCCCTACAACTTCTACAACCCCCTACAACCCCTACAACCCCTACAACCCCTACAACCTCTACTACCCCCTACAACCCCTACAACCCCTACAACCCCTACAACCCCTACAACCCCTACAACCTCCTACAACCCCTACAACCCCTACAACCTCCTACAACCCCTACAACCCCTACAACCTCCTACAACCCCTACAACCCCCTACAACCCCTACAACCTCTACAATCCCTACAAACCCTACAACCCCTACAAACCATACAACCTCTACAAACCCTACAAACCCTACAACCCCTACAAACCCAAACACCTCTACAACCCCTACAAACCCTACAACCTCTACAATCCCTACAACCCCTACAACCCTCTACAACCCTCTACAACCCCCTACAACCCCCTACAACCCCTACAACCCCTACAACCCCCTACAACCCCTACAACCCCTACAACCTCTACTACCCCTACACCGCCTACAACCCCTACAACCCCCTTCAACCCCCTACAACCCCTACAACCCCCTACAACCCCTACAACTTCTACAACCCCCTACAACCCCTACAACCCCTACAACCCCTACAACCTCTACTACCCCCTACAACCCCTACAACCCCTACAACCTCTACAACCCCTACAACCCCTACAACCTCCTACAACCCCTACAACCCCTACAACCTCCTACAACCCCTACAACCCCTACAACCTCCTACAACCCCTACAACCCCCTACAACCCCTACAACCTCTACAATCCCTACAAACCCTACAACCCCTACAAACCATACAACCTCTACAAACCCTACAAACCCTACAACCCCTACAAACCCAAACACCTCTACAACCCCTACAAACCCTACAACCTCTACAGTCCCTACAAACCCTACAACCCTCTACAACCCTCTACAACCCCCTACAACCCCCTACAACCCCTACAACCCCTACAACCCCCTACAACCCCTACAACCTCTACTACCCCTACAACCCCTACAAACCCTACAACCCCCTACAACCCCTACAACCCCTACAACCCCCTACAACCCCTACAACCCCTACAACCACCTACAACCCCTACAACCCCTACAACCCCCTACAACCCCCTACAACCTCTACTACCCCCTACAACCCCTACAACCCCCTACAACCCCTACAACCCCTACAACCCCTACAACCCCCTACAACCCCTACAACCCCTACAACCCCCTACAACCCCTACAACCCCTACAACCCCCTACAACCCCTACAACCCCTACAACCCCCTACAACCCCTACAACCCCTACAACCCCCTACAACCCCTACAACCCTTACAACCCCCACAACCTCTACTACCCCTACAACCCCTACAACCCCTACAACCCCTACAACCTCTACTACCCCCTACAACCCCCTACAACCCCTACAACCTCTACTACCCCGACAACCCCTACAACCCCTCCAACCCCTACAACCCTCTACAACCCTCTACAACCCCTACAACCCCTTCAACCCCTACAAACCCTTCAACCCCTACAAACCCTACAACCTCTACAACCCCTACAACCCTCTACAACCCCTACAACCCCTACAACCCCTACAACCCTCTACAACCCCTTCAACCCCTACAAACCCTACAACCTCTACAACCCCTACAACCCTCTACAACCCTCTACAACCCTCTACAACCCCTACAAACCCTACAACCCCCTACAACCCCTACAACCTCTACAACCCTCTACAACCCCTTCAACCCCTACAACCTCTACAACCCCTACAACCCCTACAACTTAAACAACCCCTACAAACCCTACAACTTATACAACCCATACAACCCTACAACTTATACAACCCCTACAACTTATACAACCCCTACATCCTCTACAACCTCTACAAACCCTACAACCCCTACAACCCCTACAACCCCTACAAACCCTACATCCCCTACACCCCACACAACCCCTACAACCCCTACAACCCCCTACATTCCTTGCTCTCTACCCTCCTTCGACCCTCGCTCTCAACGCTTCTACTCCTTCCTTTTCTTCATCACTCTCTCTACCCGCCTTCGCTCCTCTACCTCCCTCCATCTCTATCTCTCTTAACCCTCCCTCCATCGCTCTCTCCCCCCTCTCTCCTTCCCTCTCCTCGCTCCTCTACCTCCCACCATCTCTCTCTCTCTTAACCCTCCCTCCATCTCTCTCTCCCCCCTCTCTCCTTCCCTCTCCTCGCTCCTCTACCTCCCTCCATCTCTCTCTCTCTTAACCCGCCCTCCATCTCTCTCTCCCCCTCTCTCCTTCCCTCTACTCGCTCCTCTACCTCCCTCCATCTCTCTCTCTCTCTCTCTCTTAACCCTCCCTCCATCTCTCTCCCCCTCTCTCCTTCCCTCTCCTCGCTCCTCTACCTCCCTCCATCTCTCTCTCTCTCTCTCTCCTTCCCTCTCCTCGCTCCTCTACCTCCCTCCATCTCTCTCTCTCTCTTAACTCACCCTCCCTCTATCTCTCTCTCCCCCCTCTCCCCTTCCCTCTCCTCGCTCCACTACCTCCCTCCATCTCTTTCTCTCTCTTAACCCTCCTTCCATCTCTCTCTCCCCCTCTCTCCTCCCTCTCCTCGCTCCTCTACCTCCCTCCATCTCTCTCTCTCTTAACTCTCCCTCCCTCCATATCTCGCTCCCCCCTCTCTCCTTCCCTCTCCTCGCTCCTCTACCTCCCTTCATCTCGCTCTCTCTCTCTCCTTCCCTCTCCTCGCTCCTCTATCTCCCTCCATCTCTCGTTCTCTCTTAACCCTCCCTCCATCTCTCTCCCCCCCTCTCTCCTTCCCTCTCCTCGCTCCTCTACCTCCCTCCATCTCTCTTTCTCTCTCTCTGTCTTAACCCTCCCTCCATCTCTCTCTCCCCCCTCCTCTCTCCTTCCCTCTCCATCTCCCTCCATCTCTATCTCTCTTAATCCTCCCTCCATCTCTCTCCCCCCGCTCTCTCCTACCCTCTCCTCGCTCCTCTACCTCCCTCCATCTCTCTCTCTCTCTCTCTCCTTCCTTCTCCTCGCTCCACTACCTCCCTCCATCTCTTTCTCTCTCTTAACCCTCCTTCCATCTCTCTCTCCCCCGCTCTCCTTCCCTCTCCTCGCTCCACTACCTCCCTCCATCTCTTTCTCTCTCTTAACCCTCCTTCCATCTCTCTCTCCCCCTCTCTCCTTCCCTCTCCTCGCTCCTCTACCTCCCTCCATCTCTCTCTCTCTTAACTCTCCCTCCCTCCATCTCTCGCTCCCCCCCTCTCTCCTTCCCTCTCCTCGCTCCTCTACCTCCCTCCATCTCTCTCTCTCTCCTTCCCTCTCCTCGCTCCTCTATCTCCCTCCATCTCTCGTTCTCTCTTAACCCTCCCTCCATCTCTCTCCCCCCTCTCTCCTTCCCTCTCCTCGCTCCTCTACCTCCCTCCATCTCTATCTCTCTTAATCCTCCCTCCATCTCTCTCCCCCCCTCTCTCCTTCCCTCTCCTCGCACCACTACCTCCCTCATCTCTATCTCTCTTAATCCTCCCTCCATCTCTCTCCCCCCCTCTCTCCTTCCCTCTTCTCGTTCCTCTACCTCCCTCCATCTCTCTCTCTCTTAACCCTCCCTCCATCTCCCCCCCACCCTCCTCTCTACTTCCCTCTCCTCGCTCCTCTATCTCCCTCCATCTCTATCTCTTATAATCCTCCCTCCATCTCTCTCCCCCCCTCTCTCCTTCCCTCTCCTCGCTCCTCTACCTCCCTCCATCTCTCTCTCTCTTAACCCTCCCTTCATCTCCCCCCCACCCCCTCTCTCCTTCCCTCTCCTCGCTCCTCTACCTCCCTCCGTCTCTCTCTCTCTTAACCCTCCCTCCATCTCTCTCTCCCACTGCGCCAGATCTCTCTATCCACTGCATCAGTTGTAATTCTAGCATTAGCCCCTCTCCTCATTATTGGAGGTCGGTCGTAGAATATAGAGCAGGCACCTGGTATTGGCGGTGTAGAACATCAGCACAGACAGAGGCTGAATACTTTATATGTGGTTGTTTTGTTCCGTCTCACTGAACAAAGCACACGGCTTGTCAATGTCTCCAGGTAAATATACTGTGCAGTACGATAACAAACTGACAGCAATCTCTCCTTCCCTCTTCCCTGTCTTGTGTTTGAAGAGCTTTCATTTCACCTTCACTATTTCCCTCTCCTCTCCAAACCCTTCTCTTCTTTTTCTGGGCTGTGATGTGAGAGAAGAGAAGAGACACCTGACTCATCAGGTGATGCAATGTTTCTAAGGTACAGTTCATTCTCTCTTCCTCTATCTAACCCCACAATCTCTCTCTCTCTCTCTCTCTCTCTCTCTCTCTCTCTCTCTCTCTGTCTTTCTCTCTCGCTCTGTCTTTCTCTCTCGCTCTCTCTGTCTTTCTCTCTCTCTCTCTGTCTTTCTCTCTCTCTCTGTCTTTCTTTCTCTATCTCGCTCTCTGTCTTTCTCTCTCCCTCTCTCTCTCCCCTCTCTGTCTTTCTCTCTCTCTCCTTCTTTCTCTCTCTCTCTCTCTGTATTTCTCCCTCTCCCTTTCTCTCTCTCGCTCTCCTCTCTCTCTCTCTCTCTCTCCCTCTCTCTCTCTCTCTCTCTCTCTCTCTCCCTCTCTCTCTCTCCCTCTCTCTCTCTATCTTTCTCTCTCTCGCTCTCCTCTCTCTCTCTCTCTCTCTCCCCTCTCTGCTCTCTCCCTGTCTCTCCTCCTGTGTGCTTTGAATGAGCAATCGCATCATACCTAAGCCATTTCTACCATCTCACAGTGATTTTTTTTCCTCAATGCAGTGGCCAGGTATTGACCTGGGAGAAGGGTAGCGAGGAATTTCACCATAGAGGTGTTAATGGATGGATGTTGTTTGGTATTTCAAGAGAGGTGAGAAAACAGAAGGACTTCAAATTTCCCACAAAATCCAGATGGAAACGGCACCTGACAACGATTGTCTATCAGTCAAGATGTTCTATGCAAGCACGTTGATTGGTCGATTACCCGGCACAGCTGTTATCAATAGAGTGATCAGTTGTGTTTGCGAGGGACAGAGTTCACAATATTGTAATGAAACAGAGTCCAGGGAGCAGGTCTCGAACCCTCAACCTTTCTTACCCCGAAGTCCAGCACGCTATCGACTGTGCCGCAAATGCCATGCTCGGTGCGGCAGAGTCTATATCCACGATTTATAAATATCAAGAACAATACTACAATATCAAGAACTGGTAAGGCTTGTGAGCAAGGAACAGGTACTGCACTGTGAAGAAAGTGACAGCTGTCGCACTAGCACTACCGATGAAGATGACTTGAACACAATCTTCCCTAAAAGCTTTGGGCTGCAGTAGAGGAGAGGAGAGGAGAGGAGAGTAGAGGGGAGAGGAGAGGGGAGAGGAGAGGAGAGGAGAGGAGAGGAGAGGAGAGGAGAGGAGAGGAGAGGAGAGGAGAGGAGAGGAGAGGAGAGGAGAGGAGAGGAGAGGAGATTCACTTACTTTTACCTTTATACACATTGTTTACCCATCCTGTGTCTAAAGGGACCGGGTACAAAATGACTCAAAACATCATAGTCTACAGCGCTGACATCCCTTATGGTAACTGAAGAAATACCCTCACTTTAGTCACTGGTGTTAAAATACAGTAACTTTAGTCACTGGTGTTAAAATACATTCACTTTAGTCACTGGTGTTAAAATACCCTCACTTTAGTCATTGGTGTTAAAATACAGTAACTTTAGTCACTGGTGTTAAAATACCCTCACTTTAGTCACTGGTGTTAAAATACAGTAACTTTAGTCACTGGTGTTAAAATACAGTAACTTTAGTCACTGGTGTTAAAATACACTCACTTTAGTCACTGGTGTTAAAATACATTGACTTTAGTCCCTGGTGTTAAAATACATTGACTTTAGTCACTGGTGTTAAAATACAGTAACTTTAGTGACTGGTGTTACAATACAGTAACTTTAGTCACTGGTGTTAAAATACAGTAACTTTAGTCACTGGTGTTGTCTAGGGTCATTACTGCTGGTAATGACCCTAGAGATATAGACTCTACCACCACAGAACCATGCAGCAGAGATAGAGACTCTACCACCACAGGGCCATGCAGCAGAGATAAAGACTCTACCACCACAGAGCCATGCAGCAGAGATAGAGACTCTACCACCACAGAGCCATGCAGCAGAGATAGAGACTCTCCCACCACAGAACCATGCAGCAGAGATAGAGACTCTACCACCACAGAACCATGCAGCAGAGATAGAGACTCTACCACCACAGTAATTTGTACAACTTAGGATAAACTATTTCCGTGTGTGTGTGTGTGTGTGTGTGTGTGTGTGTGTGTGTGTGTGTGCGTGCGTGCGTGCGTGCGTGCATGCGTGCGTTCATTTCCTGTGTCTGTGTGCATTCTGAACATGCAATTATATGATATACTCACGGATGCACGCTTTTTCAGTGCCTTCAAAAAGTGTTCCGATCCCTTGACTTATTCCATAGCCTGATTTCAAAATGGATTAAATCAACAACAACAAAACCCTGTCACCCATCTACACACACAATACCCCATAATGAAATCACAATTCCACATAAAGACATCACAATACCCAATAATGACATCACAATACCCCATAATGACAACACAATACCCCATAATGACATCACAATACAACACAATGACATCACAATACCACATAATGACATCACAATACCCCATAATGACAAAGTGAAAACATGTTTTTAGAAATGTTTGTTAAACAATATTATTGCAAACAGAGTGATTTCGGCTCCCATAACCAAGGGGTTAAATAATTATTGACTCAAGACATTTCAGATTTTCATTTTGTATTAATTTGTTCAAATTCACAACTAAATGTGGAAAAAGGTCCAAAATCAAATCAAATCAAATCAAAGGAGAAGTACTCCAGATATAACAAACTGACCCTAGCCCCCCGACACATAAACTAATGCAGCATAAATACTGGAGGCTGAGACAGGAGGGGTCAGGAGACACTGTGGCCCCATCCGATGACAACCCTGGACAGGGCCAAACAGGGTGGATATAACCCCACCCACTTTGCCAAAGCACAGCCCCCACACCACTAGAGAGATATCTTCAACCACCAACTAACCATCCTGAGACAAGGCTGAGTATAGCCCACAAAGATCTCCGCCACGGCACAACCCAAGGGGGGGCGCCAACCCAGGGGTGTGATTACTTTCTGAAGGCACTGTATGTGGTCCTAGGGTTAGGGTTAGTTGAAGGCGTTGTATGTGGTCTTAGGGTTAGGACTTAGTTGAAGGCGTTGTATGTGGTCTTAGGGTTAGGAGTTAGTTGAAGACACTGTATGTGGTCTTAGGGTTAGGAGTTAGTTGAAGACACTGTATGTGGTCTTAGGGTTAGGAGTTAGTTGAAGACACTGTATGTGGTCTTAGGGTTAGGGTTAGGAGTTAGTTGAAGGCACTGTATGTGGTCTTAGGGTTAGGAGTTAGTTGAAGACACTGTATGTGGTCTTAGGGTTAGGAGTTAGTTGAAGGCACTGTATGTGGTCTTAGGGTTAGGAGTTAGTTGAAGACACTGTATGTGGTCTTAGGGTTAGGAGTTAGTTGGAGACACTGTATGTGGTCTTAGGGTTAGGAGTTAGTTGAAGACACTGTATGTGGTCTTAGGGTTAGGAGTTAGTTGAAGACAATGTATGTGGTCTTAGGGTTGGTTAGGAGTTAGTTGAAGGCACTGTATGTGGTCTTAGGGTTAGGAGTTAATTGAAGGCGTTGTATGTGGTCTTAGGGTTAGGAGTTAATTGAAGGCGTTGTATGTGGTCTTAGGGTTAGGAGTTAATTGAAGGCGTTGTATGTGGTCTTAGGGTTAGGAGTTAATTGAAGGCGTTGTATGTGGTCTTAGGGTTAGGAGTTAGTTGAAGGCACTGTATGTGGTCTTAGGGTTAGGAGTTAATTGAAGGCGTTGTATGTGGTCTTAGGGTTAGGAGTTAGTTGAAGACACTGTATGTACTAGTCACAATATCACTTAGAAATAAATGGATGTTCATGTGAGATTGTCTGAGAAACAACAACTTGAGGAAAGGCAGAATCAACACCATGGTAACATATTGTAACACATCGTATAGAAGACTGTCTATTAACACGTAAGTTTGCTTGCCTTCCAAAGGACACCCTCTTCCCTTTATAGCACCCTACTTTTTACCAGGGCCCATAGATTGACATTTGGAACACAACCTATAAGATGGGGCAGGGTTTGAAATGCTATTGCTATATGCTATAGGGTTTGATATGCTATAGCTATGTGCTATATGCTATAGGGTTTGATATGCTATATGCTATAGGGTTTGATATGCTATAGCTACAGTATATGCTATATGCTATAGGGTTTGAGATGCTATATGCTATAGGATTTGAAATGCTATAGCTATATGCCATATGCTATATGGTTTGATATGCTATAGCTACAGTATATGCTATATGCTATAGGGTTTGAGATGCTATAGCTACAGTATATGCTATATGCTATAGGGTTTGAGATGCTATAGCTACAGTATATGCTATATGCTATAGGGTTTGAAATGCTATAGCTATATGCTATATGCTATAGGGTTTGAGATGCTATAGCTACAGTATATGCTATATGCTATAGGGTTTGAGATGCTATAGCTACAGTATCTGCTATATGCTGTAGGGTTTGAGATGCTATAGCTACAGTATATGCTATATGCTATAGGGTTTGAGATGCTATAGCTGATGAATCACAAAAATAAGACAATTTTACTGCTTCTAGTGCAACTTGAAATGAAGAAGATCAGTCATGGTAAAAAGGCTTTTTGTCTCTTTGAAATGTATTTTTTTGGTGCTTCAGTGATTCCAACAGCCTTTGTTTTGCAGAACAAGATATCAATCATCTCTCCTCTCTCTTTATCTCTGCTGCATGGTTCTGTGGTGGTAGAGTCTATCTCTGCTGCATGGTTCTGTGGTGGTAGAGTCTCTATCTCTGCTGCATGGTTCTGTGGTGGTAGAGTCTCTATCTCTGCTGCATGGTTCTGTGGTGGTAGAGTCTCTATCTCTGCTGCATGGTTCTGTGGTGGTAGAGTCTCTATCTCTGCTGCATGGTTCTGTGGTGGTAGAGTCTCTATCTCTGCTGCATGGTTCTGTGGTGGTAGAGTCTCTATCTCTGCTGCATGGTTCTGTGGTGGTAGAGTCTCTATCTCTGCTGCATGGTTCTGTGGTGGTAGAGTCTCTATCTCTGCTGCATGGTTCTGTGGTGGTAGAGTCTCTATCTCTGCTGCATGGTTCTGTGGTGGTAGAGTCTCTATCTCTGCTGCATGGTTCTGTGGTGGTAGAGTCTATATCTCTGCTGCATTGTTCTGTGGTGGTAGAGTCTTTATCTCTGCTGCATGGTTCTGTGGTGGTAGAGTCTCTATCTCTGCTGCATGGTTCTGTGGTGGTAGAGTCTCTATCTCTGCTGCATGGTTCTGTGGTGGTAGAGTCTCTATCTCTGATGCATGGTTCTGTGGTGGTAGAGTCTATATCTCTGCTGCATGGTTCTGTGGTGGTAGAGTCTCTATCTCTGCTGCATGGTTCTGTGGTGGTAGAGTCTCTATCTCTGCTGCATGGTTCTGTGGTGGTAGAGTCTCTATCTCTGCTGCATGGTTCTGTGGTGGTAGAGTCTCTATCTCTGCTGCATGGTTCTGTGGTGGTAGAGTCTATATCTCTGCTGCATTGTTCTGTGGTGGTAGAGTCTTTATCTCTGCTGCATGGTTCTGTGGTGGTAGAGTCTCTATCGCTGCTGCATGGTTCTGTGGTGGTAGAGTCTCTATCTCTGCTGCATGGTTCTGTGGTGGTAGAGTCTCTATCTCTGATGCATGGTTCTGTGGTGGTAGAGTCTATATCTCTGCTGCATGGTTCTGTGGTGGTAGAGTCTCTATCTCTGCTACATGGTTCTGTGGTGGTAGAGTCTATATCTCTGCTGCATGGTTCTGTGGTGGTAGAGTCTCTATCTCTGCTGCATGGTTCTGTTGTGGTAGAGTCTCTTTATCTCTGCTGCATGGTTCTGTGGTGGTAGAGTCTATCTCTGCTGCATGGTTCTGTGGTGGTAGAGTCTCTATCTCTGCTGCATGGTTCTGTGGTGGTAGAGTCTCTATCTCTGCTGCATGGTTATGTGGTGGTAGAGTCTATCTCTGCTGCATGGTTCTGTGGTGGTAGAGTCTATCTCTGCTGCATGGTTCTGTGGTGGTAGAGTCTCTATCTCTGCTGCATGGTTCTGTGGTGGTAGAGTCTCTATCTCTGCTGCATGGTTCTGTGGTGGTAGAGTCTCTATCTCTGCTGCATGGTTTCTGTGGTGGTAGAGTCTCTTTCTCTGCTGCATGGTTCTGTTGTGGTAGAGTCTCTTTATCTCTGCTGCATGGTTCTGTGGTGGTAGAGTCTATCTCTGCTGCATGGTTCTGTGGTGGTAGAGTCTCTATCTCTGCTGCATGGTTCTGTGGTGGTAGAGTCTCTATCTCTGCTGCATGGTTCTGTGGTGGTAGAGTCTCTATCTCTGCTGCATGGTTTCTTTGGTGGTAGAGTCTCTATCTCTGCTGCATGGTTCTGTGGTGGTAGAGTCTCTATCTCTGCTGCATGGTTCTGTGGTGGTAGAGTCTTTATCTCTGCTGCATGGTTCTGTGGTGGTAGAGTCTATATCTCTGCTGCATGGTTCTGTGGTGGTAGAGTCTCTATCTCTGCTGCATGGTTCTCTGGTGGTAGAGTCTCTATCTCTGCTACATGGTTCTGTGGTGGTAGAGTCTCTATCTCTGTTGCATGGCTCTGTGGTGGTAGAGTCTTTATCTCTATTGCATGGTTCTGTGGTGGTAGAGTCTCTATCTCTGCTGCATGGTTCTGTGGTGGTAGAGTCTCTATCTCTGCTGCATGGTTCTGTGGTGGTAGAGTCTCTATCTCTGCTGCATGGTTCTGTGGTGGTAGAGTCTCAATCTCTGCTGCATGGTTCTGTGGTGGTAGAGTCTATATCTCTGCTGCATGGTTCTGTGGTGGTAGAGTCTCTATCTCTGCTGCATGGTTCTGTGGTGGTAGAGTCTCTATCTCTGCTGCATGGTTCTGTGGTGGTAGAGTCTCTATCTCTGCTGCATGGTTCTGTGGTGGTAGAGTCTCTATCTCTGCTGCATGGTTCTGTGGTGGTAGAGTCTATATCTCTGCTGCATGGTTCTGTGGTGGTAGAGTCTTTATCTCTGCTGCATGGTTCTGTGGTGGTAGAGTCTCTATCTCTGCTGCATGGTTCTGTGGTGGTAGAGTCTCTATCTCTGCTGCATGGTTCTGTGGTGGTAGAGTCTCTATCTCTGCTGCATGGTTCTGTGGTGGTAGAGTCTCTATCTCTGCTGCATGGTTCTGTGGTGGTAGAGTCTATATCTCTGCTGCATGGTTCTGTGGTGGTAGAGTCTCTATCTCTGCTACATGGTTCTGTGGTGGTAGAGTCTATATCTCTGCTGCATGGTTCTGTGGTGATAGAGTCTCTATCTCTGCTGCATGGTTCTGTTGTGGTAGAGTCTCTATCTCTGCTGCATGGTTCTGTTGTGGTAGAGTCTCTTTATCTCTGCTGCATGGTTCTGTGGTGGTAGAGTCTATCTCTGCTGCATGGTTCTGTGGTGGTAGAGTCTATATCTCTGCTGCATGGTTCTGTGGTGGTAGAGTCTCTATCTCTGCTGCATGGTTCTGTGGTGGTAGAGTCTCTTTATCTCTGCTGCATGGTTCTGTGGTGGTAGAGTCTATCTCTGCTGCATGGTTCTGTGGTGGTAGAGTCTCTATCTCTGCTGCATGGTTCTGTGGTGGTAGAGTCTTTATCTCTGCTGCATGGTTCTGTGGTGGTAGAGTCTCTATCTCTGCTGCATGGTTCTGTGGTGGTAGAGTCTCTATCTCTGTTGCATGGCTCTGTGGTGGTAGAGTCTCTATCTCTGTTGCATGGCTCTGTGGTGGTAGAGTCTTTATCTCTGCTGCATGGTTCTGTGTTGGTATTGAGCATGTATTCTTAGTGCTAATGCTGATGTGGAAATTGGGACGTTGCCATAGTAGCCTAATGACGCAGATGCATAGTGACATTACCAGCAGTAATGACCCCAGATAACACCAGTGACTAAAGTTAATGTATTATAACACCAGTGACTAAAGTTAATGTATTTTAACACCAGTGACTAAAGTTAATGTATTATAACATCAGTGACTAAAGTGAGGGTATTTTAACACCAGTGACTAAAGTGAGTGTATTTTAACACCAGTGACTAAAGTTAATGTATTATAACACCAGTGACTAAAGTGAGGGCATTTTAACACCAGTGACTAAAGTGATTGTATTTTAGAATGACAAACATACACAACTTATTGATCAATGATAGGACTGTTCCCTGCTTCATTAACCAAATGTCATTCTTGCACCAAGAAGAAGAACCCAAATGGCACCCTATTGCCTATTTTGTGCACTACTTTTTACTATTGTCATATAGGCCAAGGACTCAAAGGCACAATACCTCTCTGCATCCCAGCTAAGGACTGAGAAAGTAATGTGTTCTATACAGACTTTAGGGATAGAGAGGAATCTGAGGCATCATGGTCAGTCAACAGGAAGCTGCGAGGCATCATGGTCAGACAACAGGAAGCTGCGAGGCATCATGGTCAGTCAACAGGAAGCTGCGAGGCATCATGGTCAGACAACAGGAAGCTGCGAGGCATCATGGTCAGTCAACAGGAAGCTGTGAGGCATCATGGTCAGACAACAGGAAGCTGCGAGGCATCATGGTAAGTCAACAGGAAGCTGCGAGGCATCATGGTCAGTCAACAGGAAGCTGCGAGGCATCATGGTCAGTCAATAGGAAGCTGCGAGGCATCATGGTCAGTCAACAGGAAGCTGCGAGGCATCATGGTCAGTCAATAGGAAGCTGCGAGGCATCATGGTCAGTCAACAGGAAGCTGCGAGGCATCATGGTAAGTCAATAGGAAGCTGCGAGGAATCATGGTCAGTCAACAGGAAACTGCAAGGCATCATGGTCAGTCAATAGGAAGCTGCGAGGCATCATGGTCAGTCAACAGGAAGCTGCTATGTTCTAGCTGATGCTTGACCCCCATAATAGGAGTCATTCTCCTGGTAGGAAGACAGAGTCCACAACAGAGAAAGAACACACATAGACACACACGCACACACACACACACACACACACACACAGGGTCCTCCTGGTTATTGTTGTGTATCGTGTGGGTTCAGATCTTATGTGCTCTATACATCTCTCTGATGTGTTGGAACCCAGCAGTGTGTGTGTGTGTGTGTGTGTGTGTGTGTGTGTGTGTGTGTGTGTGTGTGTGTGTGTGTGTGTGTGTGTGTGTGTGTGTGTGTGAGTGTGTGTGTGTGTGAGTGTGTGTTCTCTGTGTTGCTCTTACTGCCGGTGGGGAGGAGTGATGGGGAGGTGTCTGTATCTCTGAACCTGTATTGATGTTGCAGCCTGGTCCAGACCAGACACAGCTGTGTCAATATTGAGGCCAGGAGAAGCCAGACTGCTGAGCCCCAAGATGACAGACTCCAGCCAGATCACAGGATCACATATACACCCTGCAACAAACTCTTCTCTGTTTGTTTGGTAACACAAAAAATGGTTTGACAAAAGTGTTTGACCACCAACTTCAGCCTGTTTCTGTCTGTTTGTTCTCTGTCTCTTCCCTCTCTCTCTTTCTCTCTTCCCCACCTCTCTCTCACCCTCCCCTCCCCTCCCCACCTCTCTCCCTCTCCCCACCTCTCTCTCCCCCTCCCCTCCCCTCCCCACCTCTCTCTCCGCTACCCACCTATCTCTCCCCTTCCCCACTCTCCCTCTCCCCATCTCTCTCTCTCTTCCCCACCTCTCTCCCTCTCTTTTCCACACCTCTCTCTCCCCCTCCCCACCTCTCTCTCTCCCCTTCCCCACCTCTCTCTCCCCTTCCCCACCTCTCTCACCCCTTCCCCACCTCTCGCTCCCCTACCCACCTCTCTCACTCCTTCCCCACCTCTCGCTCCCCTACCCACCTCTCTCTCCCCTCCACACCTCTCTCCCCTTCCCCACCTCTCTCTCCGCTACCCACCTCTCTCTCTCCCCCCCCCCCTCTCCCCTTCCCCACCTCTCTCTCCCCTTCCTCACCTCTCTCTCCCCTTCCCCACTCTCCCTCTCCCTTACCCACCTCTCTCTCCCCTTCCCCACCTCTCTCTCCCCTTCCCCACCTCTCTCCCCTCCTCACCTCTCTCTCTCCCCTCCTCACTGCTCTCCCCCCACCCCCTCTCTCTCCCCTCTCTACCTCTCTCTCCCCACCCCTCTCTCTCCCCCTCCCCTCTCTCTCTCTCCGCTCCCCACCTCTCTCCCCTCCCCACCCACCTCTCTCTCCCCTTCCCCACCTCTCTCTCTCCCCCCACCTCTCTCTCCCTCTCTCCCCTTCGCCACCTCTATCTCCCCTTCCCCACCTCTCTCTCTCCGACTTCCCCACCTCTCTCTCTCCCCTTCCCCATCTCTATCCCCCTCCACTCTCTCTTCCTCTGAGAAATGTAAAATAATCCCTCACATACTGTAGATGTATTTATTCAGCTATATCATGTGTTTTATGAGATCTCAAAAGTTACTTTCAAGATTATGTCCTTGATATTGCACTTTGATGGAGACTCAATTTCATCCTTGTCGGGGGATTTTTTTTTTAACTTGGCCTGATGAAGGTGTTGATCCTGTGGTTTCACGGCCACTGTGTCCCAAATGGCATCATATCCCCTATGTAGTGTACTACTTTTCAACCAGAGCCCTACGGGAAGGGGGGGGGGGGGGGGGGGGGGGGGTAGTGTGGCATTTGGGACGTAACCAACACATCTGAATGAGAGGAGTAAGAGTAACAGCAGCAGAAGCAACAGGTTGCTTTTAGAAATAAAATAAAAACAAATAGGAAGGTGTGTTCTTCCCCTACACAGGTAACGGATGTCGTCTGGAGAAACATAAACCCACATTTAATGTTTATTTATTTTCCCTTTTGTACTTTAACTATTTACACTCTAACAAATGGATCACTGGTCACTTTATTAACCCCACTTTAATAATGATGTCTACATGCCCTACATTACTCATCTCATATGTATATACTGTATTTTAAACCATCTACTGCATCTTGCCGCTCGGTCCATCGCTCATCCATATATTTATATGTACATATTCTCATTCCCCCTTTTAGATTTGAGTGTATAAGGTCGTTGTTGTAACTGTATCACTAGCCACTTTAAACAATGCCACTTAATATAATGTTTACATACCCTACATTACTCATCTCCTATGTATATGTATATACTGTACTCTATATCATCTTCTGCATCTTGCCATCTTTATGTAATACATGTATCACTAGCCACGTTAAACAACGCCACTTCATATAATGTTTACATACCCTACATTACTCATCTCATATGTATATACTGTACTCTATACCATCTACTGCATCTTGCCTATGCCGTTCTGTTCCATCACTCATTCATATATCTTTATGTACATATTCTTTATCCCTTTACACTTGTGTGTATAAGGTAGTAGTTTTGGAATTGTTAGGTTAGATTACTCGTTGGTTATTACTGCATTGTCGGAACTAGAAGCACAAGCATTTCGCTACACTCGCATTAACATCTGCTAACCATGTGTATGTGACCAATACAATTTGATTTGATTTGGATTTGGTTTGAAGGGAACCATGTGACACACCAGAATAAGGAAGTTATTGAGTTTTGAATCAGAACAGACAGACCGTCCTTCCTGACTCAATTGCCCGTGTATCCAACAGTGAACCTTGAGAATGAGAACACATCGTCACACTAGTTAAAGGTGACACGTGTTCCATATACGCTCAGGTCCCAAATGGCAACCTATTCCCTCTATATAGTGCACTACTTTTGACCAAGGTCCTCAGGAATCCGGTCGAAAGTAATGTACTCTGTAGGGAATACGGTGTAATTTGGGACGCAAATGAAGGTGTCCAGTGAAGTTGTGATAACGACACTGTCATTTTTAGATTGTAATACTTTATGAAGGTGAGGTGATGAAGATGACTCCTAGTACTACGCTGATCCCTTCATAATTATTTTTTTTGGAGATATCGTCTCCGTTCCAAATTGAACCCTATTCCCGATGTAGTGCATTAGTTATGACCAGGGCCCATAGAGTCAAAAGTAATGCACTATGTTGTCACATTCTGACCTTAGTTCCCTTTTGTTATGTCTGTGTTCCCCCTCTCTTTCTTCAGACGACATCCGTTACATGTGTAGGGGATAGGGCTGTTTGAGATGCAGACATTCTGGTGGAAGTAGTATAATAGACACCCATCTGGCTACAGCCTTCAGACACGTGTGAATTAGAATTAGGTTTATTACCCAGATCTGCTTGATGCTTTCCGCTGTTTTATTCACATCTCCTTAGAGAGAGAGAGAGAGAGAGAGAGAGAGAGAGAGAGAGAGAGAGAGAGAGAGAGAGAGAGAGAGAGACAGAGAGAGAGAGAGAGGCTCGATAGAATATTTATAACTTCAGATTCGTCTTTATACTGACTCCCAAATGTCAGTCAAATGTTACTGACTCCCACCTATTCCCTTTCTAGTGCACTACTTTCGACCAGAGCCCAACGTTAATACATAGGGAATGGGGTGCCATTTGGGACGTATACTAAAAAAGTGAGTGGAGGAGAGAAGCTCCGGATTCTCTAATAACATTGTACAGCTACTGAACAGCTGTAGCTCTGACGCTCCCAAAATCAAACTCACTGCTAGAATAATAATGATTCAAAGGCACCGACATGACCCTAAGCATGATGGGATGTTAATTGCTTAATTAACTCAGGAGCCACACCTGTGTGGAAGCATCTGATTTCAATATACTTTGTATCCCTCATTCCCTCCAGAGTTTACATTATTTGGTCAGTTCCCTGTATAACTTGCTGACCAAACCGCTCACGTTACAAAATAAATTTAAACATACATGTTATTCAATTATTGCACCCACACTGCTTGCGCAGCGCCAACTGCCGTCTGTTTTGCCAAGCGCTAAAATAGAAGTCAGTTCTATTTGTTGACGCTAACGCGGTGCAAGTCCTGCCTCTCCCATCTCCTCATTGGTTTATAGAAGCAGATACCCACGTGCCATCTCCTCATTGGTTCTACCCACGTGGGTGATTGAAAGATGAACTGAGGTCGATGGTCGTCGTGGTAATACTATGTAGATGCCAATCGCCATATAAAGTCCAAAAAAGAAAAAGCCTGGAAGGAAGGAGAGATGACTAGAAACGATTCGATTGAACGTTTTATGTTAAATAGGACAAATTATCTGCTAGCTAAATTGCCAGATAGGTTTAATGCTTTTCGACTTGTCCCCAAAATAATTGGTTCAGAGTTTGCTTTGATATTTCAACCTGTGTGTCGGGATCGCATTTGGTGTGGGGGGACAAAATCAATTTGCGCAAGATGGTGCACGCACGTCCAGTCGGGCTAATTGAGGTAATATGTACATGTGGGTATAGTTAAAGTGACTATGCATAGATTATAAAAATCAAATCAAATGTTATTTGTCACATACACATGGTTAGCAGATGTTAATGCGAGTGTAGCGAAATGCTTGTGCTTCTAGTTCCGACAATGCAGTAATAACCAACGAGTAATCTAACCTAACAATTCCTCAACTACTACCTTATACATACAAGTGTAAAGGGATAAAGAATATGTACATAAAGATATATGAATGAGTGATGGTACAGAACGGCATAGGCAAGATGCAGTAGATGGTATCGAGTACAGTATATACATGAGATGAGTTATGTAGGGTATGTAAACAAAGTGGCATTGTTTAAAGTGGCTAGTGATACATTTTTTACATAAATTTCCATTATTAAAGTGGCTGGAGTTGAGTCCGTGTGTTGGCAGCAGCCACTCAATGTTAGTGGTGGCTGTTCAACAGTCTGATGGCCTTGAGATAGAAGCTGTTTTTCAGTCTCTCGATCCCTGCTTTGATGCACCTGTACTGACCTCGCCTTCTGGATGATAGCGGGGTGAACAGGCAGTGGCTCGGATGGTTGTTGTCCTTGATGATCTTTATGGCCTTCCTGTGACATCGGGTGGTGTAGGTGTCCTGGAGGGCAGGCAGTTTAGCCCCAGTGATGTACTGGCCCGTATGCACGGAGGCCAAGCAGTTACCGTACCAGGCAGTGATGTAACCAGCTCTCGAAGTTGCAGCTGTAGAACCTTTTGAGTATCTGTAGACCCATGCCAAATCTTTTCAGTCTCCAGACGGGGAACAGGTTTTGTCGTGCCCTCTTCACGACAGTCTTGGTGTGCTTGGACCATGTTAGTTTGTTGTTGATGTGGACACCAAGGTACTCGTAGCTCTCAACCTGTTCCACTACAGCCCCGTCAATGGGAATGGGAACGTGCTCTGTCCTCCTTTTCCTGTTGTCCACAATCATCTCCTTAGCCTTGATTACGTTGAGGCATAGGTTGTTATTCTGGCACCACCTGGCCAAGTCATTGACCTCCTCCCTATAGGCTGTCTCGATGTTGTCAGTGATTACCTACCACTGTTGTGTCATCGGCAAACTTAATGATGGTGTTGGAGTCGTGCCTGACCATGCAGTCATAGGTGAACAGGGAGTATAAGAGGGGACTGAGCATGGTACCCCTGTGGGGCTCCAGTGTTGAGGATCAGCGTGGCAGATGTGTTACTACCTACCCTCACCAGCTGGGGATGGCCCGTCAGGAAGTTCAGGATCCATTTGCAGAGGGAGGTGTTTAGTCCCTGGATCCTTAGCTTAGTGATGAGCTTTGAGGGTACTATGGTGTTGAAGGCTGAGCTGTAGTCAATGAACAGCGTTCTCACATAGGTGTTCCTTTTGTCCAGGTGGGAAAGGGCAGTGTGGACAACAATAGAGATTGTATCATCTTTGGATCTGTTTGGGCGGTATGCAAATTAGTGTGGGTCTAGGGTTTCTGGGATAATGGTGTTGATGTGAGCCATTACCAGCCTTTCAAAGCACTTCATGGCTACGGACGTGAGTGCTACGGGTCTGTAGTCATTTAGGCAGATTACCTTAGTGTTCTTGGGCACAGGGACTATGGTGGTCTGCTTGAAGCATGGTGGTATTACAAACTCAATCAGGGACATGTTGAAAATGACAGTGAAGACATCTGCCAGTTGGTGAGCACATGCCCGGAGCACACGTCCTGGTAATCCGTCTGGCCCCGCAGCCTTGTGAATGTTGACCTATTTAAAGTTCTTACTCACGTCAGCTTTGGAGAGCGTGATCACACAATTGTCCGGAACAGCTGATGCCCTCATGCATGCCTCAGTGTTGCTTGCCTTGAAGCGAGCATAGAAGTGATTTAGCTCATCTGGTAGGCACGTGTCACTGGGCAGCTCGCGGCTGTCCTTCCCTTTGTAGTCTGTAATAGTTTGCAGGCCCTGCCACATCAGAAAAGCGACGGAGCCGGTGTAGTACGATTCGATCTTAGTCTTGTATTGAAGCTTTGCCTGTTTGATGGTTCGTCAGAGGGCAGAGCAGGATTTCTTATCAGCTTCCGGGTTAGAATCCTGCACCTTGAAAACGGCAGCTCTTCCCTTTAGCTCAGTGCGAATGTTGCCTGTAATCTATGGCTTCTGGTTGGGGTATGTACGTGCAGTCACTGTGGGGACGACGTCCTCGATGCACTTATTGATAAAGCCAGTGACTGATGTGGTGTACTTCTCAATGCCATCGGAAGAATCCCGGGAACATATTTCAGTCTGTGCTAGTAAAACAGTCCTGTAGTTTAGCATCTGCTTCATCTGACCACTTTTTTGTAGACCGAGTCACTGGTGCTTCCTGCTTTAATTTTTGCTTGTTAGTGGGAATCAGGAGGATAGAATTATGATCAGATTTTCCAAATGGAGGGCGAGGGAGAGCTTTGCACACGTCTCTGTGTGTGGAGTACAGGTGGTCAGATTTGCAAAATGGAGGGCGAAGGTGAGCTTTGTACACGTCTCTGTGTGTGGAGTAAAGGTGATCTAGATTTTTCCCCCTCTGGTAGTGCATTTAACATGCTGGTAGTCATTTTGATAACACAGATTTAAGTTTCCCTGCATTAATGTCCCTGACCACTAAAACAATTGAACAAAACTGTCTTCCCAAATAGTGTGGTTTACAGCTTATCATGAGATACTCTACTTCAGTCGAGCAAAATCTAGGGACTTCCTTAGATTTCGTGCACCAGCTGTTGTTTACAAATATACACAGACCGCCCCCCGCTAGTCTTACCAGAATGTGCTGTTCTATCTAGCCGGTGCAACCCGCTAGTCGAATATCCATGTCGTTATTCAGCCACGATTCGGTGAAACATAAGATATTACAGTTTTTGTTGTCCCGTTTGTAGGATATTCATGATCTTACCTCGTCTAGTTTATTGTCCAATGATTGATGTACGTTGGCAAGTAATATTGACGGTCAGGGCAGATTTCCCACTCGCCGTCGGCGAGGGCACCATCTGTGTCCTCTATACCTGCGTCTCTTCCTCTTGCCAATGACGGGGATGTTGGCCTTGTCGGGTGTCCGAAGTACATCCTGTGCATCCTGCTTGTTGAAGAAAAAACATTTGTCTAATCCGAGGTGAGTGATCGCTGTCCTGATATCCAGAAGCAATTTTTTCCCCGTAAGATACGGTGGCAGAAACATAATGTACAAAATAAGTTATAAAATAACGTGAAAAACAAACACATAATAGCAGAATTGGTTACACTCCCGTGAAACAGCTGCCATTTCTTCCAGCGCCATCTTTAGTAAGAAAGTGTCCCAGTATTTATACTTTCCTTTCCATGTAAGCAGGCATCCTCCTCCAAGTTCTGCTTCTGTTAAATGTCAAAATAGACGTTGGCTGCATCCCAAATGGCATGCTATAACTTACGTATTTAGTGCACTACTTGTGACCAGAGCCCAGAGTACTGCAGACTGTTTAAAGAAGACAAAGACGGTCTGATAAATGGTTCTGCTAAATGTCATAACAATTATTATTCCTCCAGCATCTAACCTGTCTGATGTTATTCATCACTGTTTGTACGTGAGCCTAAATGCGTGTTAATGCGTCATTTATCTCATCTAATTAGTGGCAGAATTAATACCCCTAACAACAACAATAAATTAACCTTAAACGATGCGCTCATTGTAAATATTCACATTGAACCAGGAATTAAAGTATATAAGTCCAGAGTAGACTTAGAAAATACAAATAACAACTGATAGCAGTGATATCAGAGAGCACCTGTCTCTCTACCTGCACTCTCTTCCTTTATTTAGCCCAGCCTGTTACAATACATTACCTGTCTCTCTTCCGTTTTTAGCCCAGCCTCATTCAATACATTAACTGTCTCTCTCTTCTGTTATTTAGCCAAGCCTGTTACAATACATTACCTGTCTCTCTCTTCCTATATTTAGCCCAGCCTGCTACAATACATTACCTGTCTCTCTCTTCCTTTATTTAGCCCAGCCTGCTACAATACATTACCTGTCTCTCTCTTCCGTTATTTAGCCCAGCCTGCTCCAATACATTACCTGTCTCTCTCTTCAGTCATTTAGCCCAGCCTGCTACAATACATTACCTGTCTCTCTCTCTTCCGTTATTTAGCCCAGCCTGCTACAATACATTACCTGTTTCTCTCTTCAGTCATTTAGCCCAGCCTGCTACAATACATTACCTGTCTCTCTCTCTTCCGTTATTTAGCCCAGCCTGATTCAATACATTACCTGTCTCTCTCTCTTCAGTCATTTAGCCCAGCCTGCTACAATACATTACCTGTCTCTCTCTTCCTTTATTTAGCCCAGCCTGCTACAATACATTACCTGTCTCTCTCTCTTCCGTTATTTAGCCCAGCCTGCTACAATACATTACCTGTCTCTCTCTCTTCCGTTATTTAGCCCAGCCTGCTACAATACATTACCTGTCTCTCTCTCTTCCGTTATTTAGCCCAGCCTGATTCAATACATTACCTGTCTCTCTCTTCCGTTATTTAGCCCAGTCTGATTCAATACATTACCTGTCTCTCTCTTCAGTCATTTAGCCCAGCCTGCTACAATACATTACCTGTCTCTCTCTTCCTTTATTTAGCCCAGCCTGCTACAATACATTACCTGTCTCTCTCTTCCTTTATTTAGCCCAGCCTGATACAATACATTACCTGTTTCTCTCTTCAGTCATTTAGCCCAGCCTGCTACAATACATTACCTGTCTCTCTCTCTTCCGTTATTTAGCCCAGCCTGCTACAATACATTACCTGTCTCTCTCTCTTCCGTTATTTAGTCCAGCCTGCTACAATACATTACCTGTCTCTCTCTCTTCCGTTATTTAGCCCAGCCTGATTCAATACATTACCTGTCTCATTGCTATGAATTGATCATTAATTGTTAGCAATTCTTTTGTATTTTGATTTTTGGTGAACATGTCGAATAAGAACCGTTCATCATTATAACAGTACAGCCAAGTTAACACTATCAGAACTGAGACCCCAAGTTAACACTATCAGAACTGAGACCCCAAGTTAACACTATCAGAACTCAGACCCCAAGTTAACACTATCAGAACTGAGACCCCAAGTTAACACTATCAGAACTGAGACCCCAAGGTAACAGTATCAGAACTGAGACCCCAAGTTAACGCTATCAGAACTGAGACCCCAAGTTAACACTATCAGAACTGAGACCCCAAGTTAACACTATCAGAACTGAGACCCCAAGTTAACGCTATCAGAACTGAGACCCCAAGTTAACACTATCAGAACTGAGACCCCAAGTTAACACTATCAGAACTGAGACCCCAAGTTAACGCTATCAGACCTGAGACCCCAAGTTAACGCTATCAGAACTGAGACCCCAAGTTAACACTATCAGAACTGAGACCCCAAGTTAACACTATCAGAACTGAGACCCCAAGTTAACATTATTAGAACTGAGACCCCAAGTTAACGCTATCAGAACTGAGACCCCAAGTTAACACTATCAGAACTGAGACCCCAAGTTAACACTATCAGAACTGAGACCCCAAGTTAACACTATCAGAACTGAGACCCCAAGTTAACGCTATCAGAACTGAGACCCCAAGTTAACGCTATCAGAACTGAGACCCAAAGTTAACACTATCAGAACTGAGACCCCAAGTTAACACTATCAGAACTGAGACCCCAAGTTAACGCTATCAGAACTGAGACCCCAAGTTAACACTATCAGAACTGAGACCCCAAGTTAACACTATCAGAACTGAGACCCCAAGTTAACGCTATCAGAACTGAGACCCCAAGTTAACGCTATCAGAACTGAGACCCCAAGTTAACACTATCAGAACTGAGACCCCAAGTTAACACTATCAGAACTGAGACCCCAAGTTAACACTATCAGAACTGAGACCCCAAGTTAACACTATCAGAACTGAGACCCCAAGTTAACGCTATCAGAACTGAGATCCCAAGTTAACACTATCAGAACTGAGACCCCAAGTTAACACTATCAGAACTGAGACCCCAAGTTAACACTATCAGAACTGAGACCCCAAGTTAACGCTATCAGAACTGAGACCCCAAGTTAACACTATCAGAACTGAGACCCCAAGTTAACACTATCAGAACTGAGACCCCAAGTTAACACTATCAGAACTGAGACCCCAAGTTAACACTATCAGAACTGAGACCCCAAGTTAACACTATCAGAACTGAGACCCCAAGTTAACGCTATCAGAACTGAGACCCCAAGTTAACACTATCAGAACTGAGACCCCAAGTTAACACTATCAGAACTGAGACCCCAAGTTAACGCTATCAGAACTGAGACCCCAAGTTAACGCTATCAGAACTGAGACCCCAAATTAACACTATCAGAACTGAGACCCCAAGTTAACACTATCAGAACTGAGACCCCAAGTTAACACTATCAGAACTGAGACCCCAAGTTAACACTATCAGAACTGAGACAGCAGCAAAAAATGTTTTATTTTATCTGCCCTTATATTTTTCCTCATGATGAAGTGTGTTCTTTTCAGGATAACCAGAGGTACAAATAGAACACAATTTGACATAAAAAGTTGCATTCATTAGTACAGATAATTAATTTAAAACCGTATGTCCAAATCCCTATTTCCATCCATGGCTAATTTAGGAAAGGGACGATTTTAGCTAGCTAGCTAGCTAGCCACCGAAGACAGCGACACAACGAGATGCAACATTTAAAACGTTTTCAATCAATGACGTTAGGTTTTTGATGCGATGGGATTGGTTGGAAGAAAAATCCAAACGGGCTTCCCTTGGCACTTTTTTGCTGGTGCTCCAGGATCATTCGCAGTTGAGCTCACTCAGTTTAGCTCAATGTTGATTGGCAATTATTTTATGTTTACTCTACTGTTACTACAAGGGAGGCCAAATAATCAAGTATTCTTGGGTATGACGCTATAAGCTTGGCACACCACTCCTGCATTGTTTTGGTTGTGTGCTTAAGGTCGTTGTCCTGTTGGAAGGCGAACCTTCGCCCCAGTCTGAGGTGTTGAGCGCTCTGGAGCAGGTTTTCATCAAGGATCTCTCTGCACTTTGCTCCGTTAATCTTTCCATCTATCATGAGTAGTCTCCCAGTCCCTGCTGCTGAAAAACTTCCCCACAGCATGACGCTGCCACCACCATGCTTCACTGTAGGGATGGTGCCAGGTTTCCTCCAGATGTGACACTTGGCTTTCAGGCCAAAGAGTTCAATCTTGGTTTAATCGGACCAGATAGTCTTGTTTCTCATGGTCAGAGTCCTTTAGGCATCTTTTGGCAAACTCCATGCGGATTGTCATGTGCCTTTTACTGAGGAGTGGCTTCCGTCAAGCCACTCTACAATAAAGATCTGATTGGTGGAGTGCTTCAGAGATGGTTTTCCTTCTGGAAGGTTTTCCCATCTCCACAGAGAAACTCTAGATCTCTGTCAGAGTGACCATAGGGTTCTTGGTCACCACCTTGACCAAGGCCCTTCTCCGGGCAGCCAGCTCTAGGAAGAGTCTTGGTGGATCCAAACTTCTTCCATTTATGAATGATGGAGGCCACTGTGTTCTCGCTGCAGACATTTTTCAGTACCCTTCTCCAGATCTGTGCCTCGACACAATCCTGTCTCGGGAATTATTGCTGGGTATTGTGTAGATTTCTGAGGATTTTTATTTATTTAATCCATTTTAGAATAAGGCTGTAACGTAACAACATTTGACGAAAGGTCAAGGGGTCTGAATACTTTCCGAAGGCACAGTATATTTGCCTTCTGACTTTGATCGACAGGCTGTCATTTCCTAACAGTACCGTAAGACATAGCCACAATAGTAGTAGCAGAGAAGAAGAACAAAATACAAGGCATGTAGTCCTCCACTCAGTCTGAACACTGTAGAGTCCAATGACAAGGTATGTAGTCCTCCACTCAGTCTGAACACTGTAGTCTTTCACCTGCATTTAGTGAGAGGGAGGGAGGGAGGGAGGGAGGGAGGGAGGGATTTGGGATAAAGTCTGCTAGAGTTGGTTGTCATGTGTAGTGGTGAGAGGAGATCAGTTCTAGCTGGTTGCCCTGTTTAATGGTGAGGGGAGATAAGATCTAGCTGGTTGTCAGTACCAGCCCTGTGTAATGGTGAGGGGAGATCAGTTATAGCTGGTTGCCCTGTGTAATAGTGAGGGGAGATCAGCTATAGTTGGTTGTCAGTCCCAGCCCTGTGTAATGGTGAGGGGAGATCAGCTATAGCTGGTTGTCAGTCCCAGACCTGGTAAATGTATTTAAAATTGGCCTACTGGATCTTAAGCCATGAATAATTAATTTGGTTCAATCAATCCTAACGATGACGGCTCTCCCTCCTATTATCAGACCTGTGTTTGGGAAACTTTGTCTGGGATCAATACTTTTCCCCTCCACTCCATACATTAAACATCTGTTGTGTTGAGGTATTTTCTGGCGTTCTAGCCTGAGGTAAAAGACCACACACACACACAACACGCACGCACGCGCACACAAGCACAAGCACACACGCATTCGCACACGCACACACGCACACACACACACACACACACACACACACACACAACACACATAACACACACACACACAACACACATAACACACACACACACACACACACACATAACACACACACACACACACACACACACATAACACACACACACACACACACATAACACACACACACACACACACACATAACACACACACACGCGCACACACGCACACACACACGCACACATAACACAAACACACACACGCACCCACACACACATAACACACACACACACACATAACACACACACACACACACACACACACACACATAACACACACACACATAACACACACACACACATGCTCACTAACGCACACACACACGCACACATAACACAAACACACGCACACACACACACATAACACACACACACATAACACACACACACACACACAACACACATAACACACATAACACACACACACACACGCACGCACGCACGCACACACACACACACACACACACACACACACACACACACACACACACACACACACACACACACACACACACACATATAACACACACACACACACACACACAAAGGACCTTTGAACTTGGGCTCCTGGATGGTCAACATTCCTCATGTCACTACACCAACCATGTTTTTCTGTCATACAGAATTTTTTTTTTTATCATGACAGCTGTGACATAAACAGGAAGTTTCGGTGCAATTTAATAAATGCAGAAAGATAATTTGTTAGTTTGGGTATGGTGAGATCTTTTTTGTGTCTGTAAAATTAATTATGTGAGAACGGGAGGTGGAAATGCCTTTATGGGTAAATATTGATATAATAATCATCATATCGAAGTAAACTTGGAGTTAAGCGATGACTCGGAAATCATGCCGTATATTACTCTACATATTCCAGTTTTTTTTTCAATTACTAGCAATCATCGATCAATAGTGAAGCCACTTTTTTTCAAAACTCTTCACACAGTCTGCATTACCCAACATGCATCTGAGGGCCAAACAACTCATCTCTCCTCCAAAACTCACTCAAACCACCAACACACTTCAAGCACGACTCGAAATAAGCTCGTTCGACCATGACACTGCCAACAATTCTCCTTCAGGGGGCATAACATTGACACTCATAACACACTGACCTAAAAAAAACATTTTTCAAATCAGTATTTCATTATAGAATAAGAATAACACCTTTTCACATTATTGACTAAATTAATTATTGATTTGTACGAAAGTACATGTAACAAGAATGAATCAGACATGCAGGAAGTTGCCTTTATTTTTTTCTATAGCTTTGCATAAGGTCATTTACTTAGTATAATCACTCATACTAACGTACGGTACTGTGAGGGTTCTAGTTCTCATCAACATGTCTAGTATAATCACTCAAACTGTACGGTACTGTGAGGGTTCTTGTTCTCATCAACATGTCTAGTATAATCACTCATACTAACGTACGGTACTGTGAGGGTTCTAGTTTTCATCAACATGTCTAGTATAATCACTCATACTGTACGGTACTGTGAGGGTTCTAGTTTTCATCAACATGTCTAGTATAATCACTCATACTAACGTATGGTACTGTGAGGGTTCTAGTTTTCATCAACATGTCTAGTATAATCACTCATACTAACGTACGGTACTGTGAGGGTTCTAGTTCTCATCAACATGTCTAGTATAATCACTCATACTAACGTACGGTACTGTGAGGGTTCTAGTTTTCATCAACATGTCTAGTATAATCACTCATACTAACGTACGGTACTGTGAGGGTTCTAGTTTTCATCAACATGTCTAGTATAATCACTCATACTAACGTACGGTACTGTGAGGGTTCTAGTTTTCATCAACATGTCTAGTATAATCACTCATACTGTACGGTACTGTGAGGGTTCTAGTTCTCATCAACATGTCTAGTATAATCACTCATACTGTACGGTACTGTGAGGGTTCTAGTTTTCATCAACATGTCTAGTATAATCACTCAAACTGTACGGTACTGTGAGGGTTCTTGTTCTCATCAACATGTCTAGTATAATCACTCAAACTAACGTATGGTACTGTGAGGGTTCTAGTTCTCATCAACATGTCTAGTATAATCACTCAAACTGTACGGTACTGTGAGGGTTCTTGTTCTCATCAACATGTATAGTATAATCACTCATACTGTACAGTACTGTGAGGGTTCTTGTTCTCATCAACATGTATAGTATAATCACTCAAACTGTACGGTACTGTGAGGGTTCTAGTTCTCATCAACATGTCTAGTATAATCACTCAAACTGTACGGTACTGTGAGGGTTCTAGTTCTCATCAACATGTCTAGTATAATCACTCAAACTGTACGGTACTGTGAGGGTTCTTGTTCTCATCAACATGTATTGTATAATCACTCATACTGTACAGTACTGTGAGGGTTCTTGTTCTCATCAACATGTATAGTATAATCACTCAAACTGTACGGTACTGTGAGGGTTCTAGTTCTCATCAACATGTCTAGTATAATCACTCAAACTGTACGGTACTGTGAGGGTTCTAGTTTTCATCAACATGTCTAGTATAATCACTCATACTGTACGGTACTGTGAGGGTTCTTGTTCTCATCAACATGTCTAGTATAATCACTCAAACTGTACGGTACTGTGAGGGTTCTAGTTCTCATCAACATGTCTAGTATAATCACTCAAACTGTACGGTACTGTGAGGGTTCTAGTTCTCATCAACATGTCTAGTATAATCACTCAAACTGTACGGTACTGTGAGGGTTCTAGTTCTCATCAACATGTCTAGTATAATCAATCAAACTGTACGGTACTGTGAGGGTTCTTGTTCTCATCAACATGTCTAGTATAATCACTCAAACTGTACGGTACTGTGAGGGTTCTAGTTCTCATCAACATGTCTAGTATAATCACTCAAACTGTACGGTACTGTGAGGGTTCTTGTTCTCATCAACATGTATTGTATAATCACTCATACTGTACAGTACTGTGAGGGTTCTTGTTCTCATCAACATGTATAGTATAATCACTCAAACTGTACGGTACTGTGAGGGTTCTTGTTCTCATCAACATGTCTAGTATAATCACTCAAACTGTACGGTACTGTGAGGGTTCTAGTTCTCATCAACATGTCTAGTATAATCACTCAAACTGTACGGTACTGTGAGGGTTCTTCTTCTCATCAACATGTATAGTATAATCACTCAAACTGTACGGTACTGTGAGGGTTCTAGTTCTCATCAACATGTATAGTACAATCACTCATACTGTACGGTACTGTGAGGGTTCTAGTTCTCATCAACATGTCTAGTATAATCACTCAAACTAACGTATGGTACTGTGAGGGTTCTAGTTCTCATCAACATGTCTAGTATAATCACTCATACTGTAGAGTACTGTGAGGGTTCTTGTTCTCATCAACATGTATAGTATAATCACTCATACTGTAGAGTACTGTGAGGGTTCTAGTTCTCATCAACATGTATAGTATAATCACTCATACTGTAGAGTACTGTGAGGGTTCTAGTTCTCATCAACATGTCTAGTATAATCACTCAAACTGTAGAGTACTGTGAGGGTTCTAGTTCTCATCAACATGTCTAGTATAATCACTCATACTGTACAGTACTGTGAGGGTTCTTGTTCTCATCAACATGTCTAGTATAATCACTCAAACTGTAGAGTACTGTGAGGGTTCTAGTTCACATCAACATGTCTAGTATAATCACTCAAACTGTACGGTACTGTGAGGGTTCTAGTTCTCATCAACATGTCTAGTATAATCATTCATACTGTACGGTACTGTGAGGGTTCTAGTTCTCATCAACATGTCTAGTATAATCACTCATACTGTAGAGTACTGTGAGGGTTCTAGTTCTCATCAACATGTCTAGTATAATCACTCAAACTGTACGGTACTGTGAGGGTTCTAGTTCTCATCAACATGTCTAGTATAATCACTCATACTGTAGAGTACTGTGAGGGTTCTAGTTCTCATCAACATGTCTAGTATAATCACTCATACTGTAGAGTACTGTGAGGGATCTAGTTTTCATCAACATGTATCGTATAATCACTCAAACTGTATGGTACTGTGAGGGTTCTAGTTCTCATCAACATGTCTAGTATAATCACTCAAACTGTAGAGTACTGTGAGGGTTCTAGTTCTCATCAACATGTCTAGTATAATCACTCATACTGTAGAGTACTGTGAGGGTTCTAGTTCTCATCAACATGTCTAGTATAATCACTCATACTGTAGAGTACTGTGAGGGTTCTAGTTCTCATCAACATGTCTAGTATAATCACTCATACTGTAGAGTACTGTGAGGGTTCTAGTTCTCATCAACATGTCTAGTATAATCACTCATACTTTAGAGTACTGTGAGGGTTCTAGTTCTCATCAACATGTCTAGTATAATCACTCAAACTGTACGGTACTGTGAGGGTTCTAGTTCTCATCAACATGTCTAGTATATTCACTCATACTGTAGAGTACTGTGAGGGTTCTAGTTCTCATCAACATGTCTAGTATAATCACTCATACTGTAGAGTACTGTGAGGGTTCTAGTTCTCATCAACATGTCTAGTATAATCACTCAAACTGTACGGTACTGTGAGGGTTCTAGTTCTCATCAACATGTCTAGTATAATCACTCAAACTGTACGGTACTGTGAGGGTTCTAGTTCTCATCAACATGTCTAGTATAATCACTCATACTGTAGAGTACTGTGAGGGTTCTAGTTCTCATCAACATGTCTAGTATAATCACTCAAACTGTACGGTACTGTGAGGGTTCTAGTTCTCATCAACATGTCTAGTATAATCACTCAAACTGTACGGTACTGTGAGGGTTCTAGTTCTCATCAACATGTCTAGTATAATCACTCATACTGTAGAGTACTGTGAGGGTTCTAGTTCTCATCAACATGTATAGTATAATCACTCAAACTGTACGGTACTGTGAGGGTTCTAGTTCTCATCAACATGTCTAGTATAATCACTCATACTGTAGAGTACTGTGAGGGTTCTAGTTCTCATCAACATGTCTAGTATAATCACTCAAACTGTACGGTACTGTGAGGGTTCTTGTTCTCATCAACATGTCTAGTATAATCACTCATACTAACGTACGGTACTGTGAGGGTTCTAGTTTTCATCAACATGTCTAGTATAATCACTCATACTAACGTACGGTACTGTGAGGGTTCTAGTTTTCATCAACATGTCTAGTATAATCACTCATACTAACGTATGGTACTGTGAGGGTTCTAGTTTTCATCAACATGTCTAGTATAATCACTCATACTAACGTACGGTACTGTGAGGGTTCTAGTTTTCATCAACATGTCTAGTATAATCACTCATACTAACGTACGGTACTGTGAGGGTTCTAGTTTTCATCAACATGTCTAGTATAATCACTCATACTAACGTACGGTACTGTGAGGGTTCTAGTTTTCATCAACATGTCTAGTATAATCACTCATACTAACGTACGGTACTGTGAGGGTTCTAGTTTTCATCAACATGTCTAGTATAATCACTCATACTGTACGGTACTGTGAGGGTTCTAGTTTTCATCAACATGTCTAGTATAATCACTCAAACTGTACGGTACTGTGAGGGTTCTTGTTCTCATCAACATGTCTAGTATAATCACTCAAACTAACGTATGGTACTGTGAGGGTTCTAGTTCTCATCAACATGTCTAGTATAATCACTCAAACTGTACGGTACTGTGAGGGTTCTTGTTCTCATCAACATGTATAGTATAATCACTCATACTGTACAGTACTGTGAGGGTTCTTGTTCTCATCAACATGTATAGTATAATCACTCAAACTGTACGGTACTGTGAGGGTTCTAGTTCTCATCAACATGTCTAGTATAATCACTCAAACTGTACGGTACTGTGAGGGTTCTAGTTCTCATCAACATGTCTAGTATAATCACTCAAACTGTACGGTACTGTGAGGGTTCTTGTTCTCATCAACATGTATTGTATAATCACTCATACTGTACAGTACTGTGAGGGTTCTTGTTCTCATCAACATGTATAGTATAATCACTCAAACTGTACGGTACTGTGAGGGTTCTAGTTCTCATCAACATGTCTAGTATAATCACTCAAACTGTACGGTACTGTGAGGGTTCTAGTTTTCATCAACATGTCTAGTATAATCACTCATACTGTACGGTACTGTGAGGGTTCTTGTTCTCATCAACATGTCTAGTATAATCACTCAAACTGTACGGTACTGTGAGGGTTCTAGTTCTCATCAACATGTCTAGTATAATCACTCAAACTGTACGGTACTGTGAGGGTTCTAGTTCTCATCAACATGTCTAGTATAATCACTCAAACTGTACGGTACTGTGAGGGTTCTAGTTCTCATCAACATGTCTAGTATAATCAATCAAACTGTACGGTACTGTGAGGGTTCTTGTTCTCATCAACATGTCTAGTATAATCACTCAAACTGTACGGTACTGTGAGGGTTCTAGTTCTCATCAACATGTCTAGTATAATCACTCAAACTGTACGGTACTGTGAGGGTTCTTGTTCTCATCAACATGTATTGTATAATCACTCATACTGTACAGTACTGTGAGGGTTCTTGTTCTCATCAACATGTATAGTATAATCACTCAAACTGTACGGTACTGTGAGGGTTCTTGTTCTCATCAACATGTCTAGTATAATCACTCAAACTGTACGGTACTGTGAGGGTTCTAGTTCTCATCAACATGTCTAGTATAATCACTCAAACTGTACGGTACTGTGAGGGTTCTTCTTCTCATCAACATGTATAGTATAATCACTCAAACTGTACGGTACTGTGAGGGTTCTAGTTCTCATCAACATGTATAGTACAATCACTCATACTGTACGGTACTGTGAGGGTTCTAGTTCTCATCAACATGTCTAGTATAATCACTCAAACTAACGTATGGTACTGTGAGGGTTCTAGTTCTCATCAACATGTCTAGTATAATCACTCATACTGTAGAGTACTGTGAGGGTTCTTGTTCTCATCAACATGTATAGTATAATCACTCATACTGTAGAGTACTGTGAGGGTTCTAGTTCTCATCAACATGTATAGTATAATCACTCATACTGTAGAGTACTGTGAGGGTTCTAGTTCTCATCAACATGTCTAGTATAATCACTCAAACTGTAGAGTACTGTGAGGGTTCTAGTTCTCATCAACATGTCTAGTATAATCACTCATACTGTACAGTACTGTGAGGGTTCTTGTTCTCATCAACATGTCTAGTATAATCACTCAAACTGTAGAGTACTGTGAGGGTTCTAGTTCACATCAACATGTCTAGTATAATCACTCAAACTGTACGGTACTGTGAGGGTTCTAGTTCTCATCAACATGTCTAGTATAATCATTCATACTGTACGGTACTGTGAGGGTTCTAGTTCTCATCAACATGTCTAGTATAATCACTCATACTGTAGAGTACTGTGAGGGTTCTAGTTCTCATCAACATGTCTAGTATAATCACTCAAACTGTACGGTACTGTGAGGGTTCTAGTTCTCATCAACATGTCTAGTATAATCACTCATACTGTAGAGTACTGTGAGGGTTCTAGTTCTCATCAACATGTCTAGTATAATCACTCATACTGTAGAGTACTGTGAGGGATCTAGTTTTCATCAACATGTATCGTATAATCACTCAAACTGTATGGTACTGTGAGGGTTCTAGTTCTCATCAACATGTCTAGTATAATCACTCAAACTGTAGAGTACTGTGAGGGTTCTAGTTCTCATCAACATGTCTAGTATAATCACTCATACTGTAGAGTACTGTGAGGGTTCTAGTTCTCATCAACATGTCTAGTATAATCACTCATACTGTAGAGTACTGTGAGGGTTCTAGTTCTCATCAACATGTCTAGTATAATCACTCATACTGTAGAGTACTGTGAGGGTTCTAGTTCTCATCAACATGTCTAGTATAATCACTCATACTTTAGAGTACTGTGAGGGTTCTAGTTCTCATCAACATGTCTAGTATAATCACTCAAACTGTACGGTACTGTGAGGGTTCTAGTTCTCATCAACATGTCTAGTATATTCACTCATACTGTAGAGTACTGTGAGGGTTCTAGTTCTCATCAACATGTCTAGTATAATCACTCATACTGTAGAGTACTGTGAGGGTTCTAGTTCTCATCAACATGTCTAGTATAATCACTCAAACTGTACGGTACTGTGAGGGTTCTAGTTCTCATCAACATGTCTAGTATAATCACTCAAACTGTACGGTACTGTGAGGGTTCTAGTTCTCATCAACATGTCTAGTATAATCACTCATACTGTAGAGTACTGTGAGGGTTCTAGTTCTCATCAACATGTCTAGTATAATCACTCAAACTGTACGGTACTGTGAGGGTTCTAGTTCTCATCAACATGTCTAGTATAATCACTCAAACTGTACGGTACTGTGAGGGTTCTAGTTCTCATCAACATGTCTAGTATAATCACTCATACTGTAGAGTACTGTGAGGGTTCTAGTTCTCATCAACATGTATAGTATAATCACTCAAACTGTACGGTACTGTGAGGGTTCTAGTTCTCATCAACATGTCTAGTATAATCACTCATACTGTAGAGTACTGTGAGGGTTCTAGTTTTCATCATCATGTATAGTATAATCACTCAAACTGTACGGTAATGTGAGGGTTCTAGTTCTCATCAACATGTCTAGTATAATCACTCATACTGTAGAGTACTGTGAGGGTTCTAGTACTCATCAACATGTATAGTATAATCACTCAAACTGTACGGTACTGTGAGGGTTCTAGTTCTCATCAACAGGAGAACTTCAGGAGAAGTATCTCCTCACCCTGACAGTCTTCAGGAGAAGTGTCTCCACACCCTGACAGTCTTCACGAGAAGTGTCTCCACACCCTGGCAGTCTTCAGGAGAAGTGTCTCCACACCCTGGCAGTCTTCAGGAGAAGTGCCTCCACACCTTGACAGTCTTCAGGAGAAGTGTCTCCACACCCTGTCAGTCTTCAGGAGAAGTGTCTCCTCACCCTGACAGTCTTCAGGAGAAGTATCTCCTCACCCTGACAGTATTCAGGAGAAGTGTCTCCTCACCCTGACAGTCTTCAGGAGAAGTATCTCCTCACCCTGACAGTCTTCAGGAGAAGTGTCTCCGAACCCTGCCAGTCTTCAGGAGAAGTGTCTCCACACCCTGACAGTCTTCACGAGAAGTGTCTCCACACCCTGGCAGTCTTCAGGAGAAGTGTCTCCACACCTTGACAGTCTTCAGGAGAAGTGTCTCCACACCCTGGCAGTCTTCAGGAGAAGTGTCTCCACACCCTCAGTCTTCAGGAGAAGTGTCTCCACACCCTGGCAGTCTTCAGGAGAAGTGTCTCCACACCTTGACAGTCTTCAGGAGAAGTGTCTCCACACCCTGGCAGTCTTCAGGAGAAGTGTCTCCACACCCTGGCAGTCTTCAGGAGAAATGTCTCCTCACAATGGGCAGTCTTCAGGAGAAGTGTCTCCACACCTTGACAGTCTTCGGGAGAAGTGTCTCCAGACCCTGGCAGTCTTCAGGAGATGTGTCTCCAAACCCTGACAGTCTTCAGGGGAAGTGTCTCCACACCCTGGCAGTCTTCAGGAGAAGTGTCTCCACACCCTGACAGTCTTCAGGAGAAGTGTCTCCAGACCCTGGTAGTCTTCAGGAGAAGTGTCTCCACACCCTGCCAGTCGTCAGGAGAAGTGTCTCCTCACCCTGACAGTCTTCAGGAGAAGTGTCTCCTCACCCTGACAGTCTTCAGGAGAAGTGTCTCCACACCCTGGCAGTCTTCAGGAGAAGTGTCTCCACACCCTGGCAGTCTTCAGGAGAAGTGTCTCCACACCCTACCAGTCTTCAGGAGAAGTGTCTCCACACCCTGACAGTCTTCAGGAGAAGTGTCTCCTCACCCTGACAGTCTTCAGGAGAAGTGTCTCCTCACCCTGGCAGTCTTCAGGAGAAGTGTCTCCACACCATGGCAGTCTTCAGGAGAAGTGTCTCCACACCCTGTCAGTCTTCAGAAGTGTCTCCACACCTTGACAGTCTTCAGGAGAAGTGTCTCCACACCCTGACAGTCTTCAGAAGTGTCTCCACACCCTGGCAGTCTTCAGGAGAAGTGTCTCCACACCCTGGCAGTCTTCAGGAGAAGTGTCTCCTCACCCTGGCAGTCTTCAGGAGTAGTGTCTCCACACCCTGACAGTCTTCAGGAGAAGTGTCTCCTCACCCTGACAGTCTTCAGGAGAAGTGTCTCCAGACCCTGGCAGTCTTCAGGAGAAGTGTCTCCTCACCCTGGCAGTCTTCAGGAGAAGTGTCTCCACACCCTGGCAGTCTTCAGGAGAAGTGTCTCCTCACCCTGGCAGTCTTCAGGAGAAGTGTCCCCACACCCTGACAGTCTTCAGGAGAAGTGTCTCCTCACCCTGACAGTCTTCAGGAGAAGTGTCTCCAGACCCTGGCAGTCTTCAGGAGAAGTGTCTCCACACCCTGCCAGTCTTCAGGAGAAGTATCTCCTCACCCTGGCAGTCTTCAGGAGAAGTGTCTCCAGACCCTGGTATTATTCAGGAGAAGTGTCTCCACACCCTGCCACTCTTCAGGAGAAGTGTCTCCTCACCCTGACAGTCTTCAGGAGAAGTGTCTCCTCACCCTGACAGTCTTCAGGAGAAGTGTCTCCACACCCTGGCAGTCTTCAGGAGAAGTGTCTCCACACCCTGGCAGTCTTCAGGAGAAGTGTCTCCACACCCTACCAGTCTTCAGGAGAAGTGTCTCCACACCCTGACAGTCTTCAGGAGAAGTGTCTCCTCACCCTGACAGTCTTCAGGAGAAGTGTCTCCTCACCCTGGCACTCTTCAGGAGAAGTGTCCCCACACCCTGACAGTCTTCAGGAGAAGTGTCTCCTCACCCTGACAGTCTTCAGGAGAAGTGTCTCCAGACCCTGGCAGTCTTCAGGAGAAGTGTCTCCACACCCTGCCAGTCTTCAGGATAAGTGTCTCCTCACCCTGGCAGTCTTCAGGAGAAGTGTCTCCAGACCCTGGTATTATTCAGGAGAAGTGTCTCCACACCCTGCCACTCTTCAGGAGAAGTGTCTCCTCACCCTGACAGTCTTCAGGAGAAGTGTCTCCTCACCCTGACAGTCTTCAGGAGAAGTGTCTCCACACCCTGGCAGTCTTCAGGAGAAGTGTCTCCACACCCTGGCAGTCTTCAGGAGAAGTGTCTCCACACCCTACCAGTCTTCAGGAGAAGTGTCTCCACACCCTGACAGTCTTCAGGAGAAGTGTCTCCTCACCCTGACAGTCTTCAGGAGAAGTGTCTCCTCACCCTGGCAGTCTTCAGGAGAAGTGTCTCCACACCCTGTCAGTCTTCAGAAGTGTCTCCACACCTTGACAGTCTTCAGGAGAAGTGTCTCCACACCGTGGCAGTCTTCAGAAGTGTCTCCACACCCTGGCAGTCTTCAGGAGAAGTGTCTCCACACCCTGGCAGTCTTCAGGAGAAGTGTCTCCTCACCCTGGCAGTCTTCAGGAGAAGTGTCCCCACACCCTGCCAGTCTTCAGGAGAAGTGTCTCCACACCATGGCTGTCTTCAGGAGAAGTGTCTCCACACCCTGGCAGTCTTCAGGAGAAGTGTCTCCACACCCTGCCAGTCTTCAGGAGAAGTGTCTCCACACCCTGGCAGTCTTCAGGGGAAGTGTCTCCAGACCCTGCCAGTCTTCAGGAGAAGTGTCGCCCTGGCAGTCTTCAGGAGAAGTGTCTCCTCACCCTGGCAGTCTTCAGGAGAAGTGTCTCCACACCCTGACAGTCTTCAGGAGAAGTGTCTCCTCACCCTGGCAGTCTTCAGGAGAAGTGTCTCCACACCCTGTCAGTCTTCAGGAGAAGTGTCTCCTCACCCTGGCAGTCTTCAGGAGATGTGTCTCCACACCCTGTCAGTCTTCAGGAGAAGTGTCTCCACACCCTGGCAGTCTTCAGGAGAAGTGTCTCCTCACCCTGACAGTCTTCTGGAGAAATGTCTCCATACCCTGTCAGTCTTCAGGAGAAGTGTCTCCTCACCCTGACAGTCTTCAGGAGAAGTGTCGCCTCACCCTGGCAGTCTTCAGGAGAAGTGTCGCCACACCCCCTGCATTCCTAGCATCCGGTAAGGACATCTGGTCATGTGGATGGTGGTCATAAACCTTCCACCTCCACGCAGAGAGAGTCTGTTCTATGGGGTTTAGGAAGGGGGAGTATGGAGGCAGGAAATAGTACTGTTTGTTATTTATTTTTCTCCATTGCACCCCAGCACCGCTACTTGCACGCTCATCTTCTGCACATCTATCACCCCAGTGTTTACTTTGCCACACTAAAATTATTTCACCACTACGGCCTATTTATTGCCTTTACCTCCCTTATCCTACCTCATCTGCACACACTGTATATAGACTTTCTCTATTGTGTTATTGACTGTATGTTTGTTTTATTCCAGGTGTAACTCTGTGTTGTTTGTTTGTGTCGCACTGCTTTGCTTTATCTTGGTCAGGGTCGCAGCTGTAAATGAGAACTTGTTCTCAACTGGCCGACCTGGTTGAAATAAAGGTGAAATAAAGTGGTTAAATAAAGGTGAAATAAATATAAAATATTAGTACAGACTTCCTGGGATGTGCAGTAAACCAGTCTGTGACCGCAGCAGAGTGGTGGAATGCAGCATTATCCCACACAACAACGAAGGTAGTGCAGCAGAGTGGTGGAATGCCACATTATCCCACACAACAACGAAGGTAGTGCAGCAGAGCGGTGGAATGCCACATTATCCCACACAACAACGAAGGTAGTGCAGCAGAGCGGTGGAATGCCACATTATCCCACACAACAACGAAGGTAGTGCAGCAGAGTGGTGGAATGCCACATTATCCCACACGACAACGAAGGTAGTGCAGCAGAGCGGTGGAATGCCACATTATCCCACACAACAACGAAGGTAGTGCAGCAGAGTGGTGGAATGCCACATTATCCCACACGACAACGAAGGTAGTGCAGCAGAGTGGTGGAATGCCACATTATCCCACACAACAACGAAGGCAGTGTAGCAGAGTGGTGGAATGCCACATTATCCCACACAACAACGAAGGTAGTGCAGCAGAGTGGTGGAATGCCACATTATCCCACACAACAATGAAGGTAGTGCAGCAGAGCGGTGGAATGCCACATTATCCCACACAACAACGAAGGTAGTGCAGCAGAGTGGTGGAATGCCACATTATCCCACACAACAATGAAGGTAGTGCAGCAGAGTGGTGGAATGCCACATTATCCCACACAACAACGACGGTAGAGGGGAGTGTCTTCTTGCCCCTCTCTCCTCCGCTGGAGTCGATTATGCAGATTCATCCAGAAAATAAATGAGCCTTTCTGTATTGTAGGGGGCCAAGGAGTGGTTTGTGTAACAGCAAACCACTCATTGGACAGTGCTGCACACATTGTGATGTTAGCTCCTCTCTGGCCTGGGACATCCAACGGTTGCTCTCTGTCCAATCACATTGTTATGTTAGCTCCTCTCTGGCCTGGGACATCCAATGGTTGCTCTCTGTCCAATCACATTGTGATGTTAGCTCCTCTCTGGCCTGGGACATCCAATGGTTGCTCTCTGTCCAATCACATTGTGATGTTAGCTCCTCTCTGGCCTGGGACATCTACGGTTGCTCTCTGTCCAATCACATTGTGATGTTAGCTCCTCTCTGGCCTGGGACATCCAATGGTTGCTCTCTGTCCAATCACATTGTTATGTTAGCTCCTCTCTGGCCTGGGACATCCAATGGTTGCTCTCTGTCCAATCACATTGTGATGTTAGCTCCTCTCTGGTCTGGGACATCCAATGGTTGCTCTCTGTCCAATCACATTGTTATGTTAGCTCCTCTCTGGCCTGGGACATCCAATGGTTGCTCTCTGTCCAATCACATTGTGATGTTAGCTCCTCTCTGGCCTGGGACATCTCGTTGGAATCATTGTGATGTTAGCTCCTCTCTGGCCTGGGACATCGTTGCTCTCTGTCCAATCACATTGTGATGTTAGCTCCTCTCTGGCCTGGGACATCTACGGTTGCTCTCTGTCCAATCACATTGTGATGTTAGCTCCTCTCTGGCCTGGGACATCTACGGTTGCTCTCTGTCCAATCACATTGTGATGTTAGCTCCTCTCTGGCCTGGGACATCTACGGTTGCTCTCTGTTCAATCACATTGTGATGTTAGCTCCTCTCTGGTCTGGGACATCTAATGGTTGCTCTCTGTCCAATCACATTGTGATGTTAGCTCCTCTCTGGCCTGGGACATCTACAGTTGCTCTCTGTCCAATCACATTGTGATGTTAGCTCCTCTCTGGCCTGGGACATCTACGGTTGCTCTCTGTCCAATCACATTGTGATGTTAGCTCCTCTCTGGCCTGGGGCATCCAACGGTTGCCTTCTGTCCAATCACATTGTGATGTTAGCTCCTCTCTGGCCTGGGACATCTACGGTTGCTCTCTGTCCAATCACATTGTGATGTTAGCTCCTCTCTGGCCTGGGACATCTATGGTTGCTCTCTGTCCAATCACATTGTGATGTTAGCTCCTCTCTGGCCTGGGACATCTACAGTTGCTCTCTGTCCAATCACATTGTGATGTTAGCTCCTCTCTGGCCAGGGACATCTACGGTTGCTCTCTGTCCAATCACATTGTGATGTTAGCTCCTCTCTGGCCTGGGACATCCAACGGTTGCTCTCTGTCCAATCACATTGTGATGTTAGCTCCTCTCTGGCCAGGGACATCTACGGTTGCTCTCTGTCCAATCACATTGTGATGTTAGCTCCTCTCTGGCCTGGGACATCTATGGTTGCTCTCTGTCCAATCACATTGTGATGTTAGCTCCTCTCTGGCCTGGGACATCTACGGTTGCTCTCTGTCCAATCACATTGTGATGTTAGCTCCTCTCTGGTCTGGGACATCTACGGTTGCTCTCTGTCCAATCACATTGTGATGTTAGCTCCTCTCTGGCCTGGGACATCTACGGTTGCTCTCTGTCCAATCAAATTTCTTCCTCTGTGGCGTTTTTTTTGTTTGTTGCCAGGTTGAATTCAGCTTCATCCACAAAGATGAATGTACGTGCAGTTTGCCTGGCTTCCATCTCCATTACTGTCTGAAATACAGTACATCCACAGTTTTACACTACTTTACACTACGCATAGCTGTGGATGTACCCCGTTTGGTAACGAGACTAAGAACAGAACACCTGGCTTTCTGCTGTAAGCGTATACCCCAATGGTGAATACACACTCGGCTTTCTTTAGAAGTAGCCTGCAGTTGTTTCTGATTTGTCGGGGAGGGTTGATATATAATTATAACGCTGAGATTTTCTTTATGTTTCAATCTGGTTACTGGAGAAATGCCCGACATTCGCCATCGTTCTGTTTTTGGAAACAGTGTGTTAGCATTTGAAAAACACGTGCTGCAAATATATAGTTTAGCAGGTGGTGGAGTATGGATGACAAAAGAGTTGATGGATTTCGAGACGAATGTGAACATTGAATGCATTTTTTGTGCGAAAGCACACACACACACACACTTCTGTTTCACTGACCGTGTGAAGAGTTTTGACCAACGTGACTTCAGTTTAGACCAATGCATGAAAAAAAAAACTGTGAATAAATGAGGATGAACTTCACAGGGTGGTGAAAAGAGCACGGAGATGAGATTGATCCTCTTTTCCAATAAATATAGAGGGTCTTATTTTGGTGACACGATGATCGATGCTTGGCTGCCGTTTGACAAATACACATTTTACTGTTATCCTAAAAATCTCATCATGTAGACTAGCCTACCCACCTGCATCTGTGAGCTGTTGGCTAGAGCACATACAGTGCCTTTGCGAAAGTATTCGGCCCCCTTGAACTTTGCGACCTTTTGCCACATTTCAGGCTTCAAACATAAAGATATAAAACTGTATTTTTTGTGAAGAATCAACAAGTTAGTAAATAAATGATTAAGACAATTGGTGTACGGAAGATTCATAGTGAAGGCTGGGTTCGTGCAGATAACCAACAATTTACGACGTTTGGAATGAGACTAATGTGAGGTAAAGAATCATTAATTAAAATATCTGAAGAGTTATATTAGGAAAATTATAACATTGTAATCTGAAGATTTTCCTTGGTGCCCCGACTTCCTAGTTAATTACATTTACATGATTAGTTTAACCACGTAATAATAATTACAGAGAATTGATTTGATAAAATAACAGTCTTCATTTTAATGATGCCGAAGACACGACTGCAGAATTCTATGAACCATTATATACAGCAAGTGTCAGACACACACACACACACACACACACACAATAGCCAATGTAGAATACAATGACTGAAGAACATTGCCATTTTAATGTAATTGCGAATACAATAAAAGGCAGTTTCACACTAACTGAGATCGCATAATACAGCCCATGGAGAAAAGCTAGTCTGGAACATGTTGCCATGGTGTTTAACCCTGGTCCTGGACACCTAACGGCTGACGGTGTAGTCTGTATCATGGCTGACGGTGTAGTCTGTATCGTGGCTGACGGTGTAGTCTGTATCGTGGCTGATGGTGTAGTCTGTATCGTGGCTGACGGTGTAGTCTGTATCGTGGCTGACGGTGTAGTCTGTATCGTGGCTGATGGTGTAGTCTGTATCATGGCTGACGGTGTAGTCTGTATCGTGGCTGACGGTGTAGTCTGTATCGTGGCTGAGGGTGTAGTCTGTATCATGGCTGATGGTGTAGTCTGTATCGCGGCTGACGGTGTAGTCTGTATTGCGGCTGATGGTGTGGTCTGTATCGCTGCTAATACTTATTTTCCACCATAATTTGCAAATAAATTAATAAAAATCCTACAATGTGATTTTCTGGATTTTTTTTCTCATGTTGTCTGTCATAGTTGAAGTGTACCTATGATGAAAATTACAGGCCTCTCTCATCTTTTTAAGTGGGAGAACTTGCACAATTGGTGGCTGACTAAATACTTTTTTGCCCCACTGTACATATGAGATGAGTAATGTATGGTATGTAAACAAAGTGGCATAGTTTAAAGTGGCTAGTGATACATGTATTACATAAAGATGCTGTAGATAATATTGAGTACAGTATATACATATGAGATGAATAATGTAGGGTATGTAAACATTATATTAAGTAGCATTGTTTAAAGTGGCTAGTGATATATTTTACATCAATTTCCATCAATTCCCATTATTAAAGTGGCTGGAGTTGAGTCAGTGTGTTGGCAGCAGCCACTCAATGTTAGTGGTGGCTGTTTAACCTCTTAGAGCTACCCCCCTACTGTGGAGAGGGTGTGTCCTATTTACTCATTATATTTCCCTGTTAACGAGGTGTGTTTCCTGTTGTCCTCAAGGTTATTGATGAGCTTGGAGGGTACTATAGTGTTGAATGTTGAGCTATAGTCAATGAACAGCATTCTTACGTAGGTATTCCTCTTGTCCAGATGGGTTAGGGCAGTGTGCAGTGTGATGGCGATTGCATCATCTGTGGATCTATTGGGCCTAGAGTATCAGGTAGGGTGGAAGTGATAGGATCCTTGACTAGTCTCTCAAAGCACTTCATGATGACAGAAGTGAGTGCTACGGGGCGTGTTGTCGTTTAGCTCAGTTACCTTTGCCTTCTTGGCTACAGGAACAACGGTGGCCATCTTGAAGCATGTGGGGACAGCAGACTTGGATAGGGAGAGATTGAATATATCCGTAAAACACTCCAGTCAGCTGGTCTGCGAAAGGTGTGCATTGCATTTGAGTTATATGTGTACCTATGTTAGCAAATTTTGTAAACAAAAATACAGTTTAAAAGTCACACACTGGAGGACTGGAGTTGGGCTGTTGGGGGTACTGGAGGACTGGAGTTGGGCTGATGGGGGTACTGGAGGACTGGAGTTGGGCTGTTGGGGGTACTGGAGGACTGGAGTTGGGCTGATGGGGGTACTGGAGGACTGGAGTTGGGCTGTTGGGGGTACTGGAGGACTGGAGTTGGGCTGTTGGGGGTACTGGAGGACTGGAGTTGGGCTGTTGGGGGTACTGGAGGACTGGAGTTGGGCTGTTGGGGGTACTGGAGGACTGGAGTTGGGCTGATGGGGGTACTGGAGGACTGGAGTTGGGCTGTTGGGGGTACTGGAGGACTGGAGTTGGGCTGTTGGGTGTACTGGAGGACTGGAGTTGGGCTGTTGGGGGTACTGGAGGACTGGAGTTGGGCTGATGGGGGTACTGGAGGACTGGAGTTGGGCTGTTGGTGGTACTGGAGGACTGGAGTTGGGCTGTTGGGTGTACTGGAGGACTGGAGTTGGGCTGTTGGGGGTACTGGAGGACTGGAGTTGGGCTGCTGGGGGTACTGGAGGACTGGAGTTGGGCTGTTGGGGGTACTGGAGGACTGGAGTTGGGCTGATGGGGGTACTGGAGGACTGGAGTTGGGCTGATGGGGGTACTGGAGGACTGGAGTTGGGCTGTTGGGAGTACTGGAGGACTGGAGTTGGGCTGTTGGGAGTACTGGAGGACTGGGGTTGGGCTGATGGGGGTACTGGAGGACTGAAGTTGGGCTGCTGGGGGTACTGGAGGACTGGAGTTGGGCTGATGGGGTACTGGAGGACTGGAGTTGGGCTGTTGGGGGTACTGGAGGACTGGAGTTGGGCTGTTGGGGGTACTGGAGGACTGGAGTTGGGCTGTTGGGGGTACTGGAGGACTGAAGTTGGGCTGTTGGGGGTACTGGAGGACTGGAGTTGGGCTGTTGGGGGTACTGGAGGACTGGAGTTGGGCTGTTGGGGGTACTGGAGGACTGGAGTTGGGCTGTTGGGAGTACTGGAGGACTGGGGTTGGGCTGTTGGGGGTACTGGAGGACTGGAGTTGGGCTGTTGGGAGTACTGAAGGACTGGGGTTGGGCTGTTGGGGGTACTGGAGGACTGGAGTTGGGCTGCTGGGGGTACTGAAGGACTGGAGTTGGGCTGTTGGGGGTACTGGAGGACTGGAGTTGGGCTGTTGGGGGTACTGGAGGACTGGAGTTGGGCTGTTGGGGGTACTGGAGGACTGAAGTTGGGCTGCTGGGGGTACTGGAGGACTGGAGTTGGGCTGTTGGGTGTACTGGAGGACTGGAGTTGGGCTGTTGGGGGTACTGGAGGACTGGAGTTGGGCTGCTGGGTTGGTGTTGGGAGTACTGGAGGAGGACTGGAGTTGGGCTGTTGGGGAGTACTGGAGGACTGGGGTGTTGGGCTGTTGGGGGTACTGGAGGACTGGAGTGGAGTGGGCTGCTGGGGGAGTTGGGCTGTTGGCGGTACTGGAGGACTGGAGTTGGGCTGTTGGGGGTACTGGACTGGAGTTGGGCTGTTGGGGCTACTGGAGGACTGGAGTTGGGCTGTTGGGGGTACTGGAGGACTGGAGTTGGGCTGTTGGGGGTACTGGGTACTGGAGGACTGGGGTTGGGCTGTTGGGGGTACTGGAGGACTGGAGTTGGGCTGTTGGGCGTACTGGAGGACTGGAGTTGGGCTGTTGGCGGTACTGGAGGACTGGAGTTGGGCTGTTGGGGGTACTGGAGGACTGGAGTTGGGCTGTTGGGGCTACTGGAGGACTGGAGTTGGGCTGTTGGCGGTACTGGAGGACTGGAGTTGGGCTGTTGGGGGTACTGGAAGAATGGAGTTGGGCTGTTGGGGGTACTGGAGGACCGGAATTGGGAACCACTGGCCTACAGTGTGATGGCATTAGCCTTATCAGCATTTGCAATGCACCCCTTGACATTGTCCATCTAAAGCAGAAAATAGCTTAACTCACACACCGTTTACATATTATTCAGCTTTTTGTCCTTTATTTACAAAACGACACCAATGTATATGAAAATAATCATTATACTTGATTTCGTACATGCCTTGTGCTGACATGAAATTGTTTAGTGCAAATCCAACCCTTGTAATCTAGATAGTGAAATGTCTCGGAGCAGGACATAACGAGATCTTTAGCTTAAAACAATAGTACTACTACGACTACCAAGTTACTTTCTGGGGTCTGAGTGGCACTCGGAGTTGCCACTGTGACAACGAAGATGGTTTTCCTACGACTGCCATTTCGTTGCATTGTCCATGTTAAATGTGTTTCAATTGTAAAAGAAAGAAAGAATAGTTTTAGGCTTTTATGAAATACATTTTATTCAACAGGCTGAGATGACACAAAATGCTTTTTAATTTCACCATACAACAATACAGTATTTTAGAGTACAGCGTGTTTGCCATATCTTAGATATTCACGCGGTTTAAGTTTGTCGTGACAACAAGGTGAAGGTGCTCTCTACTTCAAACGGCACAACAGAATCATTCAGATTGACCAAAGCACAGCATATTACAACCATCTAGTCTGAGGGAGGTCTCCTTTCATATCCACAGCATATTACAACCATCTAGTCTGAGGGAGGTCTCCTTTCATATCCACAGCATATTACAACCATCTAGTCTGAGGGAGGTCTCCTTTCATATCCACAGCATATTACAACCATCTAGTCTGAGGGAGGTCTCCTTTCATATCCACAGCATATTACAACCATCTAGTCTGAGGGAGGTCTCCTTTCATATCCACAGCATATTACAACCATCTAGTCTGAGGGAGGTCTTCTTTCATATCTCATCTTCACAGGGGGAATCCAGTGAACATGAGTGTCTTGATAGAGGTCAGCTGTTGAATCTACTGTAGTACATGTCCTCTTTCAGGCCAGACGGATGTCAAATGAACAGCAGATTTGACTTTTTTGTAGGTTAGGAGAATTAGGTCAAAGTTAGGAAAAGGTTGAAAAAAAAACTGGGAAAAAACAACAACAAAAAACTTTTGACATTCATTTGAAAAAAACAGCTGGATCACTTCTATCTTCTAGATTACATGGCACCATTCAAGACAAGACGGTTGTTTTTATCGATCTGTTGTCAGTGTCAGCACGGTAGACCTAGGGCAGCCGTCATAATAAACTGACAGATTTTTATAGGGATTTTGGTATTATGCCAATTAGATTCCAGCGGGGGTACGGACACATCGAACTTTGGGGGTTCAAAAAAAAGATTATGCTAAAGTCTCCAGTCATATAAAGTGTAGTATAATTTGTCCCATAAAGACAGAAATGTCTCTGATCTGCCTTTGCCTACTCCCTTCGCTATAATAAATATTGGAGCTCCGCCATCTGGTCTCGCTGTCACATTCTGACCATCGTTCGTGTGTGTTTTCCTTGTTTTAGTGTTGGCCAGGACGTGATCTGGGTGGGCATTCTATGTTGTGTGTCTAGTTTGTCCGTTTCTATGTTTGGCCTAATATGGTTCTCAATCATAGGCAGGTGTTAGTCATTGTCTCTGATTGGGAACCATATTTAGGTAGCTTGTTTTGTGTTGGGGTTTGTGGGTGGTTGTTTCCTGTCTTTGTGTTCTCTGCACCAGATAGGACTGTTTTGGGTTTTTGCCACGTTTGTTATTTTGTATTTGTGTAGTGTTCACGTTATCATCTTTTATTAAACATGTTCAACACGAACTACCCTGCATTTTGGTCCTCATCTCCTTCGACGGAAGAAAGCCGTTACGCTCGCCTTGTGCCCTTGTCCTGACAGTCAGTGTGTTCTTCAAAACCCAGTGGTCAACTCCTGACAGTCAGTGTGTTCTTCAAAACACAGTGGTCAACTCCTGACAGTCGGTGTGATCTTCAAAACCCAGTGGTCAACTCCTGACAGTCAGTGTGTTCTTCAAAACCCAGTGGTCAACTCCTGACAGTCAGTGTGATCTTCAAAACCCAGTGGTCAACTCCTGACAGTCGGTGTGATCTTCAAAACCCAGTGGTCAACACCTGACAGTCAGTGTGATCTTCAAAACCCAGTGGTCAACTCCTGACAGTCAGTGTGATCTTCAAAACCCAGTGGTCAACTCCTGACAGTCAGTGTGATCTTCAAAACCCAGTGGTCAACTCCTGACAGTCAGTGTGATCTTCAAAACCCAGTGGTCAACTCCTGACAGTCAGTGTGATCTTCAAAACCCAGTGGTCAACTCCTGACAGTCAGTGTGATCTTCAAAACCCAGTGGTCAACTCCTGACAGTCGGTGTGATCTTCAAAACCCAGTGGTCAACTCCTGACAGTCAGTGTGATCTTCAAAACCCAGTGGTCAACTCCTGACAGTCAGTGTGATCTTCAAAACCCAGTGGTCAACTCCTGACAGTCAGTGTGATCTTCAAAACCCAGTGGTCAACTCCTGACAGTCAGTGTGATCTTCAAAACCCAGTGGTCAACTCCTGACAGTCAGTGTGATCTTCAAAACCCAGTGGTCAACTCCTGACAGTCAGTGTGATCTTCAAAACCCAGTGGTCAACTCCTGACAGTCGGTGTGATCTTCAAAACCCAGTGGTCAACTCCTGACAGTCGGTGTGTTCTTCAAAACCCAGTGGTCAACTCCTGACAGTCGGTGTGATCTTCAAAACACAGTGGTCAACTCCTGACAGTCATGGCATTATTCACAAATTTTGAAACCGATGTCTGTTGACAAACATGGAGGTGATTGACAGTCAAGATAGATGACTAATCTGTTACTCTTTAATCAGAAAGAGTTCATTTGTCCCTTTCATGGTTCCCCCCCCCCCTTTCTGTTGTGCTTAAAACTCAGACACAACCAACACAACGGAGGCTTTTGAAGACTGTAATTTACCAATTACAGCTGCACAATATGATGCTACAATGAATGATTTCCAAAAAAGCAAAGTTAATGCTAAATGATTAGCATTAGCAGGCAGTGAAAATAAAAGCTCAAGACCAGAACGCTGTGCTGTTCAGTGTCTCTCACTTCAGTGTGATGATACATACCAAGTTGTGACAGTTAAATCCCTATGTAAAGCATGTTTGCTGTGAAGGCCTGTTATTGCCGCGACCAGAGGGTATGTCCTTCACAGGAACATGAGCAGCCCTGACACTGCTGCTTATCAACGTCCAGACTGACTGATCTCTCTGATACGCACGCACGCACACACACACACACACACACACACACACACACACACACACACACACACACACACACACACACACACACAAAAACACATGCATCCCGACACACACACACACACACACACACACAAAAACACATGCATGCCGACACACACACACACACACACACACACACACAGATAAACATGCACACACACACACACACACACACACACACACACACACACACACACACACACACACACACACACACACACACACACAAAAACACATGCATGCTGACACACACACACACACATCTGCAGCAGTGAATCACAGTGAAACAGGACCAACGACATCACATCGCCTCCAGCTACTCCAGGTGCTCTGTTTGTGTCCATTTCCCTGAAATCCATCCGTTTGCTGTGACAGCAGGCGTAGACGGTCCATTCTGGCAGACGGTGCTGAAACTGTCTGTAGAATGGCTGGTCGTGTATCGAGGTGTGATTACCTCACAGCGAGGTACTTCTCTGAATACTAACACCGCAGGCTACCAGCTACCAGACAGGTCTTTGTCCCAAATGGCACCCTATTCCCTTTAAAAAGGTATTAATTACTACAACCTGTGTGTCCTGGTCAAAAAGTAGTGCACTATATAGGAAATAGTGTGCTTTTTACTGAGACGCAGCTCTACGACAGGGTTCATTTGACTGCCAGCAGACATCATGTTTTCCAGGCAGGCTGTGTACTTACAGACATGCTTCATTTATGTGTACTCTAAAAACACATATGATATACACATTAAAAACATGTGTGAAATACATGACTAACACGTGTGAAATACATGACTAACACGTGTGAAATACATGACTAACACGTGTGAAATACATGACTAACACGTGTGAAATACATGACTAACACGTGTGAAATACTTTACAAACACGTGTGAAATACTTTACAAACACGTGTGAAATACTTTACAAACACGTGTGAAATACGTTACAAACACGTGTGAAATACTTTACAAACACGTGTGAAATACTTTACAAACACGTGTGAAATACGTTACAAACACGTGTGAAATACGTTACAAACACGTGTGAAATACGTTACAAACACGTGTGAAATACTTTACAAACACGTGTGAAATACATTACTAACACATGTGAAATACGTTACTAACACGTGATATACATTACTAACACATGTGAAATACATTACTAACACGTGTGAAATACATTACTAACATGTGTGAAATACGTTACCAACACGTGTGAAATAGATTACTAACACATGTGAAATACGTTACTAACACGTGAAATACATTACTAACACGTGAAATACTTTTCTAACACGTGAAAAACATTACTAACATGTTAAATACATTACTAACACATGTTAAATACATTACTAACATGCTAAATACAATACTAACACGTGTGAAATACATTCGTGGATTTGTTGTTTAGATTTTGTGCTTTTTATAACTTTTATTGATCTGTTATTGATGTTAAAATATTGACAGTTACAGTGTAGATTTTACCGTATAATGTCCCATTATAGTAGCTGTTAATAAAATACCTGAATAAATATATCCTTAAAATAAAATACCTGAGTAAATATATCCTTATAATATATATTTGCAGAATTCTGCATGCAGAGTCTCAATTTGGTGTTTGTTCCATTTTGTGAATTCTTGGTTGGTGAGCGGACCCCAGACCTCACAACCATAAATGACAATAACTAATTCAAGTATTTTTAGTCAGATTCTAATTGGTATGTCAAATTTTATGTTCTTTTTGATGGCATATAAGGCCCTTCTTGCCTTGTCTCTCAGATCGTTCACAGCTTTGTAGAAGTTACCTGTGGCGCTGATGTTTAGGCCAAGGTATGTATCATTTCTTTGGGTGCTCTAGGGCAACGGTGTCTAGATGGAATTTATATGTGTTGCCATGGCGACTGACCCCTTTTTGGAACACCACTATTTTGGTGTTACTGAGATTTACAGTCAGGGCCCAGGTCTGTCAGGGCCCAGGTCTGTCAGGGCCCAGGTCTGGCAGAATCTGTGCAGAAGATCTACAGTGCCTTGCGAAAGTATTCGGCCCCCTTGAACTTTGCGACCTTTTGCCATATTTCAGGCTTCAAACATAAAGATATAAAACTGTATTTTTTTGTGAAGAATCAACAACAAGTGGGACACAATCATGAAGTGGAAGGACATTTATTGGATATTTCAAACTTTTTTAACAAATCAAAAACTGAAAAATTGGGCGTGCAAAATTATTCAGCCCCCTTAAGTTAATACTTTGTAGCGCCACCTTTTGCTGCGATTACAGCTGTAAGTCGCTTGGGGTATGTCTCTATCAGTTTTGCACATTGAGAGACTGAAATTTTTTCCCATTCCTCCTTGCAAAACAGCTCGAGCTCAGTGAGGTTGGATGGAGAGCATTTGTGAACAGCAGTTTTCAGTTCTTTCCACAGATTCTCGATTGGATTCAGGTCTGGACTTTGACTTGGCCATTCTAACACCTGGATATGTTTATTTTTGAACCATTCCATTGTAGATTTTGCTTTATGTTTTGGATCATTGTCTTGTTGGAAGACAAATCTCCGTCCCAGTCTCAGGTCTTTTGCAGACTGCATCAGGTTTTCTTCCAGAATGGTCCTGCATTTGTCTCCATACATCTTCCCATCAATTTTAACCATCTTCCCTGTCCCTGCTGAAGAAAAGCAGGCCCAAACCATGATGCTGCCACCACCATATTTGACAGTGGGGATGGTGTGTTCAGAGTGATGAGCTGTGTTGCTTTTACGCCAAACATAACGTTTTGCATTGTTGCCAAAAAGTTACATTTTGGTTTCATCTGACCAGAGCACCTTCTTCCACATGTTTGGTGTGTCTCCCAGGTGGCTTGTGGCAAACTTTAAACAGCACTTTTTTATGGACATCTTTAAGAAATGGCTTTCTTCTTGCCACTCTTCCATAAAGGCCAGATTTGTGCAATATACAACTGATTGTTGTCCTATGGACAGAGTCTCCCACCTCAGCTGTAGATCTCTGCAGTTCATCCAGAGTGATCATGGGCCTCTTGGCTGCATCTCTGATCAGTCTTCTCCTTGTATGAGCTGAAAGTTTAGAGGGACGGCCAGGTCTTGGTAGATTTGCAGTGGTCTGATACTCCTTCCATTTCAATATAATCGCTTGCACAGTGCTCCTTGGGATGTTTAAAGCTTGGGAAATCTTTTTGTATCCAAATCCGGCTTTAAACTTCTTCACAACAGTATCTCGGACCTGCCTGGTGTGTTCCTTGTTCTTCATGATGCTCTCTGCGCTTTTAACGGACCTCTGAGACTATCACAGTGCAGGTGCATTTATACGGAGACTTGATTACACACAGGTGGATTGTATTTATCATCATTAGTCATTTAGGTCAACATTGGATCATTCAGAGATCCTCACTGAACTTCTGGAGAGAGTTTGCTGCACTGAAAGTAAAGGGGCTGAATAATTTTGCACGCCCAATTTTTCAGTTTTTGATTTGTTAAAAAAGTTTGAAATATCCAATAAATGTCGTTCCACTTCATGATTGTGTCCCACTTGTTGTTGATTCTTCACAAAAAAATACAGTTTTATATCTTTATGTTTGAAGCCTGAAATGTGGCAAAAGGTCGCAAAGTTCAAGGGGGCCGAATACTTTCGCAAGGCACTGTAGGTGCTGCTGTAGGCCCTCCTTGGTTGGTGACAGAAGCACCCGATCATCCGCAAAGAGTAGACATTTGGCTTCAGATTCTAGTAGGGTGAGGCCGGGTGCTGCAGACTTTTCTAGTGCCCTCGCCAATTCGTTGATATATATGTTGAAGAGGGTGGGGCTTAAGCTGCATCCCTGTCTCACCCCACAGCCCTGCGTGAAGAAATGTGTGTATTTTAACCACACACTTGTTTGTGTACATGGATTTTATAATATCGTATGTTTTACCCCCAACACCACTTTCCATCAATTTGTATAGCAGACCCTCATGCCAAATTGAGTCGAAGGCTTTTTTGAAATCAACAAAGCATGAGAAGACTTTGCCTTTGTTTTGGTTTGTTTGTTTGTCAATTAGGGTGGTGCAGGGTGAATATGTGGCCTGTCGTACGATGATTTGGTAAAAAAGGTAATTTGACATTTGCTCAGAACATTGTTTTGAGGAAAATGTACGAGTCTGCTGTTAATGATAATGCAGAGGATTTTCCCAAGGTTCCTGTTGACGCATATCCCACGGTAGTTATTGGGGTCAAATTTGTCTCCACTTTTGTGGATTGGGGTGATCAGTCCTTGGTTCCAAATATTGGTGAAGATGCCAGAGCTGAGGATGATGTTGAAGCGTTTTAGTATAGCCAATTGGAATTTGTTGTCTGTATATTTGATCATTTCATTGAGGATACCATCAACACCACATGCCTTTTTGTATTTGATCATGTGTATCTTTTTACTGTTTTATCTTTGTTATAGAGACAAAAATATTGCAGAAGAGGTTTACCAATACTTCTCCGTTTTGGATAGATAATACTTTGTGTTGTTTGTTTAGTATTTTCCAATTTTCCCAGAAGTGGTTAGAGTCTATGGATTCTTCATTTACATTGAGTTGATTTCTGACTGTTCCTTCTTTTTCCGTAGTGTATTTCTGTAATGTTTTCGTGATTCACCATAGTGAAGGCGAAGACTCAGGTTTTCTGGGTCTCTGTGTTTTTGGTTGGACAAGTTTCTCAATTTCTTTCTTAGGTTTATGCATTCTTCATCAAACCATTTGTCATTGCTGTTAATTTGCTTTAGTTTTCTGTTTGAAATTCTTAGATTAGATAGGGAGCTGAGAGGTCGAATATACTGTTAAGATTTTCTACTGCCAAATTTACACCTCCACTATTACAGTGGAACATTTTGTCCAGGAAGTTGTCTAGAAGGGATTGAATTTGTTGTTGCCTAATTGGTTTTTGGTAGGTTTCCACACTACATTCCTTCCATCTATAGCATGTCTTAATATTACTCAGTTCCTTTGGCTTTGATGCCTCATGAATGAGTATTGCTCCGTTAAAGTAGACTGTGATTTTGCTGTGGTCTGATAGGGGTGTCAGTGGGCTGACTGTGAACACTCTGAGAGACTCTGGGTTGAGGTCAGTGATAAAGTAGTCTACAGTACTACTGCCTAGAGATGAGCTATAGGTGTACCTACCATAGGAGTCCCCTCGAATCCTACCATTGACTATGTACATACCCAGCTTGCGACAGAGCTGCAGGAGTGTGACCCGTTTATGTTGGTTATGTTGTCATAGTTGTGCCTAGGGGGGCATAAGGGGGAGGGAATGCTGTCACCTCCAGGCAGGTGTTTGTCCCCCTGTGTGCTGACGGTGTTAGATTCTTGTCCAGTTCTGGCATTCATTTCACCACAGACTAGTACATGTCCCTGGGCCTGGAAATGATTGATTTCCCCCTCCAGGATGGAGAAGCTGTCTTCATTAAAGTATGGTGATTCTAGTGGGGGGATATAGGTAGCACACAGGAGGACATTTTTCTCTGTTAAGATCATATACTTTAGAATTTCTAGCCAAATGTAAAATGTTCCTGTTTTGATTCATTTAATAGAGTGGGTTAGGTCTGCTCTATATCACATTAGCATACCCCCCTGAGTCTCTTCCCTGCTTCACACCTGGTAGTGTGGTGGATGGGACTACCAGCTCTCTGTAACCTAGTAGGCAACCAGTGGCTCCATCTCCCATATACAATGTTTCTTGTAGGATGACAATGTCTGTATTTCTGATTTCTTTGGTGAAGTTCAGGTTCCTGCTCTTTAGGCCAAAGGCAGATGACCTCAGGCCTGGGATATTCCAGGATGAGATAATGAAGGCTTTGTGTTCCATAAAGTGTCCAATGTTGTTAGTCGTGTGGTTTGGCCTCAGACCAGTAAGTGTGAGCAAAGCCTGCTGAGCATCTGGTACATGCAATTGGCTTGGTCTAGTTTAAGAGTGGGGGTTGGGCCTGTTTGCTTGCTCATGGCCTGAGCGTATGTGTGATTTCCATGTTGAGGCCTTCTTTGCGGGGGGCCTCTCTGTCTCTCTCTCTGACTGACTCTCCCTGTCAGTCTCTCGCTCTCTCTCTCTCTCTCTCTCTCTCTCTCTCTCTCTGACTGACTCTCCCTGTCAGTCTCTCTCTCTACCTCTCTCTCTCTCTCATGTTCTTCTTATTCTATCACCCATAAAAATGTGTTCTTCAATCTTGATCTTGGGGCCCCGCAGAGAAAAAGTGGAGGCTTTGATTGAGGCTTTGAACGGTTGTTGTTTTGTTTCAGTGCTAGGCTAGAACAAAACCATGGCAACCACGTCAGGTCTCCAGGACCAGGGTTAAAAACCATGGCAACCACGTCAGGTCTACAGGACCAGGGTTAAAAAACATGGCAACCACGTCAGGTCTCCAGGACCAGGGTTAAAAACCATGGCAACCACGTTAGGTCTCCAGGACCAGGGTTAAAAACCATGGCAACCACGTTAGGTCTCCAGGACCAGGGTTAAAAACCATGGCAACCACGTTAGGTCTCCAGGACCAGGGTTAAAAACCATGGCAACCACGTTAGGTCTCCAGGACCAGGGTTAAAAACCATGGCAACCACGTTAGGTCTCCAGGACCAGGGTTAAAAACCATGGCAACCACGTTAGGTCTCCAGGACCAGGGTTAAAAACCATGGCAACCACGTTAGGTCTCCAGGACCAGGGTTAAAAACCATGGCAACCACGTTAGGTCTCCAGGACCAGGGTTAAAAACCATGGCAACCACGTTAGGTCTCCAGGACCAGGGACAAACACCATGGCAACATGTTCCAGACTAGATTTTCTCCATGGGCTGTATTATGCCATCTCAGTTAGTGTGAAACGGCCTTTTATTGTATTAGCAATTACATTCAAATGGCAATGCTACCTTCGCACCGGCTACTTTGTGTGTGTGTGTGTGTGTGTGTGTGTGTGTGTGTGTGTGTGTGTGTGTGTGTGTGTGTGTGTGTGTGTGTGTGTGTGTGTGAGAGTGAATGTGTGTGTATATGTCAAATCAAATTTATTTATATAGCCCTTCGTACATCAGCTGATATCTCAAAGTGCTGTACAGAAACCCAGCCTAAAACCCCAAACAGCAAGCAATGCAGATGTAGAAGCACGGTGGCTAGGAAAAACTCCCTAGAAAGGCCAGAACCTAGGAAGAAACCTAGAGAGGAACCAGGCTATGAGGGGTGGCCAGTCCTCTTCTGGCTGTGCCGGGTGGAGATTATAACAGAACATGGCCAAGATTTTCAAATGTTCATAAACGACCAGCATGGTCAAATAATAGGTCAGGTAGCACGTCCGGTGAACAGGTCAGGATTCCATAGCCGCAGGCAGAACAGTTGAAACTGGAGCAGCAGCACGGCCAGGTGGACTGGGGACAGCAAGGAGTCATCATGCCAGGTAGTCCTGAGGCATGGTCCTAGGGCTCAGGTCCTCAAAGAGAGAGAAAGAAATAGATAATTAGAAAGAGCATACTTAAATTCACACAGGACACCGGATAATACAGGAGAAGTACTCCAGATATAACAGACTGACCCTAGCCCCCCGACACAAACTACTGCAGCATAAATACTGGAGGCTGAGACAGGAGGGGTCCTTGTATGTGTGTACTTGTATGTGTATATGGGTGTATGTGTGTGAGTGTACTGTGTGTGTGTGTGTGTGTGTGTGTGTGTGTGTGTGTGTGTGTGTGTGTGTGTGTGTGTGTGTGTGTGTGTGTGTGTGTGTGTGTGTGTGTACTGCTCAGCTCCGTGTGTGTGTGTACTGCCCAGCTCCATGTCCCTTGTGGAGGTGTGTGTGTGTGTGTCTGTGTGTGTACTGCCCAGCTCCATGTCCCTTGTGGAGGTGTGAAACAACAGGGAGATTGATGAGTATTAAGGAACGAGTCAGGTGGCATAATGAATCAAACCACGTCATGAGTATTAAGAAACGAATCAGATGGCATAATGAATCAAACTACATGGTGATTATTAAGAAACGAAACAGGTGTCATAATGAATCAAACCACGTGGTGAGTATTAAGAAATGAATCAGGTGGCATAATGAATCAAACCACATGGTGATTATTAAGAAACGAATCAGGTGGCATAACGAATCAAACCACATGGTGATTATTGAGAAATGAATCAGGTGGCATAACGAATCAAACCACATGGTGATTATTGAGAAATGAATCAGGTGGCATAACGAATCAAACCACATGGTGATTATTGAGAAATTAATCAGGTGGCATAACGAATCAAACCACATGGTGATTATAGAGAAATGAATCAGGTGGCATAACGAATCAAACCACATGGTGATTATTGAGAAATGAATCAGGTGGCATAACGAATCAAACCACATGGTGATTATTGAGAAATGAATCAGGTGGCATTTAGCTAGCTAGCTTGCAGTTGCTAGATAATTTGTCCTATTTAGGTAGCTTGCTGTTGATAGCTAATTTGTCCTATTTAGGTAGCTTGCTGTTGCTAGCTAATTTGTCCTATTTAGGTAGCTTGCTGTTGCTAGCTAATTTGTCCTATTTAGGTAGCTTGCTGTTGCTAGCTAATTTGTCCTATTTAGGTAGCTTGCTGTTGCTAGCTAATTTGTCCTATTTAGGTAGCTTGCTGTTGCTAGCTAATTTGTCCTGGGATATAAACGTTGCGTTGTTATTTTATCTGAAATGCACAAGGTCCTATACTCCACCAATTAATCCACACATAAAACGGTCAACCGAATCGTTTCTAGTCATCTCTCCTCCTTCCTGGCTTTTTCTTCTCTTGACTTTATATGGCGATTGGCATCTACATAGTATTACCACGACGACCAACTGACCTCAGTTAATCTTTCAATCACCCATGTGGGTGTCTGCTTCTATAAACCAATGAGGAGATGGCACGTGGGTATCTGCTTCTATAAACCAATGAGGAGATGGGAGAGGCAGGACTTGCAACACGTTCAGCATCACAAATAGAACTGACTTCTATTTTAGCGCTTGGCAAAACAGACGCTCGTTGGCGCTGCGCAAGCAGTGTGGGTGCAATAATTGAATAACATGTATGTTTAAATTTATTTTGTAACGTGAGCGGTTTGGTCAGCAAGTTATACAGGGAACTGACCAAATAATGTAAACTCTGGAGGGAATGAGGGATACAAAGTATATTGAAATCAGATGCTTCCACACAGGTGTGGCTCCTGAGTTAATTAAGCAATTATCATCCCATCATGCTTAGGGGTCATGTATTAAAAATGCTGGGCAAGCCATTATTTTGTCTGCCGTGGCTAATCCCCAAAAGGACGACAAAGCCCTCATGCACAGATCACGAGTCACTAAATGGTTTGATGAGCATGGAAAAGATATATGCCAAGGCCGTGTCAGTCACCAGACCTGAAACCCAATTGGATACTTGTGGGAGATTCTGAAGCAGCGCCTAGAGACAGTGTTTTCCACCACCGTCAACAAAACATCAAATGACGGAATTCCTCATGGAAGAATGATGTCACATCCCTCCAATAGAGTTCCAGACACTAGTAGAATCTATGCCGAGGTGCATTGAAGCTGTTCTGGCGGCTCGTGGTGGACCACCGCCAAATTAAGACACTTTATGTTGAGGTTTCCTTTATATGAATCCTAATCTTTCCTCGTGTTTTGTGAGGTGATTTAATCATCCTCTCTTGCCAGGATGTTCTACATGGAAATAGTTGTGTACAAAAAAGGAAATCGTAGTGTGTATTGAACAAAAGTTAACCAACATACAGTATGAAAGTCTATAACCAGGGGCGGCAGGGTAGCCTAGTGGTTAGAGAGTTGGACTAGTGACCGGAAGGTTGGAAGGTCAAATCCCCGAGCTGACAAGGTACAAATCTGTCGTTCTGCCCCTGAACAGGCAGTTAACCCACTGTTCCTAGGCCGTCATTGAAAATAAGAATTTGTTCTTAACTGACTTGCCTAGTTAAATAAATAAAAAATGACCTGTCTCCAATTAGACTTAACATTTTTTTTTGCATGAGTTTTGTTCATGTGAAGCCTCATATTTCTTCATGTATGTGATTTATTCATCCATTAGTTCCAGGATGTAATTTTCAGAAATACACTGAGTGTACAAAACATTAGGGAAAAACTTTCCATGAAACAGACTGAGCAGGTGAATGCAGGTGAGAGCTACGATTCCTTATTTAATCACCTGTTAAATCCACTTCAAATCAGTGTAGATGAAAGATGGGAGGATTTTTAAGCCTTGAGACATGGATTGTGTACGTGTGCCGTTCAAGGGGGTGAATGGGCAAGACAACACATTTAAGTGTCTTCGAACACGGGGTACGGTAGTAGGTGCCAGACACAGTGTGTCAAGAACTGCAACGCTGCTGGGTTTATCACTCAACAGTTTCCCGTGTGTCCACCACCCAAAGGACATCCATTCAACTTGACACAACTGTGGGATGGTGAGTACAGTACTCAACTAGTTATATGATGTATCAGGGCTGGGTGGTGAGTACAGTACTCAGATAGTTATTATATAATGTATCAGGGCTGGATGGTGAGTACAGTACTCAGCTAGTTATTATATAATGTATCAGGGCTGGATGGTGAGTACAGTACTCAACTAGTTATCACATGATGTATCAGGGCTGGATGGTGAGTACAGTACTCAACTAGTTATTATGATGTATCAGGGCTGGATGGTGAGTACAGTACTCAACTAGTTATATGATGTATCAGGGCTGGGTGGTGAGTACAGTACTCAACTAGTTATCATATGATGTATCAGGGCTGGATGGTGAGTACAGTACTCAACTAGTTATCATATGATGTATCAGGGCTGGGTGGTGAGTACAGTACTCAACTAGTTATATGATGTATCCAGACTGGATGGTGAGTACAGTACTCAACTAGTTATCATATGATGTATCAGGGCTGGATGGTGAGTACAGTACTCAACTAGTTATATGATGTATCCAGACTGTATGGTGAGTACAGTACTCAACTAGTTATATGATGTATCAGGGCTGGGTGGTGAGTACAGTACTCAACTAGTTATCATATGATGTATCAGGGCTGGGTGGTGAATACAGTACTCAACTAGTTATCATATGATGTATCAGGGCTGGATGGTGAGTACAGTACTCAACTAGTTATTATGATGTATCAGGGCTCGATGGTGAGTACAGTACTCAACTAGTTATTATATAATGTATCATGGCTGGATGGTGAGTACAGTACTCAACTAGTTATCACATGATGTATCAGGGCTGGATGGTGAGTACAGTACTCAACTAGTTATTATGATGTATCAGGGCTGGATGGTGAGTACAGTACTCAACTAGTTATATGATGTATCAGGGCTGGGTGGTGAGTACAGTACTCAACTAGTTATCAAATAATGTATCAAGGCTGGATGGTGACTACAGTACTCAACTAGTTATCATATGATGTATCGGGGCTGGGTGGTGAGTACAGTACTCAACTAGTTATATGATGTATCCAGACTGGATGGTGAGTACAGTACTCAACTAGTTATCATATGATGTATCAGGGCTGGATGGTGAGTACAGTACTCAACTAGTTATATGATGTATCCAGACTGGATGGTGAGTACAGTACTCAACTAGTTATCATATGATGTATCAGGGCTGGATGGTGAGTACAGTACTCAACTAGTTATATGATGTATCCAGACTGGATGGTGAGTACAGTACTCAACTAGTTATCATATGATGTATCAGGGCTGGTTGGTGAATACAGTACTCAACTAGTTATCACATGATGTATCAGGGCTGGGTGGTGAGTACAGTACTCAGATAGTTATTATATAATGTATCAGGGCTAGATGGTGAGTACAGTACTCAACTAGTTATTATATGATATATCTGGGCTGGATAGTGAGTACAGTACTCAACTAGTTATTATGATGTATCAGGGCTGGGTGGTGAGTACAGTACTCAGATAGTTATCATATGATGTATCAGGGCTGCATTGTGAGTAGAGTACTCAGCTAGTTATTATATAATGTATCAGGGCTGGGTGGTGAGTACAGTACTCAACTAGTTATATGATGTATCCAGACTGGATGGTGAGTACAGTTCTCAACTAGTTATTATGATGTATCAGGGCTGAATGGTGAGTACAGTACTCAACTAGTTATATGATGTATCAGGGCTGGGTGGTGAGTACAGTACTCAACTAGTTATCACATGATGTATCAGGGCTGGGTGGTGAGTACAGTACTCAGATAGTTATTATATAATGTATCAGGGCTGGGTGGTGAGTACAGTACTCAACTAGTTATCATATGATGCATCAGGGCTGGATGGTGAGTACAGTACTCAACTAGTTATTATGATGTATCAGGGCTGGATGGTGAGTACAGTACTCAACTAGTTATCACATGATGTATCAGGGCTGGATGGTGAGTACAGTACTCAACTAGTTATTATGATGTATCAGGGCTGGATGGTGAGTACAGTACTCAACTGGTTATCACATGATGTATCAGGGCCGGTATGGTGAGTACAGTACTCAACCAGTTATTATGATGTATCAGGGCTGGATGGTGAGTACAGTACTCAGATAGATATTATGATGTAACAGGACTGGGTGGTGAGTACAGTACTCAACTAGTTATCATATGGTGTATCAGGACTGGGTGGTGAGTACAGTACTCAACTAGTTATCATATGATGTATCAGGGCTGGATGGTGAGTACAGTACTCAACTAGTTATTATGATGTATCAGGGCTGGGTGGTGAGTACTGTACTCAACTAGTTATCATATGATGTATCAGGGCTGGATGGTGAGTACAGTACTCAACTAGTTATTATGATGTTTCAGGGCTGGGTGGTGAGTACAGTACTCAACTAGTTATCACATGATGTATCAGGGCTGGATGGTGAGTAGAGTACTCAGCTAGTTATCATATGATGTATCAGGACTGGGTGGTGAGTACAGTACTCAACTAGTTATTATGATGTATCAGGGCTGGGTGGTGAGTACAGTACTCAACTAGTTATTATATGATATATCTGGGCTGGATAGTGAGTACAGTACTCAACTAGTTATTATGATGTATCAGGGCTGGGTGGTGAGTACAGTACTCAGATAGTTATCATATGATGTATCAGGGCTGCATTGTGAGTAGAGTACTCAGCTAGTTATTATATAATGTATCAGGGCTGGGTGGTGAGTACAGTACTCAACTAGTTATTATATGATGTATCAGGGCTGGATGGTGAGTACAGTATAGAGCTGTTGCTTGGACTGCATGTCAAATGACACCCTATTCCCAGATTTAGTGCACAAATTTTGACTAGAGCCCTGGGAAGATCTTTTTATGAGCTCTGGTCTAATGTAGTGCACTAAATAGGGAATAGGGTGCGCTAGGGCTCTGGTCTAAATTAGTGCACTAAATAGGGAATAGAGTGCCATTTGGATCGCAAGCCTTAATATCCTGTACAGACATCAGACATCATCTTATTGGCTGACCCTAACTTACAAGTACACTGTAGACACAGCGGCCAGATCTGTATATTGCTGTATGAAAGACATCTACCACTTATATAAAAACGGTTTAATGGGTTTGATGATCAGTTCAATTCAAAAAGGCTTCCAATTGATCGAACAGCCACGATGACAGGCCAGCACAGAACACAGCATCTCCAGGAGAGGAGCTGATTAGCCGATGAACATGGGATGAAAGAAACCCACTCTGAACCCGATGCCAAGACTCTCATATTAAATATGTATGTATGTTGGGCTTAATTGGCACATGGAATGATGTTTGAAATAGGGATGAATAGCACGATAAGAACAGCTAGAGATGTAAGAACTACGGGTCTTTAACTTCTGACATCTGTGTGTTGTTTTTAATTGGCCAGCACCATTATTTTGGTTGGAGAATATTGTCATAGGATTTCTGCCAAAACCATTAAATGAAAAACCATGATGTGTGTCAAAAAAAACAGGAGCTGCTGGTTTCTACCTCATTCTGCCATCTGGGTAAGGTTTTCAGAGACCTGCACAGTATCTTATGTTGGAGAATATCTTAGTTCATCAAGCCTAAAGCAGGCGGTGCTGGTTTCTACCTCATTCTGCCATCTGGGTAAGGTTTTCAGAGACCTGCACAGTATCTTATGTTGAAGAATATCTTAGTTCATCAAGCCTAAAGCAGGCGGTGCTGGTTTCTACCTCATTCTGCCACCTGGGTAAGGTTTTCAGAGACCTGCACAGTATCTTATGTTGGAGAATATCTTAGTTCATCAAGCCTAAAGCAGGCGGTGCTGGTTTCTACCTCATTCTGCCACCTGGGTAAGGTTTTCAGAGACCTGCACAGTATCTTATGTTGGAGAATATCTTAGTTCATCAAGCCTAAAGCAGGCGGTGCTTTAGCCTAGTTAGTTAGTGAGTCTGGTTTCAACTCTCAGGTTGGAGAATATCTTAGTTCATAACGCAGGCGGTGCTGTTGCCTAGTGGGTCTGTTGGTGTCTAGTTTCTGGTCTGCCGTCTCCATTACTCATCAGCACTGGAGTTGAATTCCAAATGGCAGCTTATTCCCTTAGTAGTCCACTACTTTTAACCAGGTTCAACCAGAGCTCTGGTCAAAGTAGTGTACTATATAGGGAATTAGGGTGCCATTTGAGATGAACTTTGGCTCTTGCTCTGTTCTAAGCTAAGGTGGTTGCTGGTCCCACAATGTTAGCAGTAAGAGCCGGAACTACCTTTGCATATTCATCCTCCAGGCTTACCTCACCTGTAATGACACACTTGGAAATCTGAGCACGTCTAGGCTTGCGGCCAAAGCATGATCGATTTGTCTCTCCAGCTATCTCCACACCACAGCAATCAAATTCCACATTTTAGGGAATGGGTTGTACCTGACTAGAATTTATGATGACTTCTAGAGATTCTGGCTGGAAGGAGAGAGTGAGTCAGAGAAAGTGAGTAAGAGAGTCAGAGTGAGAGGGTCAGAGAGTCAGAGTGAGAGATTCAGATAGAGAGAGAGAGTCAGAGTGAGAGAGTCAGAGAGAGAGTGAGAGAGTCAGAGAGAGAGAGAGAGTGAGAGAGAGTGAGAAAGTCAGAGAGAGAGTGAGAGAGAGAGAAAGAGTGAGAGAGTGAGAGAGAGAGTCAGAGAGAGTCTGAGAGTCAGAGAGAGAGTCAGAGAGTAAGAGAGTCAGAGAGAGAGTGAGAGAGTCAGAGAGAGAGTGAGAGAGAGAGAGAGAGAGCAAGAGAGAGAGAGAGAGAGCGTGAGAGAGTGAGAGAGAGAGTCAGAGAGAGTCTGAGAGTCAGAGAGAGAGTCAGAGAGTGAGAGAGTCAGAGAGAGAGTGAGAGAGTCAGAGAGAGTGTGTGAGAGAGAGTGAGTGAGAGAGTGAGAGAGAGAGTCAGAGAGAGTCTGAGAGAGTCAGAGAGTGAGAGAGTCAGAGAGAGTGTGTGAGAGAGAGAGAGTGAGAGACTCCGAGAGTGAGAGTGAGTGAGAGTCAGGGAGAGAGAGTCAGAGAGAGGGGACAGATGTAGTCGGGGAGAGGTTTCTGTTCAAAAATTTTATGCGCATAAAGTTGGATAAAAAAATGTCACGACAGGCCTGACGGAACCAAATGTCGACCAAAAACAATACGCTAGGACAAGGTGGGATCCTTCTGTGACGGTAAAATTATTTATGCAAAAAATCTCGGTGGTAACACTTTTATGCAAAAAAAATTGATATAATAACCATCATATCGAAGTGATTCTGTGTGGTCCTCCCGCTACGACTCAGAAACCATGCAGTTTATTAAGGTACAGATTAAATACATGATGATGAACTTCACAGGGTGGTGAAAAGAGCAAGGTGATGAGCTGGATCCTCTTTTCCAATAAATATAGAGGGTCTTATTCTGGTGACATGATGATCGATGATTGGCTGCCGTTTGACAACTAAAAATGATCTCGCTATGTTGTCCATAATAACCTCATCTTGTGGGCGATACCCACACTGTATCTGCTATCTGTAGGCTAGAGATCACGTGCCTGTACCAGAATGGGCACACTCGCTATATAACGCAATTATTTTTGTAAGAAAACCAGCAGTAGAGTTGAAAATGCGACGGAAATCCATTTAACTTTGGCATATGGGAATTTAACCGCGAAAGGAGGATGTCGTTCTGTGATGGTGATTTATTGTAAAGTAGAACAGTCTCCTGTAATGTTTAGTTTAGTTTAATTTATTACTTCGACCATTTTACAAAACAAGCACACATAAAACTTAAAAGCCATACATGCACATGAATAAAATCATCAAGGATAACACACAATAAAGTCTGGGACTTATTTCCATTGTTAAATCATCGAGGATAACACACAATAAAGTCTGGGACTTATTTCCATTGCTAAATCATGGAGGATAACACACAATAAAGTCTGGGGCTTATTTCCATTGTTAAATCATCGAGGATAACACACAATAAAGTCTGGGACTTATTTCCATTGTTAAATCATCAAGGATAACACACAATAAAGTCTGGGACTTATTTCCATTGTTAAATCATCGAGGATAACACACAATAAAGTCTGGGACTTATTTCCATTGTTAAATCATCGAGGATAACACACAATAAAGTCTGGGACTTATTTCCATTGTGGTCATTTTAATTGTGGAGGACCACAATGGGGATGTAAAGTAGAACAGGCTCCTGTAATGGTGATGTAAAGTAGAACAGGCTCCTGTAATGGTGATGTAAAGTAGAACAGTCTCCTGTAATGGTGATGTAAAGTAGAACAGGCTCCTGTAATGGTGATGTAAAGTAGAACAGCCTCCTGTAATGGTGATGTAAAGTAAAACAGTCTCCTGTAATGGTGATGTAAAGTAGAACAGTCTCCTGTAATGGTGATGTAAAGTAGAACAGTCTCCTGTAATGGTGATGTAAAGTAGAACAGGCTCCTGTAATGGTGATGTAAAGTAGAACAGTCTCCTGTAATGGTGATGTAAAGTAGAACAGTCTCCTGTAATGGTAATGTATTGTAAAGTAAAACAGTCTCCTGTAATGGTGATGTAAAGTAGAACAGCCTCCTGTAATGGTGATGTAAAGTAAAACAGTCTCCTGTAATGGTGATGTAAAGTAGAACAGCCTCCTGTAATGGTGATGTAAAGTAGAACAGTCTCCTGTAATGGTAATGTATTGTAAAGTAAAACAGTCTCCTGTAATGGTAATGTATTGTAAAGTAGAACAGTCTCCTGTAATGGTGATGTAAAGTAGAGCAGTCTCCTGTAATGGTGATGTAAAGTAGAACAGTCTCATGTAATGGTGATGTAAAGTAGAACAGTCTCCTGTAATGGTGATGTAAAGTAGAACAGTCTCCTGTAATGGTGATGTAAAGTAGAACAGTCTCCTGTAATGGTGATGTAAAGTAGAACAGTCTCCTGTAATGGTGATGTAAAGTAGAACAGTCTCCTGTAATGGTGATGTAAAGTAGAACAGTCTCCTGTAATGGTAATGTATTGTAAAGTAAAACAGTCTCCTGTAATGGTGATGTAAAGTAGAACAGCCTCCTGTAATGGTGATGTAAAGTAAAACAGTCTCCTGTAATGGTGATGTAAAGTAGAACAGCCTCCTGTAATGGTGATGTAAAGTAGAACAGTCTCCTGTAATGGTAATGTATTGTAAAGTAGAGCAGTCTCCTGTAATGGTGATGTAAAGTAGAACAGTCTCCTGTAATGGTAATGTATTGTAAAGTAGAGCAGTCTCCTGTAATGGTGATGTAAAGTAGAACAGTCTCCTGTAATGGTAATGTATTGTAAAGTAGAGCAGTCTCCTGTAATGGTGATGTAAAGTAGAACAGTCTCCTGTAATGGTAATGTATTGTAAAGTAAAACAGTCTCCTGTAATGGTGATGTAAAGTAGAACAGCCTCCTGTAATGGTGATGTAAAGTAAAACAGTCTCCTGTAATGGTGATGTAAAGTAGAACAGCCTCCTGTAATGGTGATGTAAAGTAGAACAGTCTCCTGTAATGGTAATGTATTGTAAAGTAGAGCAGTCTCCTGTAATGGTGATGTAAAGTAGAACAGCCTCCTGTAATGGTGATGTAAAGTAGAACAGTCTCCTGTAATGGTAATGTATTGTAAAGTAGAGCAGTCTCCTGTAATGGTGATGTAAAGTAGAACAGTCTCCTGTAATGGTAATGTATTGTAAAGTAGAGCAGTCTCCTGTAATGGTGATGTAAAGTAGAACAGGCTCCTGTAATGGTGATGTAAAGTAGAACAGTCTCCTGTAATGGTGATGTAAAGTAGAACAGGCTCCTGTAATGGTGATGTAAAGTAGAACAGGCTCCTGTAATGGTGATGTAAAGTAGAACAGTCTCCTGTAATGGTGATGTAAAGTAGAACAGGCTCCTGTAATGGTGATGTAAAGTAGAACAGCCTCCTGTAATGGTGATGTAAAGTAAAACAGTCTCCTGTAATGGTGATGTAAAGTAGAACAGTCTCCTGTAATGGTGATGTAAAGTAGAACAGTCTCCTGTAATGGTGATGTAAAGTAGAACAGGCTCCTGTAATGGTGATGTAAAGTAGAACAGTCTCCTGTAATGGTGATGTAAAGTAGAACAGTCTCCTGTAATGGTAATGTATTGTAAAGTAAAACAGTCTCCTGTAATGGTGATGTAAAGTAGAACAGCCTCCTGTAATGGTGATGTGAAGTAAAACAGTCTCCTGTAATGGTGATGTAAAGTAGAACATCCTCCTGTAATGGTGATGTAAAGTAGAACAGTCTCCTGTAATGGTAATGTATTGTAAAGTAAAACAGTCTCCTGTAATGGTAATGTATTGTAAAGTAGAACAGTCTCCTGTAATGGTGATGTAAAGTAGAGCAGTCTCCTGTAATGGTGATGTAAAGTAGAACAGTCTCCTGTAATGGTGGTGTAAAGTAGAACAGTCTCCTGTAATGGTGATGTAAAGTAGAACAGTCTCCTGTAATGGTGATGTAAAGTAGAACAGTCTCCTGTAATGGTGATGTAAAGTAGAACAGTCTCCTGTAATGGTGATGTAAAGTAGAACAGTCTCCTGTAATGGTGATGTAAAGTAGAACAGTCTCCTGTAATGGTAATGTATTGTAAAGTAAAACAGTCTCCTGTAATGGTGATGTAAAGTAGAACAGCCTCCTGTAATGGTGATGTAAAGTAAAACAGTCTCCTGTAATGGTGATGTAAAGTAGAACAGCCTCCTGTAATGGTGATGTAAAGTAGAACAGTCTCCTGTAATGGTAATGTATTGTAAAGTAGAGCAGTCTCCTGTAATGGTGATGTAAAGTAGAACAGTCTCCTGTAATGGTGATGTAAAGTAGAACAGTCTCCTGTAATGGTGATGTAAAGTAGAACAGTCTCCTGTAATGGTGATGTAAAGTAAAACAGTCTCCTGTAATGGTGATGTAAAGTAGAACAGCCTCCTGTAATGGTGATGTAAAGTAAAACAGTCTCCTGTAATGGTGATGTAAAGTAGAACAGCCTCCTGTAATGGTGATGTAAAGTAGAACAGTCTCCTGTAATGGTAATGTATTGTAAAGTAGAGCAGTCTCCTGTAATGGTGATGTAAAGTAGAACAGCCTCCTGTAATGGTGATGTAAAGTAGAACAGTCTCCTGTAATGGTAATGTATTGTAAAGTAGAGCAGTCTCCTGTAATGGTGATGTAAAGTAGAACAGTCTCCTGTAATGGTAATGTGTTGTAAAGTAGAGCAGTCTCCTGTAATGGTGATGTAAAGTAGAACAGTCTCCTGTAATGGTGATGTAAAGTAGAATAGTCTCCTGTAATGGTGATGTAAAGTAGAACAGTCTCCTGTAATGGTGATGTAAAGTAGAATAGTCTCCTGTAATGGTGATGTAAAGTAGAATAGTCTCCTGTAATGGTGATTTATTGTAAAGTAAAACAGTCTCCTGTAATGGTGATTTATTTTAAAGGAAAACATTCTCCTTTCTAGAGGCCAAAAGCTATGGATGCATGAATGGATCTGATATAGCATGAATGGATCTGATATAGCATGAATGGATCTGATATAGCATGAATGGATCTGATATAGCATGAATGGACCTGATATAGCATGAATGGACCTGATATAGTATGAATGGATCTGATATAGCATGAATGGATCTGATATAGCATGAATGGACCTGATATTGCATGAATGGATCTGATATAGCATGAATGGACCTGATATAGCATGAATGGATCTGATATAGCATGAATGGATCTGATATAGCATGAATGGATCTGATATAGCATGAATGGACCTGATGTAGCATGAATGTACCTGATATAGCATGAATGGACCTGATATAGTATGAATGGACCTGACAGTGGATGGGCTTTGGACTATTTCTCTGTTTTACCCCGATGTATAGGCTAGCACCACACCCACTCTATGCTCACACACACACGCACACGCACACACACACACACACATACACACACACCTCTCTCTCTGTCTTTCTCTCTCAATCTTTGTAACTCATATACAGTACATTCTAAATTCTAAATCAGAACATTAACCTACATTTGATGTTTTGAACCTTTGGAACCTTTGGAACCTGGAAGTGCTACAGCTTCGTTCTGATGCACAGGGGCCTGGGAAGGAAGTTTACATAACGAAAGCACTGCTGTTATAGTCCAGTCTAGGATTATGATCAGGGACCCGGTTTTGCCTCTGGGAGGATCCCGACTTGTATGCTAAAATGAGCTGGTTTATCAAAAGACGATGTCACCTAGATGGAGGAATGAAGTGAAATTGCTTCTTTTTTGAATGAATGAATGTTTCAACATTTCAAATGGTTATTTGTTTTTAATTGTAGATCATAAACAATAAAAGTTTACTTTTAAAGAGCAATAATGATACATACGATTGAGGTAAAAGATTAGAGCAGGTATAGGTAAACAGGATGTCTCACTGTTTCTCTGATGAATATTCATCTATGTCATGTTGTCATGACACATATTTGCACATATTTAAAATTCGACTACATTCTGCATCTTAACAAAGAGAGAAAACATTGAATGCATCTCACATGGCACCCTATTCACCATCCCACCCTATTCACCATCTCACCCTATTCACCATCCCACCCTATTCACCACCCCAACCTATTCACCATCCCACCCTATTCACCACCCCGCCCTATTCACCATCCCGCCCTATTCACCATCCCGCCCTATTCACCATCCCACCCTATTCACCACCCCACCCTATTCACCATCCCACCCTATTCACCATCCCACCCTAGTCACCATCCCACCCTATTCACCATCCCAACCTATTCACAATCCCACCCTATTCACCACCCCGCCCTATTCACCATCTCGCCCTATTCACCATCCCACCGTATTCACCATCCCACCCTATTCACCATCCCACCCTATTCACCATCCCAACCTATTCACCATCCCACCCTATTCACCATCCCACTCTATTCACCACCCCACCCTATTCACCATCCCACCCTATTCACCACCCCACCCTATTCACCATCCCACCCTATTCACCAGCCCACCCTATTCACCATCCCACCCTATTCACCATCCCATCCTATTCACCATCCCACTCTATTCACCACCCCACCCTATTCACCATCCCACCCTATTCACCACCCCACCCTATTCACCATCCCACCCTATTCACAATCCCATCCTATTCACCATCCCACCCTATTCACCATCCCACTCTATTCACCACCCCACCCTATTCACCATCCCACCCTATTCACCATCCCACCCTGTTCACCATCCCACCCTATTCACAATCCCATCCTATTCACCATCCCACCCTATTCACCATCCCACCCAATTCACCATCCCACCCAATTCACCATCCCACCCTATTCACCATCCCACATGGCACCCTATTCACCATCCCACCCTATTCACCATCCCACCCTATTCACCACCCCACCCTATTCACCATCCCACCCTATTCACCACCCCACCCTATTCACCATCCCACATGGCACCCTATCCACCATCCCACCCTATTCACCATCCCACCCTATTCACCATCCCACCCTATTCACCATCCCACATCCCACCCTATTCACCATCCCATCCTATTCACCATCCCACCATATTCAACATCCCACCCTATTCACCACCCCACCCAATTCACCATCCCACCCTATTCACCATCCCACCCTATTCACCATCCCACATGGCACCCTATTCACCATCCCACCCTATTCACCATCCCACCCTATTCACCATCCCACCCTATTCACCACCCCACCCTATTCACCATCCCACCCTATTAACCACCCCACCCTATTCACCATCCCACATGGCACCCTATTCACCATCCCACCCTAATCACCATCCCACCCTATTCACCATCCCACCCTATTCACCATCCCACATCCCACCCTATTCACCATCCCATCCTATTCACCATCCCACCATATTCACCATCCCACCCTATTCACCACCCCACCCTATTCACCATCCCACCCTATTCACCATCCCACCCTATTCCCCATCCCACATGGCACCCTATTCATCATCCCACCCTATTCACCACCCCACCCTATTTACCATCCCACATGGCACCCTATTCACCATCCCACCCTATTCACCATCCCACCCTATTCACCATCCCACCCTATTCACCATCCCACATGGCACCCTATTCACCATCCCACCCTATTCACCATCCCACCCTATTCACCATCCCACCCTGTTCACCATCCCACCCTATTCACCACCCCACCCTATTCACCATCCCACCCTATTCACCAACCCACCCTAGTCACCATGCCACCCTATTCACCATCCCACATGGCACCCTGTTCACCATCCCACCCTATTCACCATCCCACCCTATTCACCATCCCACCCTATTCACCACCCCAACCTATTCACCATCCCACCTATTCACCACCCCGCCCTATTCACCATCCCACCCTATTCACCATCCCACCCTATTCACCATCCCACCCTATTCACCATCCCGCCCTATTCACCATCCCACCCTAGTCACCACCCCACCCTATTCAACCACCCCACCCTATTCAACCACCCCACCCTATTCACCATCCCACCCTATTCACCATCCCACATGGCACCCTATTCACCATCCCACCCTATTCACCATCCCACATGGCACCCTATTCACCATCCCACCCTATTCACCATCCCACCCTATTCACCACCCCACCCTATTCACATCCCACCCTATTCGCCATCCCACCCTATTCACCATCCCACCCTATTCACCATCCCACATGGCACCCTATTCACCATCCCATCCTATTCACCATCCCACCCTATTCACCATCCCACATGTCACCCTATTCACCATCCCACCCTATTCACCACCCCACCCTATTCACCATCCCACCCTATTCACCATCCCACATGGCACCCTTTTCAACATCCCACCCTATTCACTATCCCACATGGCACCCTATGCACCATCCCACCCTATTCACCATCCCGCATGGCACCCTGTTCACCATCCCACCCTATTCACCATCCCACCCTATTCACCATACCACCCTATTCACCACCCCACCCTATTCAACCACCCCACCCTATTCAACCACCCCACCCTATTCACCATCCCACCCTATTCACCATCCCACATGGCACCCTATTCACCATCCCATCCTATTCACCATCCCACCCTATTCACCATCCTACATGGCACCCTATTCACCATCCCACCCTATTCACGACCCCACCCTATTCACCACCCCACCCTATTCACCATCCCACATGGCACCCTATTCACCATCCCACCCTATTCACATCCCACCCTATTCACCATCCCATCCTATTCACCATCCCACCCTATTCACCACCCCACCCTATTCACCATCCCACTCTATTCACCACCCCACCCTATTCACCATCCCACCCTATTCACCACCCCACCCTATTCACCATCCCACCCTATTCACCATCCCATCCTATTCACCATCCCACTCTATTCACCACCCCACCCTATTCACCATCCCACCATATTCACCACCCCACCCTATTCACCATCCCACCCTATTCACAATCCCATCCTATTCACCATCCCACCCTATTCACCATCCCACTCTATTCACCACCCCACCCTATTCACCATCCCACCCTATTCACCATCCCACCCTGTTCACCATCCCACCCTATTCACAATCCCATCCTATTCACCATCCCACCCTATTCACCATCCCACCCAATTCACCATCCCACCCAATTCACCATCCCACCCTATTCACCATCCCACATGGCACCCTATTCACCATCCCACCCTATTCACCATCCCACCCTATTCACCACCCCACCCTATTCACCATCCCACCCTATTCACCACCCCACCCTATTCACCATCCCACATGGCACCCTATTCACCATCCCACCCTATTCACCATCCCACCCTATTCACCATCCCACCCTATTCACCATCCCACATCCCACCCTATTCACCATCCCATCCTATTCACCATCCCACCATATTCAACATCCCACCCTATTCACCACCCCACCCAATTCACCATCCCACCCAATTCACCATCCCACCCTATTCACCATCCCACATGGCACCCTATTCACCATCCCACCCTATTCACCATCCCACCCTATTCACCATCCCACCCTATTCACCATCCCACCCTATTAACCACCCCACCCTATTCATCATCCCACCCTATTCACCACCCCACCCTATTTACCATCCCACATGGCACCCTATTCACCATCCCAACCTATTCACCATCCCACCCTATTCACCATCCCACATGGCACCCTATTCACCATCCCACCCTCACCATCCCACCCTATTCACCATCCCACCCTATTCACCATCCCACCCTATTCACCACCCCACCCTATTCACCATCCCACCCTATTCACCAACCCACCCTATTCACCATGCCACCCTATTCACCATCCCACATGGCACCCTGTTCACCATCCCACCCTATTCACCATCCCACCCTATTCACCATCCCACCCTATTCACCACCCCACTCTATTCACCATCCCACCTATTCACCACCCCACCCTATTCACCATCCCACCCTATTCACCATCCCACCCTATTCACCATCCCGCCCTATTCACCATCCCACCCTAGTCACCACCCCACCCTATTCAACCACCCCACCCTATTCAACCACCCCACCCTATTCACCATCCCACCCTATTCACCATCCCACATGGCACCCTATTCACCATCCCACCCTATTCACCATCCCACATGGCACCCTATTCACCATCCCACCCTATTCACCATCCCACCCTATTCACCATCCCACCCTATTCACGACCCAACCCTATTCAGCACCCCACCCTATTCACTATCCCACATGGCACCCTATTCACCATCCCACCCTATTCACCATCCCACCCTATTCACCACCCCACCCTATTCACATCCCACCCTATTCGCCATCCCACCCTATTCACCATCCCACCCTATTCACCATCCCACATGGCACCCTATTCACCATCCCATCCTATTCACCATCCCACCCTATTCACCATCCCACATGTCACCCTATTCACCATCCCACCCTATTCACCACCCCACCCTATTCACCATCCCACCCTATTCACCATCCCACATGGCACCCTTTTCAACATCCCACCCTATTCACTATCCCACATGGCACCCTATTCACCATCCCACCCTATTCACCATCCCACCCTATTCACCATCCCGCATGGCACCCTGTTCACCATCCCACCCTATTCACCATCCCACCCTATTCACCATCCCACCCTATTCACCACCACACCCTATTCAACCACCCCACCCTATTCAACCACCCCACCCTATTCACCATCCCACCCTATTCACCATCCCACATGGCACCCTATTCACCATCCCATCCTATTCACCATCCCACCCTATTCACCATCCCACATGGCACCCTATTCACCATCCCACCCTATTCACGACCCCACCCTATTCACCATCCCACCCTATTCACCAGCCCACATGGCACCCTATTCACCATCCCACCCTATTCACATCCCACCCTATTCACCATCCCATCCTATTCACCATCCCACCCTATTCACCACCCCACCCTATTCACCATCTCACCCTATTCACCATCCCACCATATTCACCATCCCACCCTATTCACCATCCCACCCTATTCACCAGCCCACATGGCACCCTATTCACCATCCCACCCTATTCACCATCCCACACTATTCACCATCCCACCCTATTCACCATCCCACCCTATTCACCATCCCACATGGCACCCTATTCACCATCCCATCCTATTCACCATCCCACCCTATTCACCATCCCACATGTCACCCTATTCACCATCCCACCCTATTCACCATCCCACCCTATTCACATCCCACCATATTCACCATCCCATCCTATTCACCATCCCACCATATTCACCACCCCACCCTATTCACCATCTCACCCTATTCACCATCCCACCATATTCACCATCCCACCCTATTCACCATCCCACCCTATTCACCATCCCACATGTCACCCTATTCACCATCCCACCCTATTCACCACCCCACCCTATTCACCATCCCACCCTATTCACCATCCCACATGGCACCCTTTTCAACATCCCACCCTATTCACTATCCCACATGGCACCCTATGCACCATCCCACCCTATTCACCATCCCGCATGGCACCCTGTTCACCATCCCACCCTATTCACCATCCCACCCTATTCACCATACCACCCTATTCACCACCCCACCCTATTCAACCACCCCACCCTATTCAAACACCCCACCCTATTCACCATCCCACCCTATTCACCATCCCACATGGCACCCTATTCACCATCCCATCCTATTCACCATCCCACCCTATTCACCATCCTACATGGCACCCTATTCACCATCCCACCCTATTCACGACCCCACCCTATTCACCACCCCACCCTATTCACCATCCCACATGGCACCCTATTCACCATCCCACCCTATTCACATCCCACCCTATTCACCATCCCATCCTATTCACCATCCCACCCTATTCACCACCCCACCCTATTCACCATCCCACTCTATTCACCACCCCACCCTATTCACCATCCCACCCTATTCACCACCCCACCCTATTCACCATCCCACCCTATTCACCATCCCATCCTATTCACCATCCCACTCTATTCACCACCCCACCCTATTCACCATCCCACCATATTCACCACCCCACCCTATTCACCATCCCACCCTATTCACAATCCCATCCTATTCACCATCCCACCCTATTCACCATCCCACTCTATTCACCACCCCACCCTATTCACCATCCCACCCTATTCACCATCCCACCCTGTTCACCATCCCACCCTATTCACAATCCCATCCTATTCACCATCCCACCCTATTCACCATCCCACCCAATTCACCATCCCACCCAATTCACCATCCCACCCTATTCACCATCCCACATGGCACCCTATTCACCATCCCACCCTATTCACCATCCCACCCTATTCACCACCCCACCCTATTCACCATCCCACCCTATTCACCACCCCACCCTATTCACCATCCCACATGGCACCCTATTCACCATCCCACCCTATTCACCATCCCACCCTATTCACCATCCCACCCTATTCACCATCCCACATCCCACCCTATTCACCATCCCATCCTATTCACCATCCCACCATATTCAACATCCCACCCTATTCACCACCCCACCCAATTCACCATCCCACCCAATTCACCATCCCACCCTATTCACCATCCCACATGGCACCCTATTCACCATCCCACCCTATTCACCATCCCACCCTATTCACCATCCCACCCTATTCACCATCCCACCCTATTAACCACCCCACCCTATTCATCATCCCACCCTATTCACCACCCCACCCTATTTACCATCCCACATGGCACCCTATTCACCATCCCAACCTATTCACCATCCCACCCTATTCACCATCCCACATGGCACCCTATTCACCATCCCACCCTCACCATCCCACCCTATTCACCATCCCACCCTATTCACCATCCCACCCTATTCACCACCCCACCCTATTCACCATCCCACCCTATTCACCAACCCACCCTATTCACCATGCCACCCTATTCACCATCCCACATGGCACCCTGTTCACCATCCCACCCTATTCACCATCCCACCCTATTCACCATCCCACCCTATTCACCACCCCACTCTATTCACCATCCCACCTATTCACCACCCCACCCTATTCACCATCCCACCCTATTCACCATCCCACCCTATTCACCATCCCGCCCTATTCACCATCCCACCCTAGTCACCACCCCACCCTATTCAACCACCCCACCCTATTCAACCACCCCACCCTATTCACCATCCCACCCTATTCACCATCCCACATGGCACCCTATTCACCATCCCACCCTATTCACCATCCCACATGGCACCCTATTCACCATCCCACCCTATTCACCATCCCACCCTATTCACCATCCCACCCTATTCACGACCCAACCCTATTCAGCACCCCACCCTATTCACTATCCCACATGGCACCCTATTCACCATCCCACCCTATTCACCATCCCACCCTATTCACCACCCCACCCTATTCACATCCCACCCTATTCGCCATCCCACCCTATTCACCATCCCACCCTATTCACCATCCCACATGGCACCCTATTCACCATCCCATCCTATTCACCATCCCACCCTATTCACCATCCCACATGTCACCCTATTCACCATCCCACCCTATTCACCACCCCACCCTATTCACCATCCCACCCTATTCACCATCCCACATGGCACCCTTTTCAACATCCCACCCTATTCACTATCCCACATGGCACCCTATTCACCATCCCACCCTATTCACCATCCCACCCTATTCACCATCCCGCATGGCACCCTGTTCACCATCCCACCCTATTCACCATCCCACCCTATTCACCATCCCACCCTATTCACCACCACACCCTATTCAACCACCCCACCCTATTCAACCACCCCACCCTATTCACCATCCCACCCTATTCACCATCCCACATGGCACCCTATTCACCATCCCATCCTATTCACCATCCCACCCTATTCACCATCCCACATGGCACCCTATTCACCATCCCACCCTATTCACGACCCCACCCTATTCACCATCCCACCCTATTCACCAGCCCACATGGCACCCTATTCACCATCCCACCCTATTCACATCCCACCCTATTCACCATCCCATCCTATTCACCATCCCACCCTATTCACCACCCCACCCTATTCACCATCTCACCCTATTCACCATCCCACCATATTCACCATCCCACCCTATTCACCATCCCACCCTATTCACCAGCCCACATGGCACCCTATTCACCATCCCACCCTATTCACCATCCCACACTATTCACCATCCCACCCTATTCACCATCCCACCCTATTCACCATCCCACATGGCACCCTATTCACCATCCCATCCTATTCACCATCCCACCCTATTCACCATCCCACATGTCACCCTATTCACCATCCCACCCTATTCACCATCCCACCCTATTCACATCCCACCATATTCACCATCCCATCCTATTCACCATCCCACCATATTCACCACCCCACCCTATTCACCATCTCACCCTATTCACCATCCCACCATATTCACCATCCCACCCTATTCACCATCCCACCCTATTCACCATCCCACCCTATTCACCATCCCACATGGTACCCTATTCACCATCCCACCCTATTCACCATCCCACCCTATTCACCATCCCACCCTATTCACCATCCCGCCCTATTCACCATCCCACCCTAGTCACCACCCCACCCTATTCAACCACCCCACCCTATTCAACCACCCCACCCTATTCACATCCCACCATATTCACCATCCCATCCTATTCACCATCCCACCATATTCACCACCCCACCCTATTCACCATCTCACCCTATTCACCATCCCACCATATTCACCATCCCACCCTATTCACCATCCCACCCTATTCACCATCCCACCCTATTCACCATCCCACATGGCACCCTATTCACCATCCCACCCTATTCACCATCCCGCCCTATTCACCATCCCACCCTAGTCACCACCCCACCCTATTCAACCACCCCACCCTATTCAACCACCCCACCCTATTCACCATCCCACCCTATTCACGACCCCACCCTATTCACTATCCCACCCTATTCACCAGCCCACATGGCACCCTATTCACCATCCCACCCTATTCACATCCCACCCTATTCACCATCCCATCCTATTCACCATCCCACCCTATTCACCACCCCACCCTATTCACCATCTCACCCTATTCACCATCCCACCATATTCACCATCCCACCCTATTCACCATCCCACCCTATTCACCAGCCCACATGGCACCCTATTCACCATCCCACCCTATTCACCATCCCACACTATTCACCATCCCACCCTATTCACCATCCCACCCTATTCACCATCCCACATGGCACCCTATTCACCATCCCATCCTATTCACCATCCCACCCTATTCACCATCCCACATGTCACCCTATTCACCATCCCACCCTATTCACCATCCCACCCTATTCACATCCCACCATATTCACCATCCCATCCTATTCACCATCCCACCATATTCACCACCCCACCCTATTCACCATCTCACCCTATTCACCATCCCACCATATTCACCATCCCACCCTATTCACCATCCCACCCTATTCACCATCCCACATGGTACCCTATTCACCATCCCACCCTATTCACCATCCCACCCTATTCACCATCCCACCCTATTCACCATCCTGCCCTATTCACCATCCCACCCTAGTCACCACCCCACCCTATTCAACCACCCCACCCTATTCAACCACCCCACCCTATTCACCATCCCACCCTATTCACCATCCCACATGGCACCCTATTCACCATCCCACCCTATTCACCATCCCACATGGCACCCTATTCACCATCCCACCCTATTCACCATCCCACCCTATTCACCACCCCACCCTATTCACATCCCAACCTATTCGCCATCCCACCCTATTCACCATCCCACCCTATTCACCATCCCACATGGCACCCTATTCACCATCCCATCCTATTCACCATCCCACCCTATTCACCATCCCACATGTCACCCTATTCACCATCCCACCCTATTCACCACCCCACCCTATTCACCATCCCACCCTATTCACCATCCCACATGGCACCCTTTTCAACATCCCACCCTATTCACTATCCCACATGGCACCCTATGCACCATCCCACCCTATTCACCATCCCGCATGGCACCCTGTTCACCATCCCACCCTATTCACCATCCCACCCTATTCACCATACCACCCTATTCACCACCCCACCCTATTCAACCACCCCACCCTATTCAACCACCCCACCCGATTCACCATCCCACCCTATTCACCATCCCACATGGCACCCTATTCACCATCCCATCCTATTCACCATCCCACCCTATTCACCATCCTACATGGCACCCTATTCACCATCCCACCCTATTCACCACCCCACCCTATTCACCACCCCACCCTATTCACCATCCCACATGGCACCCTATTCACCATCCCACCCTATTCACATCCCACCCTATTCACCATCCCATCCTATTCACCATCCCACCCTATTCACCACCCCACCCTATTCACCATCCCACTCTATTCACCACCCCACCCTATTCACCATCCCACCCTATTCACCACCCCACCCTATTCACCATCCCACCCTATTCACCATCCCATCCTATTCACCATCCCACTCTATTCACCACCCCACCCTATTCACCATCCCACCATATTCACCACCCCACCCTATTCACCATCCCACCCTATTCACAATCCCATCCTATTCACCATCCCACCCTATTCACCATCCCACTCTATTCACCACCCCACCCTATTCACCATCCCACCCTATTCACCATCCCACCCTGTTCACCATCCCACCCTATTCACAATCCCATCCTATTCACCATCCCACCCTATTCACCATCCCACCCAATTCACCATCCCACCCAATTCACCATCCCACCCTATTCACCATCCCACATGGCACCCTATTCACCATCCCACCCTATTCACCATCCCACCCTATTCACCACCCCACCCTATTCACCATCCCACCCTATTCACCACCCCACCCTATTCACCATCCCACCCTATTCACCATCCCACATCCCACCCTATTCACCATCCCATCCTATTCACCATCCCACCATATTCAACATCCCACCCTATTCACCACCCCACCCAATTCACCATACCACCCAATTCACCATCCCACCCTATTCACCATCCCACATGGCACCCTATTCACCATCCCACCCTATTCACCATCCCACCCTATTCACCATCCCACCCTATTAACCACCCCACCCTATTCATCATCCCACCCTATTCACCACCCCACCCTATTTACCATCCCACATGGCACCCTATTCACCATCCCAACCTATTCACCATCCCACCCTATTCACCATCCCACATGGCACCCTATTCACCATCCCACCCTCACCATCCCACCCTATTCACCATCCCACCCTATTCACCATCCCACCCTATTCACCACCCCACCCTATTCACCATCCCACCCTATTCACCAACCCACCCTATTCACCATGCCACCCTATTCACCATCCCACATGGCACCCTGTTCACCATCCCACCCTATTCACCATCCCACCCTATTCACCATCCCACCCTATTCACCACCCCACTCTATTCACCATCCCACCTATTCACCACCCCACCCTATTCACCATCCCACCCTCACCATCCCACCCTATTCACCATCCCACCCTATTCACCACCCCACTCTATTCACCATCCCACCTATTCACCACCCCACCCTATTCACCATCCCACCCTCACCATCCCACCCTATTCACCATCCCACCCTATTCACCATCCCACCCTATTCACCACCCCACCCTATTCACCATCCCACCCTATTCACCAACCCACCCTATTCACCATGCCACCCTATTCACCATCCCACATGGCACCCTGTTCACCATCCCACCCTATTCACCATCCCACCCTATTCACCATCCCACCCTATTCACCACCCCACTCTATTCACCATCCCACCTATTCACCACCCCACCCTATTCACCATCCCACCCTATTCACCATCCCACCCTATTCACCATCCCGCCCTATTCACCATCCCACCCTAGTCACCACCCCACCCTATTCAACCACCCCACCCTATTCAACCACCCCACCCTATTCACCATCCCACCCTATTCACCATCCCACATGGCACCCTATTCACCATCCCACCCTATTCACCATCCCACATGGCACCCTATTCACCATCCCACCCTATTCACCATCCCACCCTATTCACCATCCCACCCTATTCACGACCCAACCCTATTCAGCACCCCACCCTATTCACTATCCCACATGGCACCCTATTCACCATCCCACCCTATTCACCATCCCACCCTATTCACCACCCCACCCTATTCACATCCCACCCTATTCGCCATCCCACCCTATTCACCATCCCACCCTATTCACCATCCCACATGGCACCCTATTCACCATCCCATCCTATTCACCATCCCACCCTATTCACCATCCCACATGTCACCCTATTCACCATCCCACCCTATTCACCACCCCACCCTATTCACCATCCCACCCTATTCACCATCCCACATGGCACCCTTTTCAACATCCCACCCTATTCACTATCCCACATGGCACCCTATTCACCATCCCACCCTATTCACCATCCCACCCTATTCACCATCCCGCATGGCACCCTGTTCACCATCCCACCCTATTCACCATCCCACCCTATTCACCATCCCACCCTATTCACCACCACACCCTATTCAACCACCCCACCCTATTCAACCACCCCACCCTATTCACCATCCCACCCTATTCACCATCCCACATGGCACCCTATTCACCATCCCATCCTATTCACCATCCCACCCTATTCACCATCCCACATGGCACCCTATTCACCATCCCACCCTATTCACGACCCCACCCTATTCACCATCCCACCCTATTCACCAGCCCACATGGCACCCTATTCACCATCCCACCCTATTCACATCCCACCCTATTCACCATCCCATCCTATTCACCATCCCACCCTATTCACCACCCCACCCTATTCACCATCTCACCCTATTCACCATCCCACCATATTCACCATCCCACCCTATTCACCATCCCACCCTATTCACCAGCCCACATGGCACCCTATTCACCATCCCACCCTATTCACCATCCCACACTATTCACCATCCCACCCTATTCACCATCCCACCCTATTCACCATCCCACATGGCACCCTATTCACCATCCCATCCTATTCACCATCCCACCCTATTCACCATCCCACATGTCACCCTATTCACCATCCCACCCTATTCACCATCCCACCCTATTCACATCCCACCATATTCACCATCCCATCCTATTCACCATCCCACCATATTCACCACCCCACCCTATTCACCATCTCACCCTATTCACCATCCCACCATATTCACCATCCCACCCTATTCACCATCCCACCCTATTCACCATCCCACCCTATTCACCATCCCACATGGTACCCTATTCACCATCCCACCCTATTCACCATCCCACCCTATTCACCATCCCACCCTATTCACCATCCCACCCTAGTCACCACCCCACCCTATTCAACCACCCCACCCTATTCAACCACCCCACCCTATTCACATCCCACCATATTCACCATCCCATCCTATTCACCATCCCACCATATTCACCACCCCACCCTATTCACCATCTCACCCTATTCACCATCCCACCATATTCACCATCCCACCCTATTCACCATCCCACCCTATTCACCATCCCACCCTATTCACCATCCCACATGGTACCCTATTCACCATCCCACCCTATTCACCATCCCACCCTATTCACCATCCCACCCTATTCACCATCCCGCCCTATTCACCATCCCACCCTAGTCACCACCCCACCCTATTCAACCACCCCACCCTATTCAACCACCCCACCCTATTCACCATCCCACCCTATTCACGACCCCACCCTATTCACTATCCCACCCTATTCACCAGCCCACATGGCACCCTATTCACCATCCCACCCTATTCACATCCCACCCTATTCACCATCCCATCCTATTCACCATCCCACCCTATTCACCACCCCACCCTATTCACCATCTCACCCTATTCACCATCCCACCATATTCACCATCCCACCCTATTCACCATCCCACCCTATTCACCAGCCCACATGGCACCCTATTCACCATCCCACCCTATTCACCATCCCACACTATTCACCATCCCACCCTATTCACCATCCCACCCTATTCACCATCCCACATGGCACCCTATTCACCATCCCATCCTATTCACCATCCCACCCTATTCACCATCCCACATGTCACCCTATTCACCATCCCACCCTATTCACCATCCCACCCTATTCACATCCCACCATATTCACCATCCCATCCTATTCACCATCCCACCATATTCACCACCCCACCCTATTCACCATCTCACCCTATTCACCATCCCACCATATTCACCATCCCACCCTATTCACCATCCCACCCTATTCACCATCCCACATGGTACCCTATTCACCATCCCACCCTATTCACCATCCCACCCTATTCACCATCCCACCCTATTCACCATCCCGCCCTATTCACCATCCCACCCTAGTCACCACCCCACCCTATTCAACCACCCCACCCTATTCAACCACCCCACCCTATTCACCATCCCACCCTATTCACCATCCCACATGGCACCCTATTCACCATCCCACCCTATTCACCATCCCACATGGCACCCTATTCACCATCCCACCCTATTCACCATCCCACCCTATTCACCATCCCGCATGGCACCCTGTTCACCATCCCACCCTATTCACCATCCCACCCTATTCACCATACCACCCTATTCACCACCCCACCCTATTCAACCACCCCACCCTATTCAACCACCCCACCCTATTCACCATCCCACCCTATTCACCATCCCACATGGCACCCTATTCACCATCCCATCCTATTCACCATCCCACCCTATTCACCACCCCACCCTATTCACCATCCCACATGGCACCCTATTCACCATCCCACCCTATTCACATCCCACCCTATTCACCATCCCACCCTATTCACCACCCCACCCTATTCACCATCTCACCCTATTCACCATCCCACCATATTCACCATCCCACCATATTCACCATCCCACCCTATTCACAATCCCACCCTATTCACCATCCCACATGGCACCCTATTCACCATCCCACCCTATTCACCATCCCACCCTATTCACCATCCCACCCTATTCACCATCCCACCCTATTCACCATCCCACCCTATTCACCATCCCACATGGCACCCTATTCACCATCCCATCCTATTCACCATCCCACCCTATTCACCATCCCACATGTCACCCTATTCACCATCCCACCCTATTCACCATCCCACCCTATTCACATCCCACCCTATTCACCATCCCATCCTATTCACCATCCCACCCTATTCACCACCCCACCCTATTCACCATCTCACCCTATTCACCATCCCACCATATTCACCATCCCACCCTATTCACCATCCCACCCTATTCACCATCCCAACATATTCACCATCCCACATGGTACCCTATTCACCATCCCACCCTATTCACCATCCCACCCTATTCACCATCCCACCCTATTCACCACCCCACCCTATTCACTATCCCACATGGCACCCTATTCACCATCCCACCCTATTCACCATCCCACCCTATTCACCACCCCACCCTATTCACATCCCACCCTATTCGCCATCCCACCCTATTCACCATCCCACCCTATTCACCATCCCACATGGCACCCTATTCACCATCCCATCCTATTCACCATCCCACCCTATTCACCATCCCACATGTCACCCTATTCACCATCCCACCCTATTCACCACCCCACCCTATTCACCATCCCACCCTATTCACCATCCCACATGGCACCCTTTTCAACATCCCACCCTATTCACTATCCCACATGGCACCCTATTCACCATCCCACCCTATTCACCATCCCACCCTATTCACCATCCCGCATGGCACCCTGTTCACCATCCCACCCTATTCACCATCCCACCCTATTCACCATCCCACCCTATTCACCACCCCACCCTATTCAACCACCCCACCCTATTCAACCACCCCACCCTATTCACCATCCCACCCTATTCACCATCCCACATGGCACCCTATTCACCATCCCATCCTATTCACCATCCCACCCTATTCACCATCCCACATGGCACCCTATTCACCATCCCACCCTATTCACGACCCCACCCTATTCACCACCCCACCCACCATCCCACATGGCACCCTATTCACCATCCCACCCTATTCACATCCCACCCTATTCACCATCCCATCCTATTCACCATCCCACCCTATTCACCACCCCACCCTATTCACCATCTCACCCTATTCACCATCCCACCATATTCACCATCCCACCCTATTCACCATCCCACCCTATTCACCATCCCACATGGCACCCTATTCACCATCCCACCCTATTCACCATCCCACATTATTCACCATCCCACCCTATTCACCATCCCACCCTATTCACCATCCCACATGGCACCCTATTCACCATCCCATCCTATTCACCATCCCACCCTATTCACCATCCCACATGTCACCCTATTCACCATCCCACCCTATTCACCATCCCACCCTATTCACATCCCACCATATTCACCATCCCATCCTATTCACCATCCCACCCTATTCACCACCCCACCCTATTCACCATCTCACCCTATTCACCATCCCACCATATTCACCATCCCACCCTATTCACCATCCCACCCTATTCACCATCCCACCCTATTCACCATCCCACATGGTACCCTATTCACCATCCCACCCTATTCACCATCCCACCCTATTCACCATCCCACCCTATTCACATCCCACCCTATTCACCATCCCATCCTATTCACCATCCCACCCTATTCACCACCCCACCCTATTCACCATCTCACCCTATTCACCATCCCACCATATTCACCATCCCACCCTATTCACCATCCCACCCTATTCACCAGCCCACATGGCACCCTATTCACCATCCCACCCTATTCACCATCCCACACTATTCACCATCCCACCCTATTCACCATCCCACCCTATTCACCATCCCACATGGCACCCTATTCACCATCCCATCCTATTCACCATCCCACCCTATTCACCATCCCACATGTCACCCTATTCACCATCCCACCCTATTCACCATCCCACCCTAATCACATCCCACCATATTCACCATCCCATCCTATTCACCATCCCACCATATTCACCACCCCACCCTATTCACCATCTCACCCTATTCACCATCCCACCATATTCACCATCCCACCCTATTCACCATCCCACCCTATTCACCATCCCACCCTATTCACCATCCCACATGGTACCCTATTCACCATCCCACCCTATTCACCATCCCACCCTATTCACCATCCCACCCTATTCACCATCCCGCCCTATTCACCATCCCACCCTAGTCACCACCCCACCCTATTCAACCACCCCACCCTATTCAACCACCCCACCCTATTCACATCTCACCATATTCACCATCCCATCCTATTCACCATCCCACCATATTCACCACCCCACCCTATTCACCATCTCACCCTATTCACCATCCCACCATATTCACCATCCCACCCTATTCACCATCCCACCCTATTCACCATCCCACCCTATTCACCATCCCACATGGTACCCTATTCACCACCCCACCCTATTCACCATCCCACCCTATTCACCATCCCACCCTATTCACCATCCCGCCCTATTCACCATCCCACCCTAGTCACCACCCCACCCTATTCAACCACCCCACCCTATTCAACCACCCCACCCTATTCACCATCCCACCCTATTCACGACCCCACCCTATTCACTATCCCACCCTATTCACCAGCCCACATGGCACCCTATTCACCATCCCACCCTATTCACATCCCACCCTATTCACCATCCCATCCTATTCACCATCCCACCCTATTCACCACCCCACCCTATTCACCATCTCACCCTATTCACCATCCCACCATATTCACCATCCCACCCTATTCACCATCCCACCCTATTCACCAGCCCACATGGCACCCTATTCACCATCCCACCCTATTCACCATCCCACACTATTCACCATCCCACCCTATTCACCATCCCACCCTATTCACCATCCCACATGGCACCCTATTCACCATCCCATCCTATTCACCATCCCACCCTATTCACCATCCCACATGTCACCCTATTCACCATCCCACCCTATTCACCATCCCACCCTATTCACATCCCACCATATTCACCATCCCATCCTATTCACCATCCCACCATATTCACCACCCCACCCTATTCACCATCTCACCCTATTCACCATCCCACCATATTCACCATCCCACCCTATTCACCATCCCACCCTATTCACCATCCCACATGGTACCCTATTCACCATCCCACCCTATTCACCATCCCACCCTATTCACCATCCCACCCTATTCACCATCCCGCCCTATTCACCATCCCACCCTAGTCACCACCCCACCCTATTCAACCACCCCACCCTATTCAACCACCCCACCCTATTCACCATCCCACCCTATTCACCATCCCACATGGCACCCTATTCACCATCCCACCCTATTCACCATCCCACATGGCACCCTATTCACCATCCCACCCTATTCACCATCCCACCCTATTCACCATCCCGCATGGCACCCTGTTCACCATCCCACCCTATTCACCATCCCACCCTATTCACCATACCACCCTATTCACCACCCCACCCTATTCAACCACCCCACCCTATTCAACCACCCCACCCTATTCACCATCCCACCCTATTCACCATCCCACATGGCACCCTATTCACCATCCCATCCTATTCACCATCCCACCCTATTCACCACCCCACCCTATTCACCATCCCACATGGCACCCTATTCACCATCCCACCCTATTCACATCCCACCCTATTCACCATCCCACCCTATTCACCACCCCACCCTATTCACCATCTCACCCTATTCACCATCCCACCATATTCACCATCCCACCATATTCACCATCCCACCCTATTCACAATCCCACCCTATTCACCATCCCACATGGCACCCTATTCACCATCCCACCCTATTCACCATCCCACCCTATTCACCATCCCACCCTATTCACCATCCCACCCTATTCACCATCCCACCCTATTCACCATCCCACATGGCACCCTATTCACCATCCCATCCTATTCACCATCCCACCCTATTCACCATCCCACATGTCACCCTATTCACCATCCCACCCTATTCACCATCCCACCCTATTCACATCCCACCCTATTCACCATCCCATCCTATTCACCATCCCACCCTATTCACCACCCCACCCTATTCACCATCTCACCCTATTCACCATCCCACCATATTCACCATCCCACCCTATTCACCATCCCACCCTATTCACCATCCCACCATATTCACCATCCCACATGGTACCCTATTCACCATCCCACCCTATTCACCATCCCACCCTATTCACCATCCCACCCTATTCACCACCCCACCCTATTCACTATCCCACATGGCACCCTATTCACCATCCCACCCTATTCACCATCCCACCCTATTCACCACCCCACCCTATTCACATCCCACCCTATTCGCCATCCCACCCTATTCACCATCCCACCCTATTCACCATCCCACATGGCACCCTATTCACCATCCCATCCTATTCACCATCCCACCCTATTCACCATCCCACATGTCACCCTATTCACCATCCCACCCTATTCACCACCCCACCCTATTCACCATCCCACCCTATTCACCATCCCACATGGCACCCTTTTCAACATCCCACCCTATTCACTATCCCACATGGCACCCTATTCACCATCCCACCCTATTCACCATCCCACCCTATTCACCATCCCGCATGGCACCCTGTTCACCATCCCACCCTATTCACCATCCCACCCTATTCACCATCCCACCCTATTCACCACCCCACCCTATTCAACCACCCCACCCTATTCAACCACCCCACCCTATTCACCATCCCACCCTATTCACCATCCCACATGGCACCCTATTCACCATCCCATCCTATTCACCATCCCACCCTATTCACCATCCCACATGGCACCCTATTCACCATCCCACCCTATTCACGACCCCACCCTATTCACCACCCCACCCTATTCACCATCCCACATGGCACCCTATTCACCATCCCACCCTATTCACATCCCACCCTATTCACCATCCCATCCTATTCACCATCCCACCCTATTCACCACCCCACCCTATTCACCATCTCACCCTATTCACCATCCCACCATATTCACCATCCCACCCTATTCACCATCCCACCCTATTCACCATCCCACATGGCACCCTATTCACCATCCCACCCTATTCACCATCCCACATTATTCACCATCCCACCCTATTCACCATCCCACCCTATTCACCATCCCACATGGCACCCTATTCACCATCCCATCCTATTCACCATCCCACCCTATTCACCATCCCACATGTCACCCTATTCACCATCCCACCCTATTCACCATCCCACCCTATTCACATCCCACCATATTCACCATCCCATCCTATTCACCATCCCACCCTATTCACCACGCCACCCTATTCACCATCTCACCCTATTCACCATCCCACCATATTCACCATCCCACCCTATTCACCATCCCACCCTATTCACCATCCCACATGGTACCCTATTCACCATCCCACCCTATTCACCATCCCACCCTATTCACCATCCCACCCTATTCACCATCCCGCCCTATTCACCATCCCACCCTAGTCACCACCCCACCCTATTCAACCACCCCACCCTATTCAACCACCCCACCCTATTCACCATCCCACCCTATTCACCATCCCACATGGCACCCTATTCACCATCCCACCCTATTCACCATCCCACATGGCACCCTATTCACCATCCCACCCTATTCACCATCCCACCCTATTCACCATCCCACCCTATTCACGACCCAACCCTATTCACCACCCCACCCTATTCACTATCCCACATGGCACCCTATTCACCATCCCACCCTATTCACCATCCCACCCTATTCACCACCCCACCCTATTCACATCCCACCCTATTCGCCATCCCACCCTATTCACCATCCCACATGGCACCCTATTCACCATCCCATCCTATTCACCATCCCACCCTATTCACCATCCCACATGTCACCCTATTCACCATCCCACCCTATTCACCACCCCACCCTATTCACCATCCCACCCTATTCACCATCCCACATGGCACCCTATTCAACATCCCACCCTATTCACTATCCCACATGGCACCCTATTCACCATCCCACCCTATTCACCATCCCGCATGGCACCCTGTTCACCATCCCACCCTATTCACCATCCCACCCTATTCACCATACCACCCTATTCACCACCCCACCCTATTCAACCACCCCACCCTATTCAACCACCCCACCCTATTCACCATCCCACCCTATTCACCATCCCACATGGCACCCTATTCACCATCCCATCCTATTCACCATCCCACCCTATTCACCATCCCACATGGCACCCTATTCACCATCCCACCCTATTCACCATCCCACCCTATTCACCATCCCACCCTATTCACCATCCCACATGGCACCCTATTCACCATCCCACCCTATTCACATCCCACCCTATTCACCATCCCATCCTATTCACCATCCCACCCTATTCACCACCCCACCCTATTCACCATCTCACCCTATTCACCATCCCACCATATTCACCATCCCACCCTATTCACCATCCCACCCTATTCACCATCCCACCCTATTCACCATCCCACATGGTACCCTATTCACCATCCCACCCTATTCACCATCCCACCCTATTCACCATCCCACCCTATTCACCATCCCGCCCTATTCACCATCCCACCCTAGTCACCACCCCACCCTATTCAACCACCCCACCCTATTCAACCACCCCACCCTATTCACCATCCCACCCTATTCACCATCCCACATGGCACCCTATTCACCATCCCACCCTAGTCACCATCCCACTTGTCACCCTATTCAACATCCCACCCTATTCACCATCCCACCCTATTCACCATCCAACCCTATTCACGACCCAACCCTATTCACCACCCCACCCTATTCACCATCCCACCCTATTCACCATCCCACCATATTCACCATCCCACATGGTACCCTATTCACCATCCCACCCTATTCACCATCCCACCCTATTCACCATCCCACCCTATTCACCATCCCACCCTATTCACCATCCCACATGGCACCCTATTCACCATCCCATCCTATTCACCATCCCACCCTATTCACCATCCCACATGTCACCCTATTCACCATCCCACCCTATTCACCATCCCACCCTATTCACATCCCACCCTATTCACCATCCCATCCTATTCACCATCCCACCCTATTCACCACCCCACCCTATTCACCATCTCACCCTATTCACCATCCCACCATATTCACCATCCCACCCTATTCACCATCCCACCCTATTCACCATCCCACCATATTCACCATCCCACATGGTACCCTATTCACCATCCCACCCTATTCACCATCCCACCCTATTCACCATCCCACCCTATTCACCACCCCACCCTATTCACTATCCCACATGGCACCCTATTCACCATCCCACCCTATTCACCATCCCACCCTATTCACCACCCCACCCTATTCACATCCCACCCTATTCGCCATCCCACCCTATTCACCATCCCACCCTATTCACCATCCCACATGGCACCCTATTCACCATCCCATCCTATTCACCATCCCACCCTATTCACCATCCCACATGTCACCCTATTCACCATCCCACCCTATTCACCACCCCACCCTATTCACCATCCCACCCTATTCACCATCCCACATGGCACCCTTTTCAACATCCCACCCTATTCACTATCCCACATGGCACCCTATTCACCATCCCACCCTATTCACCATCCCACCCTATTCACCATCCCGCATGGCACCCTGTTCACCATCCCACCCTATTCACCATCCCACCCTATTCACCATCCCACCCTATTCACCACCCCACCCTATTCAACCACCCCACCCTATTCAACCACCCCACCCTATTCACCATCCCACCCTATTCACCATCCCACATGGCACCCTATTCACCATCCCATCCTATTCACCATCCCACCCTATTCACCATCCCACATGGCACCCTATTCACCATCCCACCCTATTCACGACCCCACCCTATTCACCACCCCACCCTATTCACCATCCCACATGGCACCCTATTCACCATCCCACCCTATTCACATCCCACCCTATTCACCATCCCATCCTATTCACCATCCCACCCTATTCACCACCCCACCCTATTCACCATCTCACCCTATTCACCATCCCACCATATTCACCATCCCACCCTATTCACCATCCCACCCTATTCACCATCCCACATGGCACCCTATTCACCATCCCACCCTATTCACCATCCCACATTATTCACCATCCCACCCTATTCACCATCCCACCCTATTCACCATCCCACATGGCACCCTATTCACCATCCCATCCTATTCACCATCCCACCCTATTCACCATCCCACATGTCACCCTATTCACCATCCCACCCTATTCACCATCCCACCCTATTCACATCCCACCATATTCACCATCCCATCCTATTCACCATCCCACCCTATTCACCACCCCACCCTATTCACCATCTCACCCTATTCACCATCCCACCATATTCACCATCCCACCCTATTCACCATCCCACCCTATTCACCATCCCACCCTATTCACCATCCCACATGGTACCCTATTCACCATCCCACCCTATTCACCATCCCACCCTATTCACCATCCCACCCTATTCACCATCCCGCCCTATTCACCATCCCACCCTAGTCACCACCCCACCCTATTCAACCACCCCACCCTATTCAACCACCCCACCCTATTCACCATCCCACCCTATTCACCATCCCACATGGCACCCTATTCACCATCCCACCCTATTCACCATCCCACATGGCACCCTATTCACCATCCCACCCTATTCACCAACCCACCCTATTCACCATCCCACCCTATTCACGACCCAACCCTATTCACCACCCCACCCTATTCACTATCCCACATGGCACCCTATTCACCATCCCACCCTATTCACCATCCCACCCTATTCACCACCCCACCCTATTCACATCCCACCCTATTCGCCATCCCACCCTATTCACCATCCCACATGGCACCCTATTCACCATCCCATCCTATTCACCATCCCACCCTATTCACCATCCCACATGTCACCCTATTCACCATCCCACCCTATTCACCATCCCACCCTATTCACCATCCCACCCTATTCACCATCCCACATGGCACCCTATTCAACATCCCACCCTATTCACTATCCCACATGGCACCCTATTCACCATCCCACCCTATTCACCATCCCGCATGGCACCCTGTTCACCATCCCACCCTATTCACCATCCCACCCTATTCACCATACCACCCTATTCACCACCCCACCCTATTCAACCACCCCACCCTATTCAACCACCCCACCCTATTCACCATCCCACCCTATTCACCATCCCACATGGCACCCTATTCACCATCCCATCCTATTCACCATCCCACCCTATTCACCATCCCACATGGCAACCTATTCACCATCCCACCCTATTCACCATCCCACCCTATTCACCATCCCACATGGCACCCTATTCACCATCCCACCCTATTCACATCCCACCCTATTCACCATCCCATCCTATTCACCATCCCACCCTATTCACCACCCCACCCTATTCACCATCTCACCCTATTCACCATCCCACCATATTCACCATCCCACCCTATTCACCATCCCACCCTATTCACCATCCCACCCTATTCACCATCCCACATGGTACCCTATTCACCATCCCACCCTATTCACCATCCCACCCTATTCACCATCCCACCCTATTCACCATCCCGCCCTATTCACCATCCCACCCTAGTCACCACCCCACCCTATTCAACCACCCCACCCTATTCAACCACCCCACCCTATTCACCATCCCACCCTATTCACCATCCCACATGGCACCCTATTCACCATCCCACCCTATTCACCATCCCACATGGCACCCTATTCACCATCCCACCCTATTCACCATCCCACCCTATTCACCATCCCACCCTATTCACGACCCAACCCTATTCACCACCCCACCCTATTCACTATCCCACATGGCACCCTATTCACCATCCCACCCTATTCACCATCCCACCCTATTCACCACCCCACCCTATTCACATCCCACCCTATTCGCCATCCCACCCTATTCACCATCCCACATGGCACCCTATTCACCATCCCATCCTATTCACCATCCCACCCTATTCACCATCCCACATGTCACCCTATTCACCATCCCACCCTATTCACCACCCCACCCTATTCACCATCCCACCCTATTCACCATCCCACATGGCACCCTATTCAACATCCCACCCTATTCACTATCCCACATGGCACCCTATTCACCATCCCACCCTATTCACCATCCCGCATGGCACCCTGTTCACCATCCCACCCTATTCACCATCCCACCCTATTCACCATACCACCCTATTCACCACCCCACCCTATTCAACCACCCCACCCTATTCAACCACCCCACCCTATTCACCATCCCACCCTATTCACCATCCCACATGGCACCCTATTCACCATCCCATCCTATTCACCACCCCACCCTATTCACTATCCCACATGGCACCCTATTCACCATCCCACCCTATTCACCATCCCACCCTATTCACCACCCCACCCTATTCACATCCCACCCTATTCGCCATCCCACCCTATTCACCATCCCACATGGCACCCTATTCACCATCCCATCCTATTCACCATCCCACCCTATTCACCATCCCACATGTCACCCTATTCACCATCCCACCCTATTCACCACCCCACCCTATTCACCATCCCACCCTATTCACCATCCCACATGGCACCCTATTCAACATCCCACCCTATTCACTATCCCACATGGCACCCTATTCACCATCCCACCCTATTCACCATCCCGCATGGCACCCTGTTCACCATCCCACCCTATTCACCATCCCACCCTATTCACCATACCACCCTATTCACCACCCCACCCTATTCAACCACCCCACCCTATTCAACCACCCCACCCTATTCACCATCCCACCCTATTCACCATCCCACATGGCACCCTATTCACCATCCCATCCTATTCACCATCCCACCCTATTCACCATCCCACATGGCACCCTATTCACCATCCCACCCTATTCACCATCCCACCCTATTCACCATCCCACCCTATTCACCATCCCACATGGCACCCTATTCACCATCCCACCCTATTCACCATCCCGCATGGCACCCTGTTCACCATCCCACCCTATTCACCATCCCACCCTATTCACCATACCACCCTATTCACCACCCCACCCTATTCAACCACCCCACCCTATTCAACCACCCCACCCTATTCACCATCCCACCCTATTCACCATCCCACATGGCACCCTATTCACCATCCCATCCTATTCACCATCCCACCCTATTCACCATCCCACATGGCACCCTATTCACCATCCCACCCTATTCACCATCCCACCCTATTCACCATCCCACATGGCACCCTATTCACCATCCCACCCTATTCACATCCCACCCTATTCACCATCCCATCCTATTCACCATCCCACCCTATTCACCACCCCACCCTATTCACCATCTCACCCTATTCACCATCCCACCATATTCACCATCCCACCCTATTCACCATCCCACCCTATTCACCATCCCACCCTATTCACCATCCCACATGGTACCCTATTCACCATCCCACCCTATTCACCATCCCACCCTATTCACCATCCCACCCTATTCACCATCCCGCCCTATTCACCATCCCACCCTAGTCACCACCCCACCCTATTCAACCACCCCACCCTATTCAACCACCCCACCCTATTCACCATCCCACCCTATTCACCATCCCACATGGCACCCTATTCACCATCCCACCCTATTCACCATCCCACATGGCACCCTATTCACCATCCCACCCTATTCACCATCCCACCCTATTCACCATCCCACCCTATTCACGACCCAACCCTATTCACCACCCCACCCTATTCACTATCCCACATGGCACCCTATTCACCATCCCACCCTATTCACCATCCCACCCTATTCACCACCCCACCCTATTCACATCCCACCCTATTCGCCATCCCACCCTATTCACCATCCCACATGGCACCCTATTCACCATCCCATCCTATTCACCATCCCACCCTATTCACCATCCCACATGTCACCCTATTCACCATCCCACCCTATTCACCACCCCACCCTATTCACCATCCCACCCTATTCACCATCCCACATGGCACCCTATTCAACATCCCACCCTATTCACTATCCCACATGGCACCCTATTCACCATCCCACCCTATTCACCATCCCGCATGGCACCCTGTTCACCATCCCACCCTATTCACCATCCCACCCTATTCACCACACCACCCTATTCACCACCCCACCCTATTCAACCACCCCACCCTATTCAACCACCCCACCCTATTCACCATCCCACCCTATTCACCATCCCACATGGCACCCTATTCACCATCCCATCCTATTCACCATCCCACCCTATTCACCATCCCACATGGCACCCTATTCACCATCCCACCCTATTCACCATCCCACCCTATTCACCATCCCACCCTATTCACCATCCCACATGGCACCCTATTCACCATCCCACCCTATTCACATCCCACCCTATTCACCATCCCATCCTATTCACCATCCCACCCTATTCACCACCCCACCCTATTCACCATCTCACCCTATTCACCATCCCACCATATTCACCATCCCACCCTATTCACCATCCCACCCTATTCACAATCCCACCCTATTCACCATCCCACATGGCACCCTATTCACCATCCCACCCTATTCACCATCCCACCCTATTCACCATCCCACCCTATTCACCATCCCACCCTATTCACCATCCCACCCTATTCACCATCCCACATGGCACCCTATTCACCATCCCATCCTATTCACCATCCCACATGGCACCCTTTTCACCATCCCACCCTGTTATGACAACATGGACTGAAAGTCAAGTGAGTCTGTGGACGGTGCTGTAGTGCATTCTGGGACTTTTCTCTCCCTCTGGTTCTACCTCAAGGGAGTTCCCTCTCTTCCTCCTCTCTCTCGCTCAACCCCCCCTTGCCTCGATCTCTCCAGCCTCCATCTTGCCTCCATCTCTCCAGCCTCTCCCTCCTTCCTCACTCTCTTCCTCTGGGTATCTCTCTTCTCATAGTTGGTCGAGTCTCCCTCCTCCCACAGGGGGTTCAAGTGCAAGCGCTGGTTCATATCTTTTGGGGGGTGTGGGGGAGGGATCGAGGTGAGGAGGAGGATCATTTAAGACACTGTTTGAAGAGGTGAGGGTTTTAGATGTTTCGGAAGTTGTGCAGGGACGCTGCTGTTCAAGGCGAAGCTGGTTCCGCCACTGGGGTGCCAGGACAGAGAAGAGCTTGAACTGGGCTGAGCTGCCCTCCCGTAGGGGTGGGAGGGCCAAGAGACCAGAGGTGGCAGAACGGGCGTCTTGTAGTGAATGTGAGCTTCGAATGGAAATCAGTGGAGTGTGTGTGCGGAAGAGCAGAGTGACATGAGAGAACTTGGAAAGGAAACCAGGCCCGGGCTGCAGCATTCTGGATAAGTTGCAGGGGTTTGATGGCACAAGCGGGAAGCCCAGGCAACAGCGAGTTTCAGTAGTCCAGACGGGAGACTACAAGTGCCTGGATGAGGACCTGAAGTTTCTCCATTGAGTCCCCCTCTCTCCTCTATCCTTCTTGCCTCCCTCTCTTCCCCAGGGTTTCTGTCTCCCTTAGTTGGCTAGGCCTGGTCATCCACTCCCCTGCATTCCCGTCCCCCCTCACCCGCCCCGCCCGCCCCCCTCTCCTTTCCTCTGCCTTCCTCGTCTCTCTCTCTCCCCCTCAAAGGTTTTTCCTCCCCCAGGGCTCCTGTCCTCCACAGTTGGTAAGGGTCTGTCCCCAGCGATCTAGAGACGCCTCCTGCTTTAGGGGGATCCAGTCGACTGAACAATTTAAAATTACATCCGAGTTGCTGAACTGTAATCACAGATGTCTGTTTTATGTTGGCAGTACCCACACCTCTCTCTCTCCTTATCTCTCCCCGTCTCTCTCCCTCACTCTCGGTCTCTCTCACTCACTCTCTGTCTCTCTCACTCACTCTCTGTCTCCCTCACTCTCAGTCTCCCTCACTCTCGGTCTCTCTCCCTCACTCTCTGTCTCCCTCACTCTCTGTCTCCCTCACTCTCTGTCTCCCTCACTCTCTGTTTCCCTCACCCTCTGTCTCCCTCACTCTCTGTCTCCCTCATTCTCTGTCTCCCTCACTCTCTGTCTCCCTCACTCTCTGTCTACCTCACTCTCGTGCTCTCTCTCCCTCACTCTCTGTCTCCCTCACTATCTGTCTCCCTCACTCTCGGTCTCTCTCCTTCACTCTCTGTCTCCCTCACCCTCTGTGTCCCTCACTCTCTGTCTCCCTCACTCTCGTGCTCTCTCTATCTCACTCTCTGTCTCCCTCACTCTCAGTCTCCCTCACTCTCTGTCTCCCTCACTCTCTGTCTCCCTCACCCTCTGTCTCCCTCACCCTCTGTCTCCCTCACTCTCGTGCTATCTCTCCCTCACTCTCTGTCTCCCTCACTCTCAGTCTCCCTCACTCTCGGTCTACCTCCCTCACTCTCTGTCTCCCTCACCCTCTGTGTCCCTCACTCTCTGTGTCCCTCACTCTCGTGCTCTCTCTATCTCACTCTCTGTCTCCCTCACTCTCTGTCTCCCTCACTCTCTGTCTCCCTCACCCTCTGGCTCCCTCACTCTCGTGCTCTCTCTCCCTCACTCTCTGTCTCCCTCACTCTCGTGCTCTCTCTCCCTCACTCTGTCTCCCTCACTCTCGTGCCCTCTCTCCTTCACTCTGTCTTCCTCACTCTCTGTCTCCCTCACTCTCTGTCTCCCTCACTCTCTGTCTCCCTTTGTCTCTCTCTTGCTCTCTTTCTGTCTCTCTCTCGCTCTCTTTCTTTCTCGCTCTCTTTCTGTCTCTCCCTCGCTCTCTTTCTGTCTCTCTCTCGCTCTCTTTCTGTCTCTCTCTCGCTCTCTTTCTGTCTCTCTCGCTCTCTTTCTGTCTCTCTCGCTCTCTTTCTGTCTCTCTCTCGCTCTCTTTCTGTCTCTCTCTCGCTCTCTTTCTGTCTCTCTCTCGCTCTCTTTCTGTCTCTCTCTCGCTCTCTTTCTGTCTCTCTCTCGCTCTCTTTCTGTCTCTCTCTCGCTCTCTTTCTGTCTCTCTCGCTCTCTTTCTGTCTCTCTCTCGCTCTCTTTCTGTCTCTCTCTCGCTCTCTTTCTGTCTCTCTCTCGCTCTCTTTCTGTCTCTCTCTCGCTCTCTTTCTGTCTCTCTCTCGCTCTCTTTCTGTCTCTCTCTCGCTCTCTTTCTGTCTCTCTCTCACTCTCTTTCTGTCTCTCTCTCGCTCTCTTTCTGTCTCTCTCTCGCTCTCTTTCTGTCTCTGTCTCGCTCTCTTTCTGTCTCCCATTACCTTATCATTCAGGGTCTCAAGTACACGTGATACTGCTGTGCTCTCATTCTTTAAACGGTTTATGTCATTATTTAATTATTTCATCACTGGTAAAAGATAAATCAGCATGTTTAGCTAGTATACAGAAATTACACCTAATTTGCATATGGACTGACACGTCACATTTTCTGGCCTATCCAGACACAGGATCGATTGCCTCTAGGATGTGAACCTCGCAGCTCCCTCATACAATACGGCATGTGAAATGGGCCCAGCGACAGCAGAAAAAGCAGCATCGTCTCGCTGTGATGTTCTCAGATGGATTCGGAGCTCTCAACATTTCTCTTGGTCACAGAGGGTATATATGCGTCAGAAAACTGTCTGTCGTCAGTTAAATTAAAATGGTGCCAATTTTGTACTGTCATTAAGTATGATCGGATTTTGTTTTACTGTTAAAGGTGAAATATTATAGTAATTCGTTTATTAATTTGATTGAAATTCTTTGTAAATATAGTAACAATCATTTCGCTTTTGTTGAATAGGAAAATAAAATATGAATTGTCATATTGTCATCATATTTGTATTGGGTTCTTGAGCTTGTGTCCTCAAAAGTGAACACATATTATATACCTATTTTTACCAGGAAGGTGCGCTTTTAATCTTTCTGGCGGTATAAGAATTACTAGGGATTATTTATGACTCTCTCATGATAAATAATTACTTTTGCGTCTATCTAAGAGGAAATCTACATTTTGAAATGTAAAAAATAATAATAATAATAATTCTCTCCTCTTTCTCTCGTAGTGATGTTTTGAGCTGCAGAATAAGCAACTGCAGATGTAATCTGTCAAATCTTAATTTGACCAGTTTCTCCCAACACGAAAGCAGAAGCAGCGGGAAATGTGATTTATTTATTGTGGATTACAATTAATGGACATTTTTAATTAGGATAAATCAAAGTCTGAAATGTTTTAAGTGGAAATTACAAACTTTGGAAGCCTTTTAAAAACATTAAATTCACTCCATTTTTTTTTTTTTTTTTTTGAGTTTCGTGCGGCACAGAAACGGTCTCCGTGACAACACGGTGATCAGATGAAGAGAGTCCATCTGTATAAATTAATGTTCAGTATGAAGCCTATACTCTCTACACGTACTGTGGTGTTTGCATTCAGATTGGCAAAATTGAAATAGGAACAGATCGTAATTTACTGGAGGGGGGTGTGGGGGGGGGGGGTGCCTTTGGGGAGGTTTGTGTGGTATTTATTGGGCACAGGAGAGGGTAGTGTGATTTATTTCCTGATTAAGTGTTGCTCTATGGATTGTTTTACTATGCAATTTACTCCACCCTGGTCACATGTCCTCATCTGCCTGCATGCTCCTCTGTATCAAGGTGTTTTGGTACTTCCCTTAGGACCTAGACTTTTACTGTACCACAGGTCAATATAGTCTAACTATTACTGTACCACAGGTCAATATAGTCTAACTATTACTGTACCACAGGTCAATATAGTCTACCAGTCTATTACTGTACCACAGGTCAATATAGTCTACCAGTCTATTACTGTACCACAGGTCAATATAGTCTACCAGTCTATTACTGTACCACAGGTCAATATAGTCTACCAGTCTATTACTGTACCACAGGTCAATATAGTCTAACTATGACTGTACCACAGGTCAATATAGTCTAACTATGACTGTACCACAGGTCAATATAGTCTAACTATTACTGTACCACAGGTCAATATAGTCTACCAGTCTATTACTGTACCACAGGTCAATATAGTCTAACTATTACTGTACCACAGGTCAATATAGTCTACCAGTCTGTCTATCCTGTCCCCTATTCACCATTCATAGTGACAATATAGTCTTTCAGTCTACCAGTCCATTCTTTCCTCTTTCCATCAATAGTGGATCATTTGTCCAGATCTGCAATTGGCCAACTAGCAATCATACCACAGATAAAAGCACTCAAAGCTGCATCACTATCCAATATGAATCAACAAGAAGAATCAGGAATAGCTGAAAGGCACAACCCAGTGAACACATGAAACACATCTCAGAAAGTTCCCCTATTGATGTTGTTTAGGGACAATGCAACTATCCTAACTAGACTGCAGTAGGCTACAACACCACAATGCAATGAATGACTCTATTATTGTTTTCAAGTGAGTACAAAATTCTACTCTAGGCTGCAGAGAAATGGGATGTGAATGTTTCATTTGGATCAGTAGTGGGTCTGGACAGTTTATAAGGATCAGTAGTGGGTCTAGTCTGGACAGTTGATAAGGATCAGTAGTGGGTCTAGTCTGGACAGTTTATAAGGATCAGTAGTGGGTCTAGTCTGGACAGTTGATAAGGATCAGTAGTGGGTCTAGTCTGGACAGTTAATAAGGATCAGTAGTGGGTCTAGTCTGGACAGTTTATAAGGATTAGTAGTGGGTCTAGTCTGGACAGTTGATAAGGATCAGTAGTGGGTCTACTCTGGACAGTTGATAAGGATCAGTAGTGGGTCTAGTCTGGACAGTTGATAAGGATCAGTAGTGGGTCTATTCTCTACAGTTTATAAGGATCAGTAGTGGGTCTACTCTGGACAGTTTATAAGGATCAGTAGTGGGTCTACTCTGGACAGTTGATAAGGATCAGTAGTGGGTCTACTCTGGACAGTTGATAAGGATCAGTAGTGGGTCTAGTCTGGACAGTTGATAAGGATCAGTAGTGGGTCTAGTCTGGACAGTTGATAAGGATCAGTAGTGGGTCTAGTCTGGACAGTTGATAAGGATCAGTAGTGGGTCTAGTCTGGACAGTTGATAAGGATCAGTAGTGGGTCTAGTCTGGACAGTTGATAAGGATCAGTAGTGGGTCTAGTCTGGACAGTTGATAAGGATCAGTAGTGGGTCTAGTCTGGACAGTTGATAAGGATCAGTAGTGGGTCTACTCTCCACAGTTTATAAGGATCAGTAGTGGGTCTAGTCTGGACAGTTGATAAGGATCAGTAGTGGGTCTACTCTGGACAGTTGATAAGGATCAGTAGTGGGTCTAGTCTGGACAGTTTATAAGGATTAGTAGTGGGTCTAGTCTGGACAGTTGATAAGGATCAGTAGTGGGTCTACTCTGGACAGTTGATAAGGATCAGTAGTGGGTCTAGTCTGGACAGTTGATAAGGATCAGTAGTGGGTCTATTCTCTACAGTTTATAAGGATCAGTAGTGGGTCTACTCTGGACAGTTTATAAGGATCAGTAGTGGGTCTACTCTGGACAGTTGATAAGGATCAGTAGTGGGTCTACTCTGGACAGTTGATAAGGATCAGTAGTGGGTCTAGTCTGGACAGTTGATAAGGATCAGTAGTGGGTCTAGTCTGGACAGTTGATAAGGATCAGTAGTGGGTCTAGTCTGGACAGTTGATAAGGATCAGTAGTGGGTCTAGTCTGGACAGTTGATAAGGATCAGTAGTGGGTCTAGTCTGGACAGTTGATAAGGATCAGTAGTGGGTCTAGTCTGGACAGTTGATAAGGATCAGTAGTGGGTCTAGTCTGGACAGTTGATAAGGATCAGTAGTGGGTCTACTCTCCACAGTTTATAAGGATCAGTAGTGGGTCTAGTCTGGACAGTTGATAAGGATCAGTAGTGGGTCTACTCTGGACAGTTGATAAGGATCAGTAGTGGGTCTAGTCTGGACAGTTGATAAGGATCAGTAGTGGGTCTACTCTGGACAGTTGATAAGGATCAGTAGTGGGTCTACTCTGGACAGTTGATAAGGATCAGTAGTGGGTCTACTCTCTACAGTTTATAAGGATCAGTAGTGGGTCTAGTCTGGACAGTTGATAAGGATCAGTAGTGGGTCTACTCTGGACAGTATAAGGATCAGTAGTGGGTCTACTCTGGACAGTTGATAAGGATCAGTAGTGGGTCTACTCTCTACAGTTTATAAGGATCAGTAGTGGGTCTAGTCTGGACAGTTGATAAGGATCAGTAGTGGGTCTACTCTGGACAGTATAAGGATCAGTAGTGGGTCTACTCTCTACAGTTTATAAGGATCAGTAGTGGGTCTACTCTCTACAGTATAAGGATCAGTAGTGGGTCTCTACAGTATAAGGATCAGTAGTGGGTCTACTCTCTACAGTATAAGGATCAGTAGTGGGTCTCTACAGTATAAGGATCAGTAGTGGGTCTCTACAGTATAAGGATCAGTAGTGGGCCTACTCTCTACAGTATAAGGATCAGTAGTGGGTCTACTCTCTACAGTATAAGGATCAGTAGTGGGTCTACTCTCTACAGCATAAGGATCAGTAGTGGGCCTACTCTCTACAGTATAAGGATCAGTAGTGGGTCTACTCTGGACAGTCTATAAGGATCAGTAGTGGGTCTACTCTCCACAGTTGATAAGGATCAGTAGTGGGTCTATTCTCTACAGTTTAAAAGGATCAGTAGTGGGTCTACTCTGGACAGTTTATAAGGATCAGTAGTGGGTCTAGTCTGGACAGTTGATAAGGATCAGTAGTGGGTCTACTCTGGACAGTTGATAAGGATCAGTAGATTGGATCCCAGCCGGAGAATCAAAACAATGTCGCCGTAAAAGGGGCAGACGAAGCGGTCTTCTGGTCAGGCTCCGGAGACGGGCACATCGCGCACCGCTCCCGAGCATACTACTCGCGAATGTCCAGTCTCTTGACAACAAGGTTGATGAAATCCGAGCAAGGGTAGCATTCCATTGCTGATTCGGTGAGCGAGTTTATTAGCAAGTGCATCAGCGATGTCGTACCCACAGCAACTATTAAAACATTCCCAAACCAGAAACCGTGTATTGATGGCAGCATTCGCTCGAAACTGAAAGCACGAACCACTGCTTTTACCCAGGACAAGGTGACCGGAAACATGACCGAATAGTGTAGCTATTCCTTCCACAAGGCAATCAAACAAGCTAAGCGTCAGTGTAGAGACAAAGTAGAGTCGCAATTCAACGGCTCAGATACAAGAGGTATGTGGCAGGGTCTACAGTCAATCACGGATTACAAAAAGAAAACCAGCCCGGTCGTGGACCAGGATGTCTTGCTCCCAGACAGACTAAACAACTTCTTTGCTCGCTTTGAGGACAATACAGTGCCACTGACATGGCCCGCTATCAAAATCTTGCGGACTCTCCTTCACTGCAGCCGACATGAGTAAAACATTTAAACATGTTAACTCTCGCAAGGCTGGAGGCCCAGAAGGCATCCCCAGCCGCGTCCTCAGAGCATGCGCAGACCAGCTGGCTGGTGTGTTTACAGACATAATCAATTAATCCTTATCCCAGTCTGCTGTTCCCACATGCTTCAAGAGGGCCACCATTGTCCCTGTTCCCAAGAAAGCTAAGGTAACTGAGCTAAATGACTACCGCCCCGTAGCAATCACTTCCGTCATCATGAAGTGCTTTGAGAGACGAGTCAAGGACCATATCAACTCCACCCTACCTGACACCCTAGACCCACTCCAATTTGCTTACCACCCCAATAGGTCCACAGACAACGCAATCGCCATCACACTGCACACTGCCCTAACCCATCTGGACAAGAGGAATACCTATGTGAGAATGCTGTTCATCGACTACAGCTCAGCATTTAACACCATTGTACCCTCCAAAACTTATCATCAAGCTCAAGACCTTGGGTCTCGACCCCGCCCTGTGCAACTGGGTACTGGACTTCCTGACGGGCCGTCCCCAGGTAGTGAGGGTAGGTAACAACATCTCCACCCCGCTGATCCTCAACACTGGTGCCCCACAAGAGTGCGTTCTGAGCCCTCTCCTGTACTCCCTGTTCACCCATGACTGCGTGGCCATGCACGCCTCCAACTCAATCATCAAGTTTGTAGACGACACTACAGTGGTAGACTTGATTACCAACAACGACGAGACGGCCTACAGGGAGGAGGTGAGGGCCCTCGGAGTGTGGTGTCAGGAAAATAACCTCACACTCAACGTCAACAAAACAAAGGAGATGATTGTGGACTTCAGGAAACAGTCGAGGGAGCACCCCCCTATCCACATCGAAGGGACAGTAGTGGAGAGGGTAGTAAGTTTTAAGTTCCTCGGTGTACACATCACGGACAAACTGAATTTGTCCACCCACACAGACCGCATGGTGAAGAAGGCGCATCAGTGCCTATTCAACCTCAGGAGGCTGAAGAAATTCAGCTTGTCACCAAAAACATTCACAAACATTTACAGATGCACAATCGAGAGCAGCCTGTCGGGCTGTAACACCGCCTGGTACGGCAACAGCTCCGCCCACAACTGTAAGGCTCTCCAGAGGGTAGTGAGGTCTGCTCAACGCATCACCGGGGGCAAACTACCTGCCCTCCAGGACACCTACACCACCCGATGTCACAGGAAGGCCATAAAGATCATCAAGGACAACAACCGCCCGAGCCACTGCCTGTTCACCCCGCTATCATCCAGAAGGCGAGGTCAGTACAGGTGCTTTAAAGCAGGGACCGAGAGACTGAAAAACAGCTTCTATCTCAAGGCCACCAGACTGTTAAACAGCCACCACTAACATTGAGTGGCTGCTGCCAACATACTGACTCAACTCCAGCCACTTTAATAATGTAAAAATGTATGTAAAAATGTATCACTAGCCACTTTAAACAATGCCACTTAAAATAATGTTTACATACCCTACATTACTCATCTCATATGTATATACTGTACCCTATACCATCTACAGCATCTTGCCATCTTTATGTAATACATGTATCACTAGCCACTTTAAACTATGCCACTTTATGTTTATATACCCTACATCACTCATCTCATATGTATATACTGTACTCTATAACATCTACTGCATTTTGCCTATGCTGTTCTGTTCCATCACTCATTCATATATCTTTATGTACATATTCTTCATCCCTTTACACTTGTGTGTATAAGGTAGTTGTTGTGGAATTGTTAGGTTAGATTACTTGTTGGTTATTACTGCATTGTCGGAACTAGAAGCACAATTATTTCGCTACACTCGCATTAACGTCTGCTAACCATGTGTATGTGACAAATTTGATTTGATTTGAACTACTGAACATAACGCGCCAATGTAATCTGAGATTTTTTTACGTAAATATGAACTTTATCGAACAAAACATACATGTATTGTGTAACATGAAGTCCTATGAGTGTCATCTGATGAAGATCATCAAAGGTTAGTGATTAATTGTATCTCTATTTCTGCTTTTTGTGACTCCTCTCTTTGGCTGGAAAAATGGCTGTGTTTTTCTGTGACTAGGCACTCACCTAACATAATCGTTTGGTGTGCTTTCGTTGTAAAGCCTTTTTGAAATCGGACACTGTGGTGGGATTAACAAAACGATTTCCTTTACAACAGTATAAGATACATGTATGTTTGAGGAATTGTAATTATGAGATTTCTGTTGTTTGAATTTGGCGCCCGGCACTTTCACTGGCTGTTGTCATATCATTCCCGGTAGCGGGATTTCAGCCTTAAGAAATTTTAAGAAGGAAAGAAATTCCACAAATTAACTTTTAACAAGGCACACCTGTTAATTGAAAGGCATTCCAGGTGACTACCTCATGAAGCTGGTTGAGAGAATTCCAAGATTTTGCAAAGCAAAGCGTGGCTACTTTGAAGAATCTGAAATATATTCTGATTTGTTTAATACTTTTTTGGTTACTACATGATTCCCATATATATATATATATATATATTTATTATATATATATATATTATTTATATATACATTTTGAACAGAATTTGATAGAATTATCTATTTTGGATGCAATTTGAATGGAATTGTTGGAGAGAGAAAGACTGACAGCATGCCACCCTGTGCACTGATTTAAAGCAACAATATTCAAGAGATGTGCAGTTTTAAAACTATACAGCTGAAGCTACATTTCTGCTATTAAAAAGTAAGGTAACCACCGGAAAACGCAGATGGAGATGTGTAAATTAGCCACGCATCCAGTCCTTATATTACTCTGCCATATACTGCAGGAGATGTAGGGATCACAATGGAAAAAGACAGACTTGTGCAATCCCTGTCACTTTTAAATGATTTGTAAATAAGTATTTTTCATTTGTTACTGACAAATAAACGGGAAGAGAGATCAGTTACAAAACACCAAAACGTTTAATGACATTCAGAGATTGTCAAGCCGAGCCTTCTACACTGGGTAAGACTCTAAAAGTAGGGAGGGGTGTATTTTCTGTTTGTCCAAATTGACATAGTCTTTGTATTGTGGTGTTAAAAACACAAACCATGATATTACAGTTTTTCCCAATTGTTTACACACTAAAACTGTCCCATGAGGCCCAATGACCTGAATCTGTGACTAATTTAGCAGAACCAGACACCAATTCTGCAATACTACTGGCACATGTTTTGCTTTACACTCAGATCGTTATTCTATGATAAACATTTGGCAAAACACAACACACAATTCTCTACCTTTGGCACTACCTTCACAAATCTCTTGTGTGAAAATGAAAAGCAACACTGTTCAACAAGCTAAGCTCTATTATCAATTAGTCCCTTTCACACTTCACATGGGCAAACACTAATTGCGTAAATGTTCACTTTGCAATCAGACCTTTGGTATGGATAAAAAGGCCACATGCGAGTACACCTGTGTTTCGAGAACAATGGAAGCAAACGTGGCAGAGAGAAGTGGAGGTGGGGGCACAGTTGGGGGTAGAGATGGTGGTGGTGGGTGCACAGTTGGAGGTAGAGGTGGAGGTGGGGGCATAGTTGGAGGTAGAGGTGGAGGTGGGGGGACAGTTGGGGGTAGAGGTGGAGGTGGGGGTACAGTTGGGGGTAGAGGTGGGGGTAGAGGTGGAGGTGGGGGTGGGGGGACAGTTGGGGGTAGAGGTGGAGGTGGGGGTACAGTTGGGGGTAGAGGTGGGGGTAGAGGTGGAGGTGGGGGGACAGTTGGGGGTAGAGGTGGAGGTGGGGGGACAGTTGGGGGTAGAGGTGGAGGTGGGGGTACAGTTGGGGGTGGAGGTGGAGGTGGGGGGTACAGTTGGGGGTAGAGGTGGAGGTGGGGGGACAGTTGGGGTTAGAGGTGGAGGTGGGGGTACAGTTGGGGGTAGAGGTGGAGGTGGGGGCATAGTTGGAGGTAGAGGTGGAGGTGGGGGGACAGTTGGGGGCAGAGGTGGAGGTGGGGGTACAGTTGGGGGTAGAGGTGGAGGTGGGGGTACAGTTGCGGGTAGAGGTGGAGGTAGGGGGACAGTTGGGGGTGGAGGTGGAGGTGGGGGGACAGTGGGGGTGGAGGTGGAGGTGGGGGGACAGTTGGGGGTAGAGGTGGGGGTAGAGGTGGAGGTGGGGGGACAGTTGGGGGTAGAGGTGGAGGTGGGGGCATAGTTGGAGGTAGAGGTGGAGGTGGGTGCACAGTTGGGGGTAGAGGTGGAGGTGGGGGTACAGTTGGAGGTAGAGGTGGGGGTAGAGGTGGAGGTGGGGGGACAGTTGGGGGTAGAGGTGGAGGTGGGGGCATAGTTGGAGGTAGAGGTGGAGGTGGGTGCTTAGTTGGGGTAGAGGTGGGGGTGGGGGTACAGTTGGGTGTAGAGGTGGAGGTGGGGGTACAGTTGGAGGTAGAGGTGGGGGTGGGGGTGGAGGTGGGGGCACAGTTGGGGGTGGAGGTGGGGGCAGAGGTGGAGGTGGGGGCACAGTTGGGGGTAGAGGTGGAGGTGGGGGCACAGTTGGGGGTAGAGGCACAAGTTGGGGATGGAGGAAGACCAAGAACAAGGAGAGTGATCTCTGAGGAATTTCGGGCGACTCTGCTGGACCATGTAGCCAATCTGAGCCGCTTCACCGTAGCATCCATCTTCTGGACGCTCCAAAACGAGAAGAGGTTTGTACTGCAGACATTGGACCTCTCTACTACCTTTGCTACTTGACAAGAGCACCGTAAAGACTTTAGATTCCAATACATACTGTAGGAAAAAACAAAGTCAATGTTTCATGTATTTCTGAATGAAATTGAGTTGGAACAGCCCCCCCCCCCCCCCCACCCCCAGTCAATTTTGATCTATCCCTTACTGATTCCTGTCACAACCTTCATGATGAGACCCTCAGAGGGCCTCGGTAAGATGACAGTAGTCCTGTGTCCAATGGGGTGGTAATTGGTCGTAATTAAGGCATCTCCAGGCCTCCAAGCAATACAAAAAATTGAATAAATCAAATATAAACCATCATAATAAATCCATTATTTATTTTAGACAGGTTATTTTGTATACTGTATTACCGAAGTGTTTACTGTACTAGGACACCATTTTGTTTTAGTAGAACTAAATGACTGGACACCATTTTGTTTTTGTAGAACTGAATGACTGGACACCATTTTGTTTTAGTAGAACTGAATGACTGGACACCATTTTGTTTTAGTAGAACTGAATGACTGGACGCCATTTTGTTTTAGTAGAACGGAATGACTGGAAGCCATTTTGTTTTAGTAGAACTGAATGACTGGACACCATTTTGTTTTAGTAGAACGGAATGACTGGAAGCCATTTTGTTTTAGTAGAACAGAATGACTGGACAACATTTTGTTTTCGTAGAAATGAATGACGACCACCACGTGGTGGTAGAACGCGTCTCTTTACAGACCAACAGGAGGCTGCCATTGTGCAAATGGTTGTTGAAAATAACGCTGTAAGACTGCAGGGAAATCCAACAACCCTGAAATCTTCCATAACATCAGAGTGAGCTTATCAAACGTAGCTCGCATCCAAATCTCCGGATGAAGCACATCTACCATTTGAAAGGAATTCACAAAGAGTGATGGATAAACGGTAGGAATAAGTTCAAGTAAGTAATGTACTAGTTTTATACTCTTATTAAAACATTAGAGACTCATTTTCATGTTGCCAGTGAACTTTACTATACAACAATTTACAGTATTTACTGTCATTTCAGAGAATCATGGAGTTGGAGGCAAGTCCAAATTCCCCAGGAACTCATATTCATAGATGAGGCTGGATTCAATTTATCCAACTCCAAGGAACATCATTGGTCAACGTGCCATCACTGAGGTACCTGGCCAGGGCATGGTAATGTCAACACATGTGCAGCTATGAGCCACAATGGGGTCTTCCACCGACATGCCACTCTTGGACCATACAACACTGCCCATCTCCTTAATTTCCTGAACACCTTATATTACAATATTTTTTCAGCCAGAGCAGAGAGACGCCAGGTGATCCTGAGCAGCAAATGTATGTTCTAACTTGGGACAACGTGAGTTTCCATCGGGTTGCACAGGTCCACAATTGGTTCCGTGACCATCCCAGGTTTCACAATTCTCTATCTCCAACCATATTCCCCATTTCTCAACCCCATTGAGGAGTTGTTTTCAGCATGGCGGTGGAAGGTGTATGATCGCAAACCCCATGAACGTGTGGCCCTTCTCCAGGCCATAGAGGAGGCCTGTGGTGACGTTCCAGCAGAGTCCTGTCAGGGGTGGATGCGTCATGTCAGAAGATATTTCCCCCGCTGTCTGACCAAGGAGAATATCGACTGTGATGTTCAACATTTTTCTTCCTTTGCATATACAAAATATTTTTACTGTATGTTTGCATTTTTGTTGCTATATGTGTGCTAACAGCTGTTTGCCATGTTTTGAGTCGTGTTGTAATATAAAACTACACTGTTGGCATTTGCGTTCCTTTTCTTGTTTGAGTACACACAGACAATATACAGCCTAACAAAATCTTGGTTTTTACACTGAAATAGGTTCTGATTGTATGTGCGTTTTGAATACGTAACAGTGTGATCTCAGTTGTCAATAAGTTAGATTTCATTTGTATGGAGAGTTTTATTTTTTTATCAGGGAGGACATGATTTTTGATTGCTGTGTTTCATTTTGCAAGATTTCTGTGGAGTTTGGGGAAATTGGTTATTAACTATTTTGTGTTTAGAGTTTTGAATACCTGAGCTGTAGTTTCAGCAAATGTGTGTTAACCAATTGGGGGAAACTGTAGACTGCCGAAGTTGGTATTCTTTGTTTATTGGTTGTGTGGTGCATTGGCACAGAAACCTGTTGGTGGAATGTGTGTTGCATATATATTATAGAATTATAAACATGGCAACAAAATGTTGAAAATCTAATTTCCTCCTAGCAGTCTGCATCCGGCTCTGATCGGAGAGTGATGTAACAGGCAGGGAGAGTGATGTAACAGGCAGGGAGAGGAATGTAACAGGCAGGGAGAGTGATGTAACAGGCAGGGAGAGTGATGTAACAGGCAGGGAGAGTGATGTAACAGGCAGGGAGAGTGAGCTCGTCTGTGGTGGTCGGTCGAACCCTCAACCTTCTGGCCCGTCGTCTTGCAAGTGGTAAAGTTGATTATCCACGTTTATAAACACAGGGTTGCTACAGTTGTTATTTGAAGGGTGTAATAAATACTATTTTGAGTTAATTCTATGAGGGGGGAGGTTGTCCAATTCATTTTGAACATTGAGTTGGAACAGCCCCCCCCCCCCCCCCCCCCCCCCCCCCAGTCAATTTTGATCTACCCGTTACTGCTTCCTGTCACAGCCTTCATGATGAGACCCTCAGAGGGCCTCGGTAAGATGACAGTAGTCCTGTGTCCAGTGGGGTGGTAATTGGTCGTAATTAAGGCATCTCCACGCAATACAAAATTTTAAATAAATCAAATATAAGTCATCATAATAAATCCATTGTTTATTTTAGGCAGGTCTAAAGAAACACTATGATGTGAAGTAAATGTATTTCAGAAGAACAGAATATGAGTTGTCCTGCTGTATGTTATCTGGTTATGGACCATTCCATTAGGCTGTAGGCTTCTTCATTTAGCAGACTAGATATGTGGCGGGTGGCCTACTGGTTAGAGTGTTAGCCTAGTGGTTAGAGTGTTAGCCTAGTGGTTAGAGTGTTAGCCTAGTGGTTAGAGTGTTAGCCTAGTGGTTAGAGTGTTAGCCTAGTGGTTAGAGTGTTAGCCTAGTGGTTAGAGTGTTAGCCTAGTGGTTAGAGTGTTAGCCTAGTGGTTAGAGTGTTAGCCTAGTGGTTAGAGTGTTAGCCTAGTTTTTAGAGTGTTAGCCTAGTGGTTAGAGTGTTAGCCTAGTTTTTAGAGTGTTAGGCCAATAACTGAAAGGTTGCTTGATCGAATCCCTGAGCTGACAAAATAAAAATCTGTCGTTCTGCCCCTGAACAAGGCAGTTAACCCACTGTTCCCTGGTAGGCCGTCATTGTAAATAAGAATTTGTTCTAAACTGACTTGCCCAGTTAAATAAAGGTCAATAATAAAATAAATCCTGTGTCATTATATGATTTTATAGTAAGAATAATATAATTTAATTTATCTGAATAATTTTCCCATTCTGGATGGAGTGCGCATGTGAAGTGGCTACATATGTTGAGTGTAAAAGTGATCATTTGAAACATGTCCTAAATGCTAGATAGTTATTTGGCAACTTATAATGTGAGGGGAGGAGAGGAGAGGAGGAGAGGGAGAGGAGGAGAGAGGAGAGGAGGAGCAGAGAGGGGGAGGAGAGGAGGAGAGAGGAGAGGAGGAGAGAGAGAGGGAGAGGAGAGGAGGAGAGGGAGAGGAGGAGAGAGGAGAGGAGGAGGAGAGAGGGGGAGGAGAGGAGGAGAGAGGAGAGGAGGAGAGAGAGAGGGAGAGGAGGAGAGGGAGAGGAGGAGAGAGGAGAGGAGGAGGAGAGAGGGGGAGGAGAGGAGGAGAGAGGGGGAGGAGAGGAGGAGAGGAGGAGAGAGGAGAGGAGGAGAGAGGGAGAGGAGGAAGAGGAGAGAGGGCCCAGTACCACCACTGCGTTGATAGGAGATGTATTTATTTTTAAGCTCATTTGCAGTTTTTATGATAATATTTGTAATATATATAGGCTATTGATGATTTTTGAGAAAAGTCGGGGGAAAAAACTATTGTTCTCAAGCTGTACACGCTGTTCTCTCATCAGGGGATCATGTTTTCACCCATCACACTACTCTCAATGTAATATTGTCTTTACTAATATGTCAAATGAGTTTAAATTTAGGATGACCCGTTATGAAATGGACACAGGAAGCCGGGCAGGGGGGGAAATACATGTGTTCCATATGCACTCGAATAGCGAATGGAGGTCATGACCCTGTTCCTGTAGCTACCCAGTACCCTCTATGCCTTGGGCTATCCGACCCTGTTCCTGCAGCTACCCACTGTTTGCCTTGGGCTATCTAAACCTCTTCCTGTAGCTACCCAGTACTCTGTATGCCTTGGGCTTTCCAACCTTGTTCCTGTAGCTACCCAGTACTCTGTATGCCTTGGGCTATCCAACCTTGTTCCTGTAGCTACCCAGTGCTTAATTTTGCGAAACCAAATTAAGTCTGTTCAGGAACATCGATAGTAACATGTTTTATCATGACAAAACATATTTCATTAAAATGTTGACAGCCCCTCTCTCTGCCGGAGAAAGGAATGAAGGAGAGAGAGGAGGACATGGAAACATCACGGTGGAGGATTTCTGTAGCTAAAGGTAATAGTGTCACCCTATTCATTATTAAAATAAAATGCCCCGTTTACGAGACTATTTAAAATTAAATACAAATTCACTATAATTGTAGGCTCTGTAAACCGCCCTGCATAGTCAATGAACCCAACAGCATAGCCCCCCCTGCATAGTCAATGAACCAACAGCATAGCCCCCCCTACACAGTCAATTAACCAACAACATAGCGCCCCCCCCCCCCCCACACAGTCAATGAACCAACAGCATAGCCCCCCCCCCCTACACAGTCAATGAACCAACAGCACAGCCCAGGTCTATACGTTCTCTCCCAGACTCATGGAAGTGATTACTAGAATGAATTTCATTTTGAGTATAATGTGCCTTTGGAAAGTATTCAGACCCATTGACTTCTTCCACATTTTGTTACGTTACAGCCTTATTCTAAAATTGATTAAATTATATATTTTTTACGTATCTGAACAAGTTTTTATATTTTTTTGCAAATTTATACAAATAAAAAAAACTGAAATAACTTATTTACTTCAGTATTCAGACCCTTTGCTATGAGACTCGAAATTGAGCTCAGGTGCATCCTGTTTCCATTGATCATCCTTGAGATGTTTCTACAACTTGATTAGACCTGTGCAAAATGTAATTGATTGGACATGATTTGGAAAGGCACAAACATGTATATATATAAGGTCCCACGGTTGACAGTGTATGGTCAGAGCAAAAACCAAGCCATGAGTGGAAGTTATTGTCCGTAGAGCTCCGAGACAGGATTGTGTCGAGGCACAGATCTGGGGAAGGGTACCAAAACATTTATGCAGCATTGTAGGTCCACAAGAACACAGTGGCCTCCATCATTCTTAAATTGAAGAAGTTTGGAATCACTCAGATTCTTCCTAAAGCTGGCTTCCTGGCCAAACTGTGCAATCGGGGGAGAAGGGCCTTGGTCAGGGAGGTGACCAAGAACCCTATGGTCACTCTGACAGAGCTCCAGAGTTCCTCTGTGGAGATGGGAGAACCTTCCAGAAGAACAACCATCTCTGCAGCACTCAACCAATCAGGCCTTTATGGTAGAGTGGCCAGATGGAAGCCACTCCTCAAACAGGCACATGACAGCCGGCTTGGAATTTGCCAAAAGGCAGCTAATGGACTCTCAGACCATGAGAAACAATTTTCTCTGGACTGATGAAACCAAGATTGAAGTCTTTGCCCTGAACATGGCACTATCCCCAATGGCACTATCCCCACTGTGAAGCATGGGGGTGGTACCGTTATGTTGTGGGGATGTTTTTCAGTGGCAGGGACTAGCAGACTAGTCAGGATCAAGGGAACGATGAACAGTGCAAAGTACAGAGAGATCCTTGATGAAAATCTGCTTCAGAGTGCTACAGGACGGTAGATCTCCAGGAAGAGGGTTGGACTGATAACCTACAGGACGGTAGATCTCCAGGAAGAGGGTTGAGCTGAGAACCTACAGGACGGTAGATCTCCAGGAAGTGGGTTGGGCTGAGAACCTACAGGACGGTAGATCTCCAGGAAGTGGGTTGGGCTGAGGACCTACAGGACGGCAGATCTCCAGGAAGAGGGTTGGGCTGAGAACCTACAGGACGGTAGATCTCCAGGGAGAGGGTTGGACTGAGAACCTACAGGACGGTAGATCTCCAGGAAGAGGGTTGGGCAGCCCTGTGTTAGAGGGACAATAAAGTCCTGAGACCATTAGCGACCTGATGATCGTTAGCGAGCTAGGGTACCACTACCGACGCATAACCAGAGTGGATAAGAAAAGATTAACGTGAGGTCACATGGAATTTGACCTGTGAAGGGGGATCTAGCCCTTCACAACCCTCCACCCAGGAAGCATGTAATGCCGTTGTCACGGCCATAGACAGTCACCGCAGAGCGCCGGGGAAATGGAAGTTGACGCCTTTTCCTTTTTTTTTCCCATCTCTATCCAACCAGATGACCTCTTCACATCCACCTGGTGTTGTCTGCCCCATGAGATCTTCTGCCTGTCCAACTTCTTTATCCCTCTCTATTGTCCCTCTCTCTCCCCTCCTACTCTCCCCTCCCTCCCCTCTCAACTCTCCCCTCCCCTCCCCTCCCCTCTCAACTCAACTCTCCCCTCCCCTCCCCTCTCAACTCAACTCTCCCCTCCCCTCTCTGCTCCTTCTCCTCTCCCCTCCCCTCTCGGCTCCTTCTCCTCTCCCTCCCCTCTCAACTCAACTCAACTCTCTCCCCTCTCAACTCAACTCTCCCCTCCCCTCTCAACTCAACTCTACCCTCCCCTCTCAACTCTCCCCTCCCCTCTCAACTAAACTCTCCCCTCTCAACTAAACTCTCCCCTCCACCTCTCTGCTCCTTCTCCTCTCCCCTCCCCTCACCTCTTTGCTCCTTCTCCTCTCGCCACGAAGAAGCAATGTTTATTTGGAAAATTCAACACAAAAGGTTGCAATGTCATAGTCGATATGTCACGGCTACCATACTATTAAGTCCTGGAGAGCCCTGAGGGACACGTGTGTGTGTGTGTGTGTGTGTGTGTGTGTGTGTGTGTGTGTGTGTGTGTGTGTGTGTGTGTGTGTGTGTGTGTGTGTGTGTGTGTGTGTGTGTGTGTGTGTGTGTGTGTGTGTGAGAGAGAGACCTCAGGGGGGGGGGGGGGGGGGGATTCAACCTGCAGACATCAACCCTTTTGTGTTTTCTACAATATAATGGGAGGGATGTAATGTGCATGCCTGGGTGCTCGTGGCAGTCAGTGGCGATGTGTCAGAGCGTCACGTCCACACACTCCCCCAACCACCCTCCCCAGCACGTCTTCAGCCCTATAGAGACTCTAGACGATGGTGGTAAATTGGCAAAGCGACTAAATGTGACAGCAGAAGTCATAAAAAATAAAAATAAAAAAAGTGTTTTTTTTCCCCCGTTTCTCTCCCCTTCAGCACATCACAATGACTACTTCAATTTCAACTGATGTGATTTATCTTAGGGCAAATCCCACTGATTCACTCTGGTTGGGGATAGGATGGAGGAGAGGTAGAAAGAGAGCGAGAGAGAGAGCGAGAGAGGGGTAGAGAGGGAGATGTAGAGATGGCGAGAGGTAAAGCTACAGATAGGGGGATCTAAATCAAAATCTAAATGAAATTGTATTTGTCACATGCGCCGAATACAACAAGTGTAGACCTTACCGTGAAATACTGAATACAACAAGTGTAGACCTTACCGTGAAATACTGAATACAACAAGTGTAGACCTTACCGTGAAATACCGAATACTTACTTACAAACCCCTTTAATCAACAACGCAGTTAAAGAAATAGCGTTAATAAAATATTTACTAAATGAACTCAAATCAATCAAAAAGTAGCACAATTAATTTACATAACAATAACGAGGCTATATACAGGGGGTACCGGTATCGAGTCAATGTGGAGGCTATATACAGGGGGTACCGGTATCGAGTCAATGTGGAGGCTATATACAGGGGGTACCGGTATCGAGTCAATGTGGAGGCTATATACAGGGGGTACCGGTATCGAGTCAATGTGGAGGCTATATACAGGGGGTACCAGTACAGAGTCAATGTGGAGACTATATACAGGGGGTACCGGTACCGAGTCAATGTGGAGGCTATATACAGGGGGTACCGGTACCGAGTCAATGTGGAGGCTATATACAGGGGGTACCGGTACCGAGTCAATGTGGAGGCTATATACAGGGGGTACCGGTACAGAGTCAATGTGGAGGCTATATACAAGGGGTACCGGTACCGAGTCAATGTGGAGGCTATATACAGGGGGTACCGGTACCGAGTCAATGTGTGGGGGTACAGGTTAGTCCAGGTCATTTGTAAAGTGACTATGCATAAATAATAAACAGCGAGTAGCAGCAGTGTAAAAACAAATGGGGGGGGGGGGGGGGGGGGTAAATGTAAATAGTCCGGGTGGATTAATTGTTTAACAGTCTTATGGCTTCGGGGTAGAAGCTGTTGGCGCTCCGGTACCGCTTGCCGTGCAATAGCAGAAACAACAGTCTATGACTTGAGGACTGGCCACCCCTCATAGCCTGGTTCCTCTCTAGGTTTCTTCCTAGGTTTTGGCCTTTCTAGGGAGTTTTTCCTAGCCACCGTGCTTCTACACCTGCATTGCTTGCTGTTTGGGGTTTTAGGCTGGGTTTCTGTACAGCACTTTGATATATCAGCTGATGTAAGAAGGGCTATATAAATACATTTGATTTGACTTGGATGACTGGGGACTTCCTCAGACACCACCTAATATATAGGTCTTGGATGGCAGGAAGCTTGTCCCCAGTGATGTACTGGGCCATTCGCACTACCCTCTGTAGTATCTTATGGTCAGATGCCGAGTGGTTGCCATACCAGGCGGTGATGCAACCGGTCAGGATGCTCTCGATGGTGCAGCTGTAGAATTGAAACTCTCGACCCGCTCCACTTCAGTCCCATCGATGTTAACGGGGGGGGGGGGGGGCTGTTCGGCCCTCCTTTTCCTGTAGTCCACGATCAGCTCCTTTGTCTTGAGAAAAGAGCCAACCACAGGGTAAAGTACGGTATCGTAGCTCAAGGACACCACTGTGATTTCCAACACTTGTTGGTCTTATCACAGACCTACCTTGTGCATAATAAAACCATTCCAGTCATTTTGTTTGATGGTGCAGAGCCTATCTGCCTTGATATTTATTTAACTAGACAAGTCAGTTAAGAGCAACTGCCTTGTTCAGGGGGCAGAACGACACATTTTTTACCTTGTCATCTCAGGGATTCGATCCACCCACCTTTCGGTTACTAGTCCAACGCTCTAACCACTAGGCTACCTGCCGATAGGGAAGTATGAGGTCTACATCATCAGTCTGCCCATGTCTGACGGTATTGAGACGGAGCTCTGAAATTATTTCATCAATGTCCACTTTGATGGTATTTTCAATCTCTCTCTCAGTCGCTGTGTCTCAGGCTGCAGCTCAAATGGTTCAGTACAGTGCACTACTCTGAGGACACACACACACACACACCCTTACCACAACCAGAGTAGTTACTTTCTAAACCTAATCCATTACAATTAGTAGTTACTTGTCAGTAATTGTAATCAGTAACATAACTTTTGGATTACTGAAACTCAATAACAATCAGATTACTTTCAGTTACTTTTGGATTACTTTCCCCTTAAGAGTCGTTAGAAGAAGTGGTCTCTGATTGGTGGTCATCATTTGGTGTGTCATCATAGTGGTCTCTGATTGGTGGTCATCATTTGGTGTGTCATCATAGTGGTCTCTGATTGGTGGTCATCATTTGGTGTGTCCTCACAGTGGTATCTGATTGGTGGTCATAATTTGGTGTGTCATCACAGTGAGGTCAGACTTTCTCAGGTGGAACAAACTTTCTCCTTTTTTTCAGTGCTGAATTGAAAGTCATTGAGAATGTAACTGATCACAGTTAGTTTTTCTATAATCAGATATATTCAGTCACTCCCCAAGCCCTGACCAGAACACACCTCACCATTTGTAATGACTTAATTGGTGTTACTCATAGAATATGGACCTTCCTAGACCTCACAGGGTTAGACTGTAGTTCTGATGATTAGGGGTACTCTAACTACTCTCCTTCCACAGGGTTAGACTGTAGTTCTGATGATTAGGGGGTACTCTAACTACTCTCCTTCCACAGGGTTAGACTGTAGTTCTGATGATTAGGGGTACTCTAACTACTCTCCTTCCACAGGGTTAGACTGTAGTTCTGATGATTAGGGGTACTCTAACTACTCTCCTTCCACAGGGTTAGACTGTAGTTCTGATGATTAGGGGGTACTCTAACTACTCTCCTTCCACAGGGTTAGACTGTAGTTCTGATGATTAGGGGTACTCTAACTACTCTCCTTCCACAGGGTTAGACTGTAGTTCTGATGATTAGGGGGTACTCTAACTACTCTCCTTCCACAGGGTTAGACTGTAGTTCTGATGATTAAGGGGTACTCTAACTACTCTCCTTCCACAGGGTTAGACTGTAGTGCTGATGATTAGGGGTACTCTAACTACTCTCCTTCCACAGGGTTAGACTGTAGTTCTGATGATTAGGGGGTACTCTAACTACTCTCCTTCCACAGGGTTAGACTGTAGTTCTGATGATTAGGGGTACTCTAACTACTCTCCTTCCACAGGGTTAGACTGTAGTTCTGATGATTAGGGGTACTCTAACTACTCTCCTTCCACAGGGTTAGACTGTAGTTCTGATGATTAGGGGGTACTCTAACTACTCTCCTTCCACAGGGTTAGACTGTAGTTCTGATGATTAGGGGGTACTCTAACTACTCTCCTTCCACAGGGTTAGACTGTAGTTCTGATGATTAGGGGTACTCTAACTACTCTCCTTCCACAGGGTTAGACTGTAGTTCTGATGATTAGGGGGTACTCTAACTACTCTCCTTCCACAGGGTTAGACTGTAGTTCTGATGATTAGGGGGTACTCTAACTACTCTCCTTCCACAGGGTTAGACTGTAGTTCTGATGATTAGGGGGTACTCTAACTACTCTCCTTCCACAGGGTTAGACTGTAGTTCTGATGATTAGGGGGTACTCTAACTACTCTCCTTCCACAGGGATAGACTGTAGTGCTGATGATTAGGGGTACTCTAACTACTCTCCTTCCACAGGGATAGACTGTAGTGCTGATGATTAGGGGTACTCTAACTACTCTCCTTCCACAGGGTTAGACTGTAGTTCTGATGATTAGGGGGTACTCTAACTCAGGGGTCTCCATCAGGTAGATCGCCAGCTACCAGTAGCTCACAGCCCACCTCTGAGTAGCTCGCTAATCCAATCTGAAAGTACACACATTTTTTTATGTATTCCATCTCAAACAAATCAAATGTTATTTGTCACATACGCGCGTTTGGCAGATGTTATTTCGGGAAAAACGAAACACTTTCTAGCTCTAACAGTGCAGTAATATCTAACAGTGATATCTAACAAATGAACGGAATCAAGAATATATAAATATTGGGCGAGCAATATCAGAGCAGCATTAGACTTAACACAGCAGAATAGGAAAGAATACAGTATATCCTGTACATATGAGATGCGTAATGCAAAATATGTGAACATTATTACAATGACTGGTGTTCCATTATTAGTGGCCAGTGATTCCAAGTCTATGAATATAGGGCATGTATAGGCCTACTACTGTTGTGTTGTCTGCAAACTTGATGATTGAGTTGGAGGCGTGTGAGGCCACACAGTCATGGGTTAACATGGAGTACAGCAGGGGGCTGAGCACGCACCCTTGTGGGGCCCCCGTGTTGAGTATCAGCGAAGTGGAGGTGTTTTTTTTTCTACCTCCACCATCTGGGGGCGGCCCGTCAGAAAGTCCAGGACCCAGTTGCACAGGGCTGGGTTCAGACCCAGGGCCTCAAGCTTAATGATGAGCTTGGAGGGTACTATGGTGTAGAATGCTGAGCTACAGTCAATGAACAGCATTCTTACATAGGTATTCCTCTTGTGCAGATGGGATAGGGCAGTGTGCAGTGTGATGGCGATTGCATCGTCTGTGGATCTATTGGGGCAGTAAGCAAATTGAAGTGGGTCTAGGGTGTCAAGTAAGGTAGAGGTGATATGATACTTGACTAGTCTCTCAAAGCACTTCATGATGATAGAGGTGAGTGCTACAGGGTAATAGTCAGTTCAGTTACCTTTGCTTTCTTGGGTACAGGAACAATGGTGGACATCTTGAAGCACGTGGGGACAGCAGACTGGGACAGGGAGAGATTGAATATGTCCGTAAAAACACCAGCCAGCTGGTCTGTACATGCTCAGAGGATGCAGCGCGAATGCTGCCATCTATCAACGATTTCTAGTTAGGGTAGGTTTTAATAGTCACAGTGGGTACAACATCTCCTATATACTTCCTGATAAACTCAGTCACCGTATCAGTATATACATCGATATTGTTCTCGGAGGCTACCCGCGTGATCAAAAACAATCTTGAAGCGTGGATTCAGACTGGTCAGACCAACGTTGAATAGACCTTAGCTCGGGTACTTCCTTTTTGAGTTTCTGCCTAGAGGAAGGGAGGAGAAAAATGGAGTTGTGATCTGATTTGCCAAAGGTGAGGTCGGGGGAGGGGCCTTGTAGGCATCTTCAAAAGGGCGAGTAGCAGTGGTCTAGTGTTTTTTTTCTTTTTCTAAGCGAGTACTACAGTCAGTGTGTTGTTGGAACTTCGGTAGAATTTTCCTCAAATTTGCGTTTGAGCTACAATAAATGCGGCCGCAGGATATGTGGTTTCCAGTTTGCATAAAGTCTAGTGTAGTTCTTCGAGGGCCGTCGCTGTATCAGCATAAGGGGGAATATACACGGCTGTGACTATAACAGAATAGAATTATCTTGGGAGTTAATATGGTCTGCATTTGATTGTGAGGTATTCTAAGTTAGGGGAACAAAAGGACTTGAGTTCCTGTATGTGATCACAATCACACCAGGCTGTATCACATCCGGCCGTGATTGGGAGTTCCATAGAGTGGCGCACAATTGGCCCAGCGTCGTCCGGGTTTGGCTGGGAGTGTTCCTAGGCCGTCATTGTAAATAAGAATTTGTTCTCAACTGACTTGCCTAGTTAAATAAAGGTAAAAATTTAAATAAAAAATATGCAATCAAAGCCACTGTCATTATCCCCAGTTAGACACTATTGGAACACAATATCTACCAATTCATTTCCAGCAATTTTACCCCTGTCTGTCTGTTTGGTGCATTGGGTTTGCCTATCACTCTGTATGTAGTCAGTTAGCGATGCTAATGAAGACCCCCCCCCCCCCCCCCCCAAAAAAATGTCATGATAACTGCAAGGTATGCCTACCTCACAGAAAGACATCATAATTATTTGTATCAATGCCGTGCTGTGCCATGCCATGTGCTGCAGCAGTAGGCCTAATAGCAAAAACCACGTCTAGACCAACACATCCCCCTCTTGCAAGATGCACACTTAAAAGGGAAATACACACAACAGAAATACTCTGATGTGGTTTAACTCAGAACATACGTGGTGATATGTGGTTTAACTCAGAACATACGTGGTGATATGTGGTTTAACTCAGAACATACGTGGTGATATGTGGTTTAACTCAGAACATACGTGGTGATATGTGGTTTAACTCAGAACATACGTGGTGATATGTGGTTTAACTCAGAACATACGTGGTGATATGTGGTTTAACTCAGAACATACGTTGTTTCTCTATAAACGATTGTAATATTGTAAGTAAAAAAACAGAAAAATATCCCAAACCAGGAAAAAATGTCAACTGAAAATACAAAATCTAACTTTAATCCACTTTAGAGTTGTTTAATTATTATAAATTGGGTAGGTTGAGCCCTGAATGCTGATTGGCTGACAGCTCTGGTGTTTGCTACCGTATACCACAGGTATGACAAAACATTTATTTTGGCCAATGTACCATGGCTAAGGGCTGTATCCAGGCACTCCTTAAGACCATCCCTTAGGGCTTGTGGCCATATACCACCTCCTGCCTTATTTATTCATGAATTATATCATGAATTATATTACCAGCGATGTGGGCAGTACGCACATCTCTTGAACACCATGTACTAAGGGAAGAGTTGCAGGGTAGAGGAGAAGAGAAGAACTTGTTTATTTGAAATCTTTAAAATAATAAAAAATATATATATGAATACCTCGCTATGTGTTACATTTTTTTGAAAGTCGTTCTCATGCTATAAAAGGTTGGAGATCTCCTCCAGGAAGAAATACACAGACCTGGGTTCAAATACTATTTGTTTTCTTTCAAATACTTCAGCTGCTCTTAATGGAGCTTGCCTGACTCAATGGAAACAATGGGATAGTCTCAAAAGTGCAAAACTTTCCCACCTGGCACAGCGGCCAGTTGTGAGCATTAATTAAGAGTATTTATGATGTAAACGAAGTATATTAGAACCCAGGTCTGGAAGCCTACTCTTTGAATAGAGATGAAACCTATAAAATGAATGCATAGACACACACACACACAGTTCTTCATTTCTGGAAAGCCACAGGACTAGATTGCATGGAGAGTCAGTGGAGCATGGAACCTCCGACTGAATACTGGATCAGCTAACACACACACACGCACGCACACACACACACACACACAGTCAGCTAACAACTCACTCCGAACTGACACAGTGGGTTAGGGCTTGATATCAGTCGACAACCCAGAGATAATGAAAACACTGGACTGAGACGGAGTTTGTCTCTCTCACATCAAGTCCAAACCTACAAAATACTCTCTTGAGTGGTCCTCTCAGCCTGTCATATCTGTCTCCGTTTCCTTCTCAGTTCAAATCAAATTTCCCATTGAATCCAAAAAACAAAACAAAAACAACCCTAAGATGAAAAGAGAAAGAGAGAAAAAAACTCTCTCGATTTCTCTCCTATCACGTCACCATCTCTTGAAGGTGGTTCAACTTTAAAAGGTTCCCAAGCCGTGCGTGCCTGGGTATACTGGGTATTACTTCGTAAGAGTCAAAAGGTCAACGGTGTTCATATGAGTTGTAAATCTAACCCTGTAAATGACCCTATCTGTACACTGACGCGTGGTCAATTAAATGCCCCTGATCCGTCGTATTATCACCTAGGTATCTGGATTTAACATGCTTCCCAGCAAATGACATCATCAGGACGAGACTACTTAAATGATGACCTTAACCCGTTTCATTACTGTTGAAAGGCTATCTGTGAAGGTTGATACTCCGTATTTCCTGCGCATTTGTTAGAAAAGTATTATTTAATGAAGCCTGTGTCCACACACCTGCCTGCCTACAGCCGAGAGAAACATGTTTTTTTTATTTTTATATTTGCACATGTATTGAAAACGAAATACAGAAATATCTCCTTAACATACACGACATGACCAGAAGTATGTGGACACCTGCTCGTCGAACATCTCATTTCAAAATCATGGGCATTAATATGGAGTTTTGGTCCCTCTTTGCTGCTATAACAGCCTTCACTCTTCTGTGAAGGATTTCTACTAGATGATGAAACATTGCTCTGTGGACTTGCTTCCATTCAGCCACAAGCGCATTTGTGAGGTCAGGTTCTGATGTTGAACGATTAGGCCCGGCTCGCAATCGGCGTTCCAATTCATCCCAAAGGTGTTTGATGGGATAAAGGTTAGGGCTCTGTGCAGGACAGTCAAGTTCTTCCACACCGATCTTGATGAACCATTTATGTCAAATCAAATCAAATCAAATCTTTCACATACACATGGTTAGCAGATGTTAATGCGAGTGTAGCGAAATGCTTGTGCTTCTAGTTCCGACAATGCAGTAATAACCAACAAGTAATCTAACTAACAATTCCAAAACTACTGTCTTATACACAGTGTAAGGGGATAAAGAATATGTACATAAAGATATATGAATGAGTGATGTATGGACCTCGCTTTGTGCACGGGGGCCTTGTCATGTTGAAACAGGAACTTCCCCAAACCGTTGCCACAAAGTTGGAAGCACAGAATCATCTAGAATGTCATTGTATGATGTAGCATTAAGATTTCCCTTCACTGGAACTAAAGGGGCCCAAACCATGAAAAATAGCCACAGACCATTATTCCTCCTCCACCAAACTTTACAGTTGCCACTATGAATTCGGGCAGGTAGCGTTCTCCTGGCATCCATTAAACCCAGATTTGTCTGTCGGAGTGCCAGATGGTGAAGCATGATTCATCACTCTAGACAATGCGTTTCCACTGATCCAGAGTCGGCGAGCTTTACACCACTCCAGCCGGCTCTTGGTTTCATCAGTCCAGAGAATATTGTTTCTCATGGTCTGAGAGTCCATTAGCTGCCTTTTGGCAAGTTCCTAGCGTGCTATCATGTGCCTTTTACTGAGGAGTGGCTTCCGTCTGGCCACCATAAAGGCCTGCTTTGGGGATTCCTTCTGGAAGTTTCTCCCATTTCCACAGAGGCCATTGCTCAGTTTGGCCGGGCTCTAGGAAGAGTCTTGGTTGTTCCAAACTTCTTCCATTTAAGAATGATGGAGGCCACTGTGTTCTTGGGTACCTTTAATGCTGCAGACATTATTTGGTACCCTTCCCCAGATCTGTGCATCGACAGGGTCTGAATACTTATGCAAATTAGGTATGTTTAAAACAAAATCTTTAAAACACTTGCAAAAGTTCTAAAAACTTGTTTTTGCTTTGTCATTATGAGGTATTGTGATGTCATTATGGGGTATTGTGATGTCATTATGGGGTATTGTGATGTCATTATGGGGTATTGTGTGTAGATCGATGAGAGAAAAAACATATTTTATTACATTTTAGAATAAGGTTGTAATGTAACAAAATGTGAAAAAAGTGAAGGGGTCTGAACACTTTCAGAAATGCACAAGTATTTAAACAGCTGAGTCAACACTTTGTAGAAGCACTTTTGCCAGCAAATACAGCTTTGAATCTTTGTGGGAATGTCTCTATCAGCTTTGCACATCTGGATTTGGGGATTTTCTCCTATTTCTCCTTGCAGATTTTCTCAAGGTCTGATAAGTTAGACGGGGAGCTAGCGGTAAACAGCATTCTTCAAGCCTTTCCACATATTCTCAATGGGATTCAAGTCTTTGGCAGGGTCACTCAAGGACTTTGGATGTATGCTTGGGGTTATTGTCCTGATGGAATATAAATCTTCACCCCAGACGTATGTCGTTTACACTCTGAAGCAGGTTTTCATCAAGGATTTGCCTGTATTTGTCTCCATTCATTGTGTGCTGTCATGTGCCTTTTTCTCAGGAGTGGCTTCCTTCTGGCCACTCTCCCATACAACCCAGATTGGTGAAGTGCTGCAGATACTGTTCTCCTTCTGGCAGGTTCTCCCATCTCAGCCGAGGAACTCTGTTGTTCTGTCAGTGTGGTCATTGGGTTCTTGGTCATCTCCCTGACCAAGATCTTTGTTGCCAGGCTGCTCAGTTTGGTTGGACAGCCAGCTCCTAGGCAGAGTATGTGTAATTCCATATTTTTTTCAATTTCCTAATGATGAAGACCACTGTGCTCTTGGAAACTTTCAACACTCTAGACATTGTTTTATAACCTTCCCCAGATATATGCCTCGTCCCCCATAGGAGAACACTTTGAATAACTATTCTTGGTTCCAGGTAGAACCCTTTCCACAGAGGGTTCTACATGGAACCCAAAAGGGTTCTACCTGGAACCAAATATGGTGCTCCTATGGAGACAGCCGACAAACCCTTTTTCGGAACACTAACCCTTTTTTCCTAAGAGTGCACTGTTGTAGTTTGGTCCCCATTGGCTGAGTGCACTGTTGTAGTTTGGTCCCCATTGGCTGAGTGCACTGTTGTAGTTTGGTCGCCATTGGCTGAGTGCACTGTTGTAGTTTGGTCCCCATTGGCTGAGTGCACTGTTGTAGTTTGGTCCCCATTGGCTGAGTGCACTGTTGTAGTTTGGTCCCCATTGGCTGAGTGCACTGTTGTAGTTTGGTCCCCATTGGCTGAGTGCACTGTTGTAGTTTGGTCCCCATTGGCTGAGTGCACTGTTGTAGTTTGGTCCCCATTGGCTGAGTGCACTGTTGTAGTTTGGTCCCCATTGGCTGAGTGCACTGTTGTAGTTTGGTCCCCATTGGCTGAGTGCACTGTTGTAGTTTGGTCCCCATTGGCTGAGGATGAGGGGGGGGGGTCACCATTATGTAGGAATTATGTTAAAAATAATAAACTACACTTAACAATCTCAAAATGGGGACTAAAATGCAATAGGCCCTGTGTCTCTCTAGGCATGTCTTGGCAACAGGCCCTGTGTCTCTCCTGTGTCTCTCTAGGCAACAGGCCCTGTGTCTCTCCTGTGTCTCTCTAGGCAACAGGCCCTGTGTCTCTCCTGTGTCTCTCTAGGCAACAGGCCCTGTGTCTCTCCTGTGTCTCTCTAGGCAACAGGCCCTGTGTCTCTCCTGTGTCTCTCTAGGCAACAGGCCCTGTGTCTCTCCTGTGTCTCTCTAGGCAACAGGCCCTGTGTCCCTAATTATTAAGAGCCTAGATAAGCATAACTAATCCTGGTGACCAATGTTCTAGCATTCATTTATTGAGGCAAGCAAATCAGGGATCTCAAGGCGGTACCCAAGAATACTCTATATGTATATAAAAACTACCAACAGACCTACTCAATTTTAAGCGTCTAGTCAAATAATTACTCTGTAAAACGAGGAATGCAGTTACCCAATTCGACAAAATGTAAGTTATCAATCACAAAATAATTAACATTCAAACAATTCCAGTGTACATGAGATACATGATACATTACAGATTAACACAGAGTAAGTGACTATCACCGCTAAAGACTTCATCTGGTTACACGTGTCTTCAGTTCAGAATCATCTATAAGGGGAAACGCTGTGTGTCATACACACACACAGGAGTTCTCAAAGCATAATGGAATTCACTGCCCTTTTAACCAAATTCAAGCAGGAACTCACCGCCGAACCTGAATTAACATTTTTTTGTTGCACTTTGCACTTTGCTAGCTAAAACAAAAAAAAAGACAAAAACAACACACCCAGATTCTAATGTAAATCAACTACATTTAGATGATAGGAGCGAACCGATGTCGCTCCACTTTGAACTATTCACATTCCGACGGACAAAATAATATTTCCCCGTAAAAAATAAAATACATCCATAGTACAATAAAACATAAATTCATAACTGTTTATGAATTCTGAAACAATCTAAAAAAAAGAGCCAATTTAATTCAACCAGTAACATTCATTTAGTCATTTTCATCTGTCTCAACACCTCCAACGGAGTCCTTGCGCCCAAGGTTCTGTGGGAACATCCCTCCCTATAGAAAACCGCAGATAAGGTGTGTTTTGACCTCTGTGACAAACCACTCCATGGTCAGCCACCCAAACAATGTCATAAATGAGGATTGCGTCATCACGCTGGGTCTCGGCGTCCGCAAGTCACCAGTGTCACCTTCTGTCATTCCTCCACGACACAACGGTGGTACCTTCTATAGACAGGTGTGTTTCTTTCCAAATCATGTCCAAACAATTGAATTGGCCGCAAGTGGACTCCAAATCAAGTTATAGCGGACAGCTCAAGGACGATCAAGGGAAATTGGATGCACTTTTAGCTCAATTTCGGGGCGGCAGGGTAGCCTAGTGATTAGAGCGTTGGACTAGTAACCGGAAGGTTGCAAGTTCAAACCCCCGAGCTGACAAGGTACAAATCTGTCGTTCTGCCCCCTGAACAAGGCAGTTAACCCACTGTTCCTAGGCCGTCATTGAAAATAAGAATGTGTTCTTAACTGAATTGCCTAGTTAAATAAAGGTAAATAAATTTAAAAAAAATGGAGTATCATAGCAAAAGGGGTGTGAATACTTATGTAAATTAGATAATACTGTATTTAATTTGTAATACTTTTATTTTTTCATAATAAAATAAAAAAATGTTTAAAAAGTGTACACTTTTGTCATTATGGGGTAGTGTGTGTGTACGGGTGAGATTAAACAAACATTTAATCCATTTTGAATCAGGCTGTAACACAACGCAATGTGGAATAAGTCAAGCAGTATGATTCTTTTATGAAGGCTCTGCATGCATGAGTGCGGGGGAAAAACACAACATTTTTGCTGCTCAATTAATTCAATTTTATTCCACTATTAAGCACCGTTTATCCATTAACGTGCTCCCTCTTGTATCCTCCTCTCCATTTGATATACCATTAATGTACGCACAACTTAATCCGTTAAGGTACCCACTAAATCAGTTGTGTTCAGGTACCCACTAAATCAGTTGTGTTCAGGTACCCACTAAATCAGTTGTGTTCAGGTACCCACTAAATCAGTTGTGTTAAGGTACCCACTAAATCAGTTGTGTTCAGGTACCCACTAAATCAGTTGTGTTCAGGTACCCACTAAATCAGTTGTGTTCAGGTACCCACTAAATCTAGGGGCATTGGCAGACACAATGTAAGTCACTTAATTGATGTCCCCCTAATTTCCCTGAATACCTCTGTTGATGATATTGTAAGCAGTAATCGTGAGCCTATAAACCAGAATTACACTGTTTACACAGAGGTGGTGTGCTCTAGTAGGAAGTCCACTGTGTGCAGCTCACCCTGCACTATCAGCTCCAATGTAAATAACACGAGCATGTCTACTTCTGCTAAGCTTCCCAGTAAAAGCATTAAAAACAATCAAGCAACCCTGAAAAGTGCAAACAAAATTGACCACATTAACATATGTCTAAGAAACAAGGTCCATGGAAAAAGCTTTGTAGTGATTCGTATGTTGTTGACGTAAAGAATATGAATATGGTCTGTGGTGTGTAATGAGGAGCAATTTATGAAATTGCTTATTCCAGTTACTAATAAGCATGGACCCATTAAGAAAATGACAGAAAAAATTGGATTGATGAAGAATTGAATATTTGTATGATTGAAAGGGATGAGGCAAAAGTTATGGCAAATAAGTCTGGTAGCACAACCGATTGGCAAACATACTGCAAATTAAGAAATCATGTGACTACATTTTTTTTTTAAAACTATACTATGAAACAAAGATAAATTATATAAAGAATGATAGTAAAGAGCCAACTCGGCTCCATCATTCATTGAATCAGATGTCTCATTCATCACTGATATTGCCAGCTCCTTTAAATACTTTTTCATTGCTAAGATAAGCAAACTTAGGGATGACATGCTAGCAACAAACACTGACACAACACATCCAAGTATATCTGACCAAATTATGAAAGAAATTAATTGTACTTTTGAATTCCGTAAAGTCAGTGTGGAAGAGGTGAAAAAAGTATTGTTGTCTATCAACAATGACAAGCCACCGGGGTCTGACAATCTGGATGGAAAATTACTGATGATAATAGCGGACGATATTGCCACTCTTATTTGCTATATCTTCAATTTAAGCCTACTAGAAAGGCCCTCAGGCCTGGAGGGAAGATCAAGTCATTCCTCTTCCCAAGAAGAGTAAAGACCTCTTTACTGGCTCAAATAGCCAACCAATCAGCCTGTTACCAACCTTTAGTAAATTTCTGGAAAAAATTGTGTTTCACCAGATACAAATGCTATTTTACAGTAAACAAATTAACAACATACTTTCTGCGAACTTATAGGGAAGGACACTCAACAGGCAGAACACTTACACAAAGTAATGACTGACGATTGGCTGAGCATAACACTTACACAAAATAATGACTGATGATTGGCTGAGCATAACACTTACACAAATGACAGAGGCATTTATGATAAAATGATTGCAGGGTATTGTTAGACTTCAGTGCGGCTTTTGACATTATAGATCATAGTCTTCTTCTGGAAAAGCGTCTGTGTTATGGCTTTACACCCCCTGCTATAATGTGGATAAAGAGTTACCTGTCTAACAGAACACAGCGGGTGTTCTTTAATAAAAGCCTATCAAATATAATCCAGTTAGAATCAGGTATTCCCCAGGGTAGCTGTTTAGGCCCCTTTCTTTATTCAATCTTTACTAACAACATGCCTTCTTATCAACAACACTATCAACAAGGCAGGTCCTACAGGCCCTAGTTTTGTCGCACCTGGACAACTGTTCAGTCGTGTGGTCAGGTGCCACAACGAGGGACTTGGGAAAATTGCATTTGGCTCAGAACAGGGCAGCACAGCTGGCCCTTAAAAGTACATGGAGAGAACATTAATGACATGCATGTCAATCTCTCCTGGCTCAAAATGGAAGAGAGATTGACTCCATAACTACTTGTATTTGTGAGTGGTGTTGACAAGCTGAAGGTACCGAGCTGTCTGTTTATATACTAGCACACAGCTCAGACACCCATGCATATCCCACAAGACATGCCACCAGAGGTCTCTTCACAATCCCCAAGTCCAGAGCAGACTATGGGAGGCGCACAGTACTACATAGAGCCATGACTACATGGAACTCTATTCCACATCAGGTAACTGATGCAAACAGTAACATTGGATTTAAAAAAGCAGGTAAAAAATAAATCTCATGGAACAGCGGGGACTGTGAAGAGAGACACACAAAGGTACAAACAAATGCGTAAAAACAGATGGTGATAATGTTGTATTGTGGTATTGAACATGTTGTGTTGTGGATATCTGGGTTGGCGCCCCCCCCCCCCCCCCCCCCTTGGGTTGTGCCGTGGCGGAGATCTTTGTGGGCTATACTCTGCCTTGTCTCAGGATGGTAAGTTGGTGGTTGAAGATATCCCTCTAGTGGTGTGGGGGCTGTACTTTGGCAAAGTGGGTGGGGTCATATCCTTCCTGTTTGGCCCTGTCCGGGGGTGTCCTCGGATGGGGCCACAGTGTCTCCTGACCCCTCCTGTCTCAGCCTCCAGTATTTATGCTGCAGTAGTTTATGTGTCAGGGGGGCTAGGGTCAGTTTGTTATATCTGGAGTATATCCGGTGTCCTGTGTGGGGTCACTACTATAACAAGACAACAACAAGGTCCCTACTATAACAAGGTACTCAGTGGAACACTTGGATGTTTATCTTCATCGGGAGTCTTCTTTTTATATTGTATGCAGGCATCTAAACTACAGAGTGTTCCCGTACTTGAACAAAACGAGAGAAAGGAGAGAGGATAGAGAGACAACAGAATGGAAACATTCTGTCTCTCCACACCGAAGAAGACCAGATCGGTATTGAAGCCATTTACAGTAGACTGGGTAGTGGAATGTGTAGCCAAGCATTGATAATGAGAGAGAGAGCAAACACAGGCAACATTTACAGGCTAAATAAATACATACATAAAACCCCAAAAGAAAAACAAATGCAAGTGGTCAAAGAACATGTTTTATTTCTTTATTTACCCCCATGGTGGTTGGTTATTATCTGGAGGCTTTGTGACCCTGGAGTCCTGATTTACTGTGTTACTGAATTACCGAGCCTGTAGATGATCCCAGCAGGAGGGGAGATTAGAGAGGAAGATGATGGGAGGTAGAGCGAGGAAGGGAGTCAGAGTGGGGAAGAGAGAGAGGGAGGGGAAGAGATGGAGAGAGGGAGCGAGAGAGAGAGAGAGAGAGAGAGAGAGAGAGAGAGGGAGAGAGAGAGGGGGGTGGGGGATTGCACATCTAGAATGAGAGAGGGAGAGAGAGAGAGAGAGAGAGAGAGAGAGAGGTGGGGGATTGCACATCTAGAATGAGAGAGAGAGAGAGAGAGAGAGAGAGAGAGAGAGAGAGGGGTGGGGGATTGCACATCTAGCATGAGAGAGGGAGAGAGAGAGAGAGAGAGAGAGAGAGAGAGAGAGAGGGGTGGGGGATTGCACATCTAGAATGAGAGAGGGAGAGAGATACTGAAATACGTAGAGAGCGATAAAGGAGGAGAATGGTTTGGCGGTTGATGTGTTTCTCTACCTCCCTCCCCCAGCAGCATAGGGACCGGTGCACAGTGCCTTCCCCACAGCCCCCTGAGCCCAACGGGTTCCCAGGTGCCCTCTGAGTCAGGCCCCTCCCTCTGGCTGCATCTGCAGTAACAGAACCAGCAACCCAAATGCTACTCTATTCCACATAAAGGGAATAGGGTGCCATTTGGGCCGAACAGAGATGGCTGTCAGGGAGAGACAGTGGTTCATTTCATAAAACAATTATCGAAGACAGGCAGGCGTGGTGACATGTTGCCAGCTAGGCCTGATGTTCTCCTCTCCTCCTCTCCTCTCCTCCCCCTCTCCTCCTATCCTCACCTCTCCCCTCTCCTCTCCTCCTTACTCCTCTCCAGAAGAGTGTTACAGAGAGAGAGGGGCTCTGCAGATGGACTGTATGATTTATACATGAAAGAGGATCCAAAACAGAGTGAATAGCAGCACAGATGAGAGCAGGCCAACACAGCCCCTGTCCACAGTCCACAGTCCCAGTCCACAGCCCCAACACACAGCCCCAGTCCACAGTCCCAGTCCACAGCCCCAACACACAGCCCCAGTCCACAGTCCACAGTCCCAGTCCACAGCCCCAACACACAGCCCCTGTCCACAGTCCACAGTCCCAGTCCACAGCCCCAACACACAGCCCCAGTCCACAGTCCCAGTCCACAGCCCCAACACACAGCCCCAGTCCACAGTCCACAGTCCCAGTCCACAGCCCCAACACACAGCCCGTCCACAGTCCACAGTCCCAGTCCACAGCCCCAGTCCACAGCCCCAGTCCACAGTCCACAGTCCACAGCCCCAGTCCACAGCCCCAACACACAGTCCCAGTCCACAGCCCCAACACACAGCCCCTGTCCACAGTCCACAGCCCCAACACACAGCCCCAGTCAACAGTCCCAACACACAGCCCCAGTCCACAGTCCCAACACACAGCCCCAACACACAGCCCCAGTCAACAGCCCACAACACACAGCCCCAGTCCACAGCCCCAACACACAGCCCCAGTCCACAGTCCACAGCCCCAGTCCACAGTCCACAGCCCCAGTCCACAGTCCCAGTCCACAGTCCACAGCCCCAGTCCCAAGCCCCAGTGCACATTCCCCAACACACAGCCCCAACACACAGCCCCAGTCCACAGCCCCAACACAGTCCCAGTCCATAGCCCAAGTCCACAGTCCCAGTCCACAGTACCAGTCCATAGCCCCAGTCCACAGCCCCAACACACATTCCCAGTCCACAGTCCCAGTCCACAGCCCCAACACACAGTCCCAGTCCATAGCCCCAGTCCACAGTCCCAGTCCATAGCCAAGGCCACATTCCCAACACACACTCCCAGTCCACAGTCCCAGTCCACAGTCCCAGTCCACAGCCCCAACACACATTCCCAGTCCACAGTCCCAACACACAGCCCCAGTCCACAGTCCCAGTCCACAGTCCCAGTCCATAGCCCCAGTCCATAGTCCCAATCCCAGTCCATAGCCCCAGTCCACAGCCCCAACACACATTCCCAGTCCACAGTCCCAACACACAGTCCCAGTCCATAGCCCCAGTCCACAGTCCCAGTCCACAGTACCAACACACAGCCCAAGTCCACAGCCCAAGTCCACAGTCCCAACTCACAGCCCCAATCCACAGTCCCAGTCCACAGTCCAAGTCCACAGTCCCAACACACAGTCCCAGTCCACAGCCCAAGTCCACAGTCCCAGTCCACAGTCCCAGTCCACAATCCCAATCCACAGTCCCAACACACAGCCCCAGTCCACAGTCCCAACACACAGCCCCAACACACAGCCCCAGTCAACAACCCACAACACACAGCCCCAGTCCACAGTCCACAGCCCCAGTCCAAGTCCACAGCCCCAACACACAGCCCCAGTCAACAGCCCCAACACACAGCCCCAGTCCACAGTCCACAGCCCCAGTGCACAGTCCCAGTCCACAGTCCCAGTCCACAGCCCCAGTCCACAGTCCCAGTCCACAGTCCACAGCCCCAGTCCCAAGCCCCAGTGCACATTCCCCAACACACAGCCCCAACACACAGCCCCAGTCCACAGCCCCAACACACAGTCCCAGTCCAAAGCCCGAGTCCACAGTCCCAGTCCCAGTCCACAGCCCCAGTCCACAGTCCCAGTCCACAGCCCCAGTCCACAGTCCCAGTCCACAGTCCACAGCCCCAGTCCCAAGCCCCAGTGCACATTCCCCAACACACAGCCCCAACACACAGCCCCAGTCCACAGCCCCAACACAGTCCCAGTCCATAGCCCAAGTCCACAGTCCCAGTCCACAGTACCAGTCCATAGCCCCAGTCCACAGCCCCAACACACATTCCCAGTCCACAGTCCCAGTCCACAGCCCCAACACACAGTCCCAGTCCATAGCCCCAGTCCACAGTCCCAGTCCATAGCCAAGGCCACATTCCCAACACACAGTCCCAGTCCACAGTCCCAGTCCACAGTCCCAGTCCACAGCCCCAACACACATTCCCAGTCCACAGTCCCAACACACAGCCCCAGTCCACAGTCGTAGTCCATAGCCCCAGTCCATAGTCCCAATCCCAGTCCATAGCCCCAGTCCACAGCCCCAACACACATTCCCAGTCCACAGTCCCAACACACAGTCCCAGTCCATAGCCCCAGTCCACAGTCCCAGTCCACAGTACCAACACACAGCCCAAGTCCACAGCCCAAGTCCACAGTCCCAACTCACAGCCCCAATCCACAGTCCCAGTCCACAGTCCAAGTCCACAGTCCCAACACACAGTCCCAGTCCACAGCCCAAGTCCACAGTCCCAGTCCACAGTCCCAGTCCACAATCCCAATCCACAGTCCCAACACAAAGCCCCAGTCCACAGTCCCAGTCCACAGCCCCAACACACATTCCCAGTCCACAGTCCCAGTCCACAGCCCCAACACACATTCCCAGTCCACAGTCCCAGTCGACAGCCCCAACACACATTCCCAGTCCACAGTCCCAGTCGACAGCCCAAGTCCACAGCCCCAACACACATTCCCAGTCCATAGTCCCAGTCGACAGCCCCAACACACAGCCCCAGTCCACAGTCCCAGTCGACAGCCCCAACACACAGCCCCAGTCCAAAGTCCCCAGTCCCAGTCCACAGCCCCAACACACAGTCCCAGTCCACAGTCAGCTTCACTCTGATATTGTGTACAACTAAACTCAGCATGAGCAGGGCAGTTGTAGCTCTAATCAACGCCCCCTCACTCTCTCTCACACACTCACACACACACACACACACACACACACACACACACACACACACACACACACACACACACACACACACACACACACACACACACACACACACACACACACACACACACACACACACACACATACACATACACATACACATACACACACACACACACACACACACACCAACTCTCCTTAAAATAGCTGGCTATTAACACCTCTCAGCGAAGTCACCTGCCAACATTCAAAGCACGCATAGCTAGGGTTTTTAAACTGTTTCTATTTCTCATTCTCTCTCTCCCTATCTATCTATCTTGTCTCTCGTTCTCGGTCTTTCGCTCTACTTCTGTCTCGTCTTCATTTGGAGGAACCAGTAAATCAGCAGAGCAGGGATAGTTTGTAGTTTGGTTCAGCTATTGATGCAGCTCTGGAACCAGATCCATCAGAGAGTTAGGTCAGCTATTGATGCAGCTCTGGAACCAGATCCATCAGAGAGTCAGGTCAGCTATTGAACCAGATCCATCAGAGAGTCAGGTCAGCTATTGATGCAGCTCTGGAACCAGATCCATCAGAGAGTCAGGTCAGCTATTGAACCAGATCCATCAGAGAGTCAGGTCAGCAATTGAACCGGATCCATCAGAGAGTCAGGTCAGCTATTGAACCAGATCCATCAGAGAGTCAGGTCAGCTATTGAACCAGATCCATCAGAGAGTCAGGTCAGCTATTGAACCAGATCCATCAGAGAGTCAGGTCAGCTATTGAACCAGATCCATCAGAGAGTCAGGTCAGCTATTGAACCAGATCCATCAGAGAGTCAGGTCAGCTATTGAACCAGATCCATCAGAGAGTCAGGTCAGCTATTGAACCAGATCCATCAGAGAGTCAGGTCAGCTATTGAACCAGATCGACGAGACAGCTTTGCAGTGAGTGAGTTAGGTCCCTGTTAGAAACACATTCTTGGAAACACAAGCACATCTCCTGTTATCGTTAAAGAGGCTGTCGTGAAACCACTTCCATATGCAAGACTTCTATTCATGTGAGAGTGGAGGGAGGGAGTGTAGGGGGAGTTGGGAGGGGGTGTGTATGTGTGTGTGTGTGTAGGAGCGTCAGTCCTGCTATGAGAGAGTACATTAACCCACCGCATTCTGCCAAATACATCACCAATTTCACACCTGACTGGACAAAAACAATAATTTCTACCATCTGACAGGGTAGAACCTGTCGGTCTAAATCACAGGGCTTGTATGAGAACTGTGTTATGTTAGCCATCATTCAACACAATGTTAAACGCTAGTCTGGAAACAACTTCCAAATGTCATGTTGTGATTACATTTATACTCGTGTTCCAGACGTGGAATTATTATGTTGAATTACATCAGGATATGGATGTTTGATTTATTTATTTAACCTTTATTTAATTAACAAGGTAAGTCAATTATGAACAAATGACTATTTACAATGAAGGCCAACACCGGCCAAAACCGGACGACACTGGGCCAATTGTACGCCGGTTGTGATACAATTAAATAGTTGATTGCTATAAATAAATGAAATTCTTTCTTTGGACGTATTTGACTGATTTCTTCATTGCTGTTTGACAGTGAAGATGAAATGACACTGCAAAATGTAAGGATGGTTTTGTGTTGTTTATTTACCAACAACAACTTTATACAGTTACGAAACACATTTTACTGTAAAGCTGCAATTGTAAAATTAGCATAATTGTAAAATAATTCAGATGCTTTTTATAATTGTAGTTATGGAAACCCCAGAACACCGCGTCAGCGATCTGGACAATTTGTTAAACCTTGAGCCCCTAACCCCACAACTATATTACTGTGATGAAACTTACTGTATGATCGGCTATGAAAAGCCAACTGACATTTACTCCTGAGGTGCTGACCTGTTGCACCCTCGACAACCACTGTGATTATTATTATTTGACCCTGCTGGTCGTTTATGAACATTTGAACATCTTGGCCATGTTCTGTTATAATCTCCACCCGGCACAGCCAGAAGAGGACTAGCCACCCCTCAGAGCCTGGTTCCTCTCTAGGTTTCTTCCTAGGTTTTGGCCTTTCTAGGGAGTTTTTCCTAGCCACCGTGCTTCTACACCTGCATTGCTTGCTGTTTGGGGTTTTAGGCTGGGTTTCTGTACAGCACTTTGAGATATCAGCTGACGTAAGAAGGGATTTATAAATACATTTGATTTGATATGAGTGTTGTTTGAAGTCCGACAGAGTCATATTAACCCTGTGTTGGGTGAACTCACCTGTTTGATCACACAACAGCTAGCCCGAAGAGACAGAAACCACACATACTATTAGCCTGCAGAAACAGAGCCACATCTAATAACAAGATAAAAGACACGTTCTGTCACATGACATCCTGTTACCGTCTAGAGATAAAAGACACGTTCTGTCACATGACATCCTGTCGTTTAACAGGAGAGAAAAGACACGTTCTGACCCACATGACATCCTGTTACCGTCTAGAGATAAAAGACAACGTTCTGTCACATGACGTCCTGTTACCGTCTTCAACTATTCTCCAGTCTTTAACTTGCATGTTTGTTTTATGCTGTTGTTCTAGGGGCATCAACAAGCCTGCAAATAATAATAAGTCTGCAAAAACTGCATAGATCACAAATACTATATACTTTAGTGATAAAAAAGACACTATCCTGCATCCCACGCCTTTGAAGCTAAGCAGTGTTGGTTCTGTTGGAGAGCCAGTAGTAGGAGGCAGTCTTCCCTCTGGTCTGAAGATTAAACCCCAATGCCCCAGGGTGCGTAGGGTGCCGTGTTTCGGATGGGATGTTAAACGGGTGTCCTGTCTCTCTGCGGACATTAAATAACCCATAGCGGCGTTTTCCCCGCTGTCCTGGCCCATTTCCCAACTCGACCACCATTCAATCATGGCCACTTAATCATCCCCAATTCCCAATTGGCATATCAGTCCTCACCTCTCCGCCCCGCCAGCTGCTGTGTGGTGAGGTTCTGGCACAAACAAAATGGCCGCCGTCCATCACCCAGGTGCTTGTCACACATTGGTTTGTTTCCACCTGACTGTGTAGACGCTCTTGGGATTTGGTAGAAAAGTGCTATATAAATCCAATCCATTATCAGTATTATTAATAAATATGGACACTTGTGCAAAACGTGTTGGAACAAGTGAAATGATGAATGAAAGAGACGGGAGACATCTTGGGACATCTTACTGAACACATCACATGCTGCAGCAGATCAACTGATCTCTTCTGAAGTCTGAAGTATGTGAGTCATTCCAGGACAACGTAAACAAAGAGAGGGATAACTATCTGACCAGGAAAAACTCCTGTCCACATGAAACAATGATCTGGTCTGTATTGTAAAATACAATGTGAACTCAATGATTTACCTGGTTAAATAACAAAATAATAACAATAAAATAATATTATAATAAAAATGACACAAAACAACAACAACAACAGGGTCACTACTATAACAAGACAACAACAACAACAGGGTCACTACTATAACAAGACAACAACAACAAGAGGGTCACTACTATAACAAAACAACAACAACAACAGGGTCACTACTATAACAAGACAACAACAACAAGAGGGTCACTACATTAACAAAACAACAACAACAACAGGGTCACTACTATAACAAGACAACAACAACAACAGGGTCACTACTATAACAAGACAACAACAACAAGAGGGTCACTACTATAACAAAACAATAGAGGTGTAGGCTACTCTACTGGATAATAGAGGTGTAGGTTACTCTACTGGATAATAGAGGTGTAGGTTACCCTACTGGATAATAGAGGTGTAGGTTACCCTACTGGATAATAGAGGTGTAGGCTACTCTACTGGATAATAGAGATGTAGGTTACCCTACTGGATAATAGAGGTGTAGGTTACTCTACTGGATAATAGAGGTGTAGGCTACTCTACTGGATAATAGAGGTGTAGGCTACTCTACTGGATAATAGAGGTGTAGGCTAGTCTACTGGAGAATAGAGGTGTAGGTTACTCTACTGGATAATAGAGGTGTAGGTTACCCTACTGGATAATAGAGGTGTAGGTTACTCTACTGGATAATAGAGGTGTAGGTTACCCTACTGGATAATAGAGGTGTAGGTTACTCTACTGGATAATAGAGGTGTAGGTTACCCTACTGGATAATAGAGGTGTAGGTTACTCTACTGGATAATAGAGGTGTAGGTTACTCTACTGGATAATAGAGGTGTAGGTTACTCTACTGGATAATAGAGGTGTAGGTTACTCTACTGGATAATAGAGGTGTAGGTTACTCTACTGGATAATAGAGGTGTAGGTTACTCTACTGGATAATAGAGGTGTAGGTTACCCTACTGGATAATAGAGGTGTAGGTTACTCTACTGGATAATAGAGGTGTAGGTTACTCTACTGGATAATAGAGGTGTAGGTTACTCTACTGGATAATAGCGGTGTAGGTTACCCTACTGGATAATAGAGGTGTAGGTTACCCTACTGGATAATAGAGGTGTAGGTTACCCTACTGGATAATAGAGGTGTAGGTTACTCTACTGGATAATAGAGGTGTAGGTTACCCTACTGGATAATAGAGGTGTAGGCTACTCTACTGGATAATAGAGGTGTAGGTTACCCTACTGGATAATAGAGGTGTAGGCTACCCTACTGGATAATAGAGGTGTAGGTTACTCTACTAGATAATAGAGGTGTAGGTTACCCTACTGGATAATAGAGGTGTAGGTTACCCTACTGGATAATAGAGGTGTAGGTTACTCTACTGGATAATAGAGGTGTAGGCTACCCTACTGGATAATAGAGGTGTAGGTTACCCTACTGGATAATAGAGGTGTAGGCTACTCTACTGGATAATAGAGGTGTAGGCAAGTCTACTGGATAATAGAGGTGTAGGTTACTCTACTGGATAATAGAGGTGTAGGCTACTCTACTGGATAATAGAGGTGTAGGCTACTCTACTGGATAATAGAGGTGTAGGCTAGTCTACTGGAGAATAGAGGTGTAGGTTACTCTACTGGATAATAGAGGTGTAGGTTACCCTACTGGATAATAGAGGTGTAGGTTACTCTACTGGATAATAGAGGTGTAGGTTACTCTACTGGATAATAGAGGTGTAGGCTACCCTACTGGATAATAGAGGTGTAGGTTACCCTACTGGATAATAGAGGTGTAGGCTACTCTACTGGATAATAGAGGTGTAGGTTACTCTACTGGATAATAGAGGTGTAGGTTACCCTACTGGATAATAGAGGTGTAGGTTACCCTACTGGATAATAGAGGTGTAGGCTACTCTACTGGATAATAGAGATGTAGGTTACCCTACTGGATAATAGAGGTGTAGGTTACTCTACTGGATAATAGAGGTGTAGGTTACCCTACTGGATAATAGAGGTGTAGGTTACTCTACTGGATGATAGAGGTGTAGGTTACTCTACTGGATAATAGAGGTGTAGGTTACTCTACTGGATAATAGAGGTGTAGGTTACCCTACTGGATAATAGAGGTGTAGGCTACCCTACTGGATAATAGAGGTGTAGGTTACCCTACTGGATAATAGAGGTGTAGGTTACCCTACTGGATAATAGAGGTGTAGGTTACCCTACTGGATAATAGAGGTGTAGGTTACTCTACTGGATAATAGAGGTGTAGGCTACCCTACTGGATAATAGAGGTGTAGGTTACCCTACTGGATAATAGAGGTGTAGGCTACTCTACTGGATAATAGAGGTGTAGGCAAGTCTACTGGATAATAGAGGTGTAGGTTACTCTACTGGATAATAGAGGTGTAGGCTACTCTACTGGATAATAGAGGTGTAGGCTACTCTACTGGATAATAGAGGTGTAGGCTAGTCTACTGGAGAATAGAGGTGTAGGTTACTCTACTGGATAATAGAGGTGTAGGTTACCCTACTGGATAATAGAGGTGTAGGTTACTCTACTGGATAATAGAGGTGTAGGTTACTCTACTGGATAATAGAGGTGTAGGCTACCCTACTGGATAATAGAGGTGTAGGTTACCCTACTGGATAATAGAGGTGTAGGCTACTCTACTGGATAATAGAGGTGTAGGTTACTCTACTGGATAATAGAGGTGTAGGTTACCCTACTGGATAATAGAGGTGTAGGTTACCCTACTGGATAATAGAGGTGTAGGCTACTCTACTGGATAATAGAGATGTAGGTTACCCTACTGGATAATAGAGGTGTAGGTTACTCTACTGGATAATAGAGGTGTAGGTTACCCTACTGGATAATAGAGGTGTAGGTTACTCTACTGGATGATAGAGGTGTAGGTTACTCTACTGGATAATAGAGGTGTAGGTTACTCTACTGGATAATAGAGGTGTAGGTTACCCTACTGGATAATAGAGGTGTAGGCTACCCTACTGGATAATAGAGGTGTAGGTTACCCTACTGGATAATCGAGGTGTAGGTTACCCTACTGGATAATAGAGGTGTAAGCTACCCTACTGGATAATAGAGGTGTAGGCTACTCTACTGGATAATAGAGGTGTAGGCTAGTCTACTGGATAATAGAGGTGTAGGTTACTCTACTGGATAATAGAGGTGTAGGTTACCCTACTGGATAGTAGAGGTGTAGGTTACCCTACTGGATAATAGAGGTGTAGGTTACTCTACTGGATGATAGAGGTGTAGGTTACTCTACTGGATAATAGAGGTGTAGGTTACTCTACTGGATAATAGAGGTGTAGGTTACCCTACTGGATAATAGAGGTGTAGGTTACTCTCTACTGTTATAGCCTCTCTACTGTTATAGCCTCTCTACTGTATATAGCCTCTCTACTGTTATAGCCTCTCTACTGTTATAGCCTCTCTACTGTATATAGCCTCTCTACTGTTATAGCCTCTCTACTGTTATAGCCTCTCTACTGTATATAGCCTTTACTTTTATAGCTGTTATAGCCTCTCTACTGTATATAGCCTCTCTACTGTATATAGCCTCTCTACTGTTATAGCCTCTCTACTGTTATAGCCTCTCTACTGTATATAGCCTCTCTACTGTTATAGCCTCTCTACTGTTATAGCCTCTCTACTGTATATAGCCTCTCTTCACAGTGCCTTACATTAGACCAGGCTCTGAGAACAGTGTATTCTTCACAGTGCATTAGACCAGGCTCTGAGAACAGAGTATTCTTCACAGTACATTAGACCAGGCTCTGAGAACACCCTACTGGATAATAGAGGTGTAGGTTACCCTACTGGATAATAGAGGTGTAGGTTACTCTACTGGATAATAGAGGTGTAGGCTACCCTACTGGATAATAGAGGTGTAGGTTACCCTACTGGATAATAGAGGTGTAGGCTACTCTACTGGATAATAGAGGTGTAGGTTACCCTACTGGATAATAGAGGTGTAGGTTACCCTACTGGATAATAGAGGTGTAGGCTACTCTACTGGATAATAGAGATGTAGGTTACCCTACTGGATAATAGAGGTGTAGGTTACTCTACTGGATAATAGAGGTGTAGGTTACCCTACTGGATAATAGAGGTGTAGGTTACTCTACAGGATGATAGAGGTGTAGGTTACTCTACTGGATAATAGAGGTGTAGGTTACTCTACTGGATAATAGAGGTGTAGGTTACTCTACTGGATAATAGAGGTGTAGGTTACCCTACTGGATAATAGAGGTGTAGGTTAGTCTACTGGATAATAGAGGTGTAGGTTACCCCACTGGATAATAGAGGTGTAGGTTACCCTACTGGATAATAGAGGTGTAAGCTACTCTACTGGATAATAGAGGTGTAGGTTACTCTACTGGATAATAGAGGTGTAGGCTACCCTACTGGAGAATAGAGGTGTAGGTTACTCTACTGGATAATATAGGTGTAGGTTACTCTACTGGATAATAGAGGTGTAGGTTACTCTACTGGATAATAGAGGTGTAGGCTACCCTACTGGATAATAGAGGTGTAGGCTACTCTACTGGATAATAGAGGTGTAGGCTAGTCTACTGGATAATAGAGGTGTAGGTTACTCTACTGGATAATAGAGGTGTAGGTTACCCTACTGGATAGTAGAGGTGTAGGTTACCCTACTGGATAATAGAGGTGTAGGTTACTCTCTACTGTTATAGCCTCTCTACTGTTATAGCCTCTCTACTGTATATAGCCTCTCTACTGTTATAGCCTCTCTACTGTTATAGCCTCTCTACTGTATATAGCCTCTCTACTGTTATAGCCTCTCTACTGTTATAGCCTCTCTACTGTATATAGCCTTTACTTTTATAGCTGTTATAGCCTCTCTACTGTATATAGCCTCTCTACTGTATATAGCCTCTCTACTGTTATAGCCTCTCTACTGTTATAGCCTCTCTACTGTATATAGCCTCTCTACTGTTATAGCCTCTCTACTGTTATAGCCTCTCTACTGTATATAGCCTCTCTTCACAGTGCCTTACATTAGACCAGGCTCTGAGAACAGTGTATTCTTCACAGTGCATTAGACCAGGCTCTGAGAACAGAGTATTCTTCACAGTACATTAGACCAGGCTCTGAGAACAGAGTATTCTTCACAGTACATTAGACCAGGCTCTGAGAACAGAGTATTCTTCACAGTGCATTAGACCAGGCTCTGAGAACAGTGTATTCTTCACAGTGCATTACATTAGACCAGGCTCTGAGAACAGTGTATTCTTCACAGTGCCTTACATTAGACCAGGCTCTGAGAACAGTGTATTCTTCACAGTGCATTACATTAGACCAGGCTCTGAGAATAGTGTATTCTTCACAGTGCATTACATTAGACCAGGCTCTGAGAATAGTGTATTCTTCACAGTGCATTACATTAGACCAGGCTCTGAGAACAGTGTATTCATCACAGTGCATTACATTAGACCAAGCTCTGAGAACAGTGTATTCATCACAGTCCATTAGACCAGGCTCTGAGAACAGTGTATTCTTCACAGTGCATTACATTAGACCAGGCTCTGAGAACAGTGTATTCATCACAGTGCATTAGACCAGGCTCTGAGAACAGTGTATTCTTCACAATTATCCCTACTGGATAATAGAGGTGTAGGTTACTCTACTGGATGATAGAGGTGTAGGTTACTCTACTGGATAATAGAGGTGTAGGTTACTCTACTGGATAATAGAGGTGTAGGTTACTCTACTGGATAATAGAGGTGTGGGCTACTCTACTGGATAATATAGGTGTAGGTTAGTCTACTGGATAATAGAGGTGTAGGTTACTCTACTGGATAATAGAGGTGTAGGTTACTCTACTGGATAATAGAGGTGTAGGCTAGTCTACTGGATAATAGAGGTTTAGGTTACCCTACTGGATAATAGAGGTGTAGGCTACCCTACTGGATAATAGAGGTGTAGGCTACCCTACTGGATAATAGAGGTGTAGGCTAGTCTACTGGATGATAGAGGTGTAGGCTAGTCCAACTAACAGTTCTTTAGTTAATTTGTCCTCTTAATGTGATATTCACCTGGCTCACCACCCTGCAGCTGTTCGTACATTGATAGTGTTGGAGTCCCAAATTACATTCTATTCCCTAAGTATTACCCAGAGGGCTCTGGTCAAGACAACTTCACTATATAGGGAATAGTGTGTCATTTGGGGGACATCCATTGCTGTGTCACACTACTCTCATGTCCAGACTTGCTGTCATCACCGGGCCATGGCAAACGTAGCTTAGCAATAGCCCAAATCCTCTTGTCTCTCCCAATGTGGAGCTAGAGCAACAATATGTTGTTTTAAGGTTATTATTTCAACTTTCAGGGAAAGGTAGAGTGAGGAATATTACCGGGCAAAGCTTTCCGGCAGCGATAATGGGAATCGTTAGGTTGTGTGTGTGTGTGTGTGTCTGTGTATCTGTGTGTCTGTGTCATCTAAAGCCATGAGTTAATGCTAGGTACCGCTGTGTGTGTATGCGTGGTGTGTGTGTGTGTGTCAGGAGATTTAGCGTCTCTGATCTCACTCTGAGTAAGTGATTTACAGTTTAGACAGGAGAAGACACTCAACAGCAACTTCTAGAGAGAACTAAACACAACGCCTCCATGATCAAACGGCTGATCTGGGTTTCAACCAAAAAGCTGTTATTTTGTCAAAGGATATTATTTTCTAATTCATCAAGTGTTCATTTTCTGTCGATTGAAATTGAATGAATGAAATGAACAAAATTACACAAAAAATAAGGGAAAATTCAATACATAATAATTTTCATCCTTAGAGCAGTAAAATAACATACACACATAGACACTATATATATATATATATATATATATATATATATATATATATATATATATATATATATACACAGTTGAAGTTGGAAGTTTACATACACTTAGGTTGGAGTCATTAAAACTAGTTTTTCAACCACTCCACACATTTCTTGTTAACAAACTATAGTTTTGGCAAGTCAGTTAGGACGTCTACTTTGTGCATGACACAAGTCATTTTTCCAATAATTGTTTACAGACAGATTATTTCACTTATAATTAACTGTGTTTTTAGTCTGGTTGATCGAGTCTCCATCTTTACCACCAACTGAGTGCTGAATGTTCTGCAGGCCTTGTTCAGTTTCTGACATCAAAATAACATCATTAACATATGAAAGATACTAAGCATTTCATCATCATATTTATCTGTTTTTCATTTCTTTTTCCAAATCATTTATAAAGAAAGCAAACAACGTCTTTATACTGTAGCTGTACTTGACTGCACCAGTATTGATAGGAAAGATGGTCTCTGATATCTCTGCTGGTCTGGTCTGCCCAGGTGTTATGAGAGGAGGCAGGTTACCTAGTTACTGTATAGCTGGTTAAACCCCTTGATCAAACCTGCCCCTGCCTGGGCAGAATGTGCTAGAAACGTCAAAACACACACACACACACACACACACACACACACACACACACACACACACACACACACACACACACACACACACACACACTCACACACACACACGTCCCCTCTCTTGCCCTAACCCGAGGCATGGTGTAGTTCATGTCCCTCTTGTCACAGTTTCTGTGTGTTTCAGATGAAATGATCGCGTGACTCTAATCGGAGTGCAGCGCCTAAACTTTAATTGCCGACTTTTTCCTCTCGCCAACGTCTCTTTCACTCTGTTCACTTGGGATTTACACTTCAGTGCTTCTGAAAAGTATTTTCCTTCCCATCAGAATCCAAGACTTCAAATGGCCCCTATTCCCTCTATAATACGTTACTCCTAATGGGGGAATTCCCGACCTGACTTAAGAGCTCGTAAATGTAACATAATAAAAAAAATAACAAAATAAATGATGCGCTTTTCTTTCTGTGTCTATTCTGATCTTGAATGTAAGCATGATAACAGCATGCTGCTATTCACCAGCTATTCGTACTGTAATACCCCTTCATAAGAACGAGGTGAGTAAACCGGTTGGATAAGGGAATTGTAAGTATAATTATTTTAGATTTATTTGACCTTATGATCGCTGGAGACAAATGTGAAACCAGTCATATGGCAGCCAACTGAAGCATGGAGGCAAACTGAAGCATGGCAGCCAACTGAAGCATGGCAGCCAACTGAAGCATGGCAGCAAACTGAAGCATGGCAGCCAACTGAAGCATGGCAGCCAACTGAAGCATGGCAGCAAACTGAAGCATGGCAGCAAACTGAAGCATGGCAGCTAACTGAAGCATGGCAGCAAACTGAAGCATGGCAGCTAACTGAAGCATGGCAGCCAACTGAAGCATGGCAGCAAACTGAAGCATGGCAGCCAACTGAAGCATGGCAGCCAACTGAAGCATGGCAGCCAACTGAAGCATATTGAAAGTAAAGCTGATGAAATGCTGGGCCATTATGCAGAGTTAAAATTGCAGTGCCTATTTAACTTGCAGGGATGGGCACTCTCTAATGTCTTCATTATAATCTACCCAGACTTTCTCTGTTTCCTATTTCAAATAGAATCGAATGTTATTGGTCGCGTACACAGATTTAACAGATATTATTGCAGGTGTAGCAAAATCGCTCACGCAGTAATATCAAACACTACACACTGTTTGAAGCACGTTTGGCAGTGATTACAGCCTCGAGTCTTCTTGAGTATGACGCTACAAGCTTGGCACATCTGTATTTGGGGAGTTTCTCCCATTCTTCTCTGCAGATCCTCTCAAGAGTAACCTACACCTCTATTATCCAGTAGAGTAACCTACACCTATATTATCCAGTAGACTAGCCTACACCTCTATTATCCAGTAGAGTAACCTACACCTCTATTCTCCAGTAGGGTAGCCTACACCTCTATTATCCAGTAGAGTAACCTACACCTCTATTATCCAGTAGGGTAACCTACACCTCTATTATCCAGTAGGGTAGCCTACACCTCTATTATCCAGTAGAGTAACCTACACCTCTATTCTCCAGTAGGGTAGCCTACACCTCTATTATCCAGTAGAGTAACCTACACCTCTATTATCCAGTAGAGTAACCTACACCTCTATTATCCAGTAGGGTAGCCTACACCTCTATTATCCAGTAGAGTAACCTACACCTCTATTATCCAGTAGGGTAACCTACACCTCTATTATCCAGTAGAGTAACCTACACCTCTATTATCCAGTAGAGTAACCTACACCTCTATTATCCAGTAGAGTAACCTACACCTCTATTCTCCAGTAGGGTAACCTACACCTCTATTCTCCAGTAGGGTAACCTACACCTCTATTATCCAGTAGAGTAACCTACACCTCTATTATCCAGTAGGGTAACCTACACCTCTATTATCCAGTAGGGTAACCTACACCTCTATTATCCAGTAGAGTAACCTACACCTCTATTATCCAGTAGGGTAACCTACACCTCTATTATCCAGTAGGGTAACCTACACCTCTATTATCCAGTAGGGTAACCTACACCTCTATTATCCAGTAGAGTAACCTACACCTCTATTATCCAGTAGAGTAACCTACACCTCTATTATCCAGTAGAGTAACCTACACCTCTATTATCCAGTAGGGTAACCTACACCTCTATTATCCAGTAGAGTAACCTACACCTCTATTATCCAGTAGAGTAACCTACACCTCTATTATCCAGTAGAGTAACCTACACCTCTATTATCCAGTAGAGTAACCTACACCTCCAGTATTATCCCAGTAGAGTAACCTACACCTCTATTATCCAGTAGGGTAGTACACCTACAGTAGAGTAACCTCTATTATCCAGTAGAGTAACCTACACCTCTATTATCCAGTAGGGTAACCTACACCTCTATTATCCACACCTCTATTATCCAGTAGAGTAACCTACACCTCTATTATCCAGTAGGGTAACCTACACCTCTATTATCCAGTAGAGTAACCTACACCTCTATTATCCAGTAGAGTAACCTACACCTCTATTATCCAGTAGAGTAACCTACACCTCTATTATCCAGTAGACTAGCCTACACCTCTATTATCCAGTAGAGTAACCTACACCTCTATTCTCCAGTAGGGTAGCCTACACCTCTATTATCCAGTAGAGTAACCTACACCTCTATTATCCAGTAGGGTAACCTACACCTCTATTATCCAGTAGGGTAGCCTACACCTCTATTATCCAGTAGAGTAACCTACACCTCTATTCTCCAGTAGGGTAGCCTACACCTCTATTATCCAGTAGAGTAACCTACACCTCTATTATCCAGTAGAGTAACCTACACCTCTATTATCCAGTAGGGTAGCCTACACCTCTATTATCCAGTAGAGTAACCTACACCTCTATTATCCAGTAGGGTAACCTACACCTCTATTATCCAGTAGAGTAACCTACACCTCTATTATCCAGTAGAGTAACCTACACCTCTATTATCCAGTAGAGTAACCTACACCTCTATTCTCCAGTAGGGTAACCTACACCTCTATTCTCCAGTAGGGTAACCTACACCTCTATTATCCAGTAGAGTAACCTACACCTCTATTATCCAGTAGGGTAACCTACACCTCTATTATCCAGTAGGGTAACCTACACCTCTACTATCCAGTAGGGTAACCTACACCTCTATTATCCAGTAGAGTAACCTACACCTCTATTATCCAGTAGACTAGCCTACACCTCTATTATCCAGTAGAGTAGCCTACACCTCTATTATCCAGTAGGGTAGCCTACACCTCTATTATCCAGTAGAGTAACCTACACCTCTATTATCCAGTAGAGTAACCTACACCTATATTATCCAGTAGAGTAACCTACACCTCTATTCTCCAGTAGGGTAGCCTACACCTCTATTATCCAGTAGAGTAACCTACACCTCTATTATCCAGTAGAGTAGCTTACACCTCTATTATCCAGTAGGGTAACCTACACCTCTATTATCCAGTGGGGTAACCTACACCTCTATTATCCAGTAGACTAACCTACACCTCTATTATCCAGTAGGGTAACCTACACCTCTATTATCCAGTAGAGTAACCTACACCTCTATTATCCAGTAGAGTAACCTACACCTCTATTATCCAGTAGAGTAACCTACACCTCTATCATCCTGTAGAGTAACCTACACCTCTATTATCCAGTAGGGTAACCTACACCTCTATTATCCAGTAGAGTAACCTACACCTCTATTATCCAGTAGGGTAACCTACACCTCTATTATCCAGTAGAGTAACCTACACCTCTATTATCCAGTAGGGTAACCTACATCTCTATTATCCAGTAGAGTAGCCTACACCTCTATTATCCAGTAGGGTAACCTACACCTCTATTATCCAGTAGGGTAACCTACACCTCTATTATCCAGTAGTGTAACCTACACCTCTATTATCCAGTAGAGTAGCCTACACCTCTATTATCCAGTAGGGTAACCTACACCTCTATTATCCAGTAGGGTAGCCTACACCTCTATTATCCAGTAGAGTAACCTACACCTCTATTATCCAGTAGAGGAGCTTACACCTCTATTATCCAGTAGGGTAACCTACACCTCTATTATCCAGTGGGGTAACCTACACCTCTATTATCCAGTAGACTAACCTACACCTCTATTATCCAGTAGGGTAACCTACACCTCTATTATCCAGTAGAGTAACCTACACCTCTATTATCCAGTAGAGTAACCTACACCTCTATTATCCAGTAGAGTAACCTACACCTCTATCATCCTGTAGAGTAACCTACACCTCTATTATCCAGTAGGGTAACCTACACCTCTATTATCCAGTAGAGTAACCTACACCTCTATTATCCAGTAGGGTAACCTACATCTCTATTATCCAGTAGAGTAGCCTACACCTCTATTATCCAGTAGGGTAACCTACACCTCTATTATCCAGTAGGGTAACCTACACCTCTATTATCCAGTAGAGTAACCTACACCTCTATTATCCAGTAGAGTAGCCTACACCTCTATTATCCAGTAGGGTAACCTACACCTCTATTATCCAGTAGGGTAGCCTACACCTCTATTATCCAGTAGAGTAACCTACACCTCTATTATCCAGTAGGGTAGCCTACACCTCTATTATCCAGTAGAGTAACCTACACCTCTATTATCCAGTAGGGTGTTCTCAGAGCCTGGTCTAATGTACTGTGAAGAATACTCTGTTCTCAGAGCCTGGTCTAATGCACTGTGAAGAATACACTGTTCTCAGAGCCTGGTCTAATGTAAGGCACTGTGAAGAGAGGCTATATACAGTAGAGAGGCTATAACAGTAGAGAGGCTATAACAGTAGAGAGGCTATATACAGTAGAGAGGCTATAACAGTAGAGAGGCTATAACAGTAGAGAGGCTATATACAGTAGAGAGGCTATATACAGTAGAGAGGCTATAACAGCTATAAAAGTAAAGGCTATATACAGTAGAGAGGCTATAACAGTAGAGAGGCTATAACAGTAGAGAGGCTATATACAGTAGAGAGGCTATAACAGTAGAGAGGCTATAACAGTAGAGAGGCTATATACAGTAGAGAGGCTATAACAGTAGAGAGGCTATAACAGTAGAGAGTAACCTACACCTCTATTATCCAGTAGGGTAACCTACACCTCTATTATCCAGTAGAGTAACCTACACCTCTATTATCCAGTAGAGTAACCTGCACCTCTATCATCCAGTAGAGTAACCTACACCTCTATTATCCAGTAGGGTAACCTACACCTCTACTATCCAGTAGGGTAACCTACACCTCTATTATCCAGTAGAGTAACCTACACCTCTATTATCCAGTAGACTAGCCTACACCTCTATTATCCAGTAGAGTAGCCTACACCTCTATTATCCAGTAGGGTAGCTTACACCTCTATTATCCAGTAGGGTAACCTACACCTCTATTATCCAGTAGGGTAACCTACACCTCTATTATCCAGTAGGGTAGCCTACACCTCTATTATCCAGTAGGGTAGCCTACACCTCTATTATCCAGTAGGGTAACCTACACCTCTATTATCCAGTAGAGTAACCTACACCTCTATTATCCAGTAGAGTAACCTACACCTCTATCATCCAGTAGAGTAACCTACACCTCTATTATCCAGTAGGGTAACCTACACCTCTATTATCCAGTAGAGTAACCTACACCTCTATTATCCAGTAGGGTAACCTACATCTCTATTATCCAGTAGAGTAGCCTACACCTCTATTATCCAGTAGGGTAACCTACACCTCTATTATCCAGTAGGGTAACCTACACCTCTATTATCCAGTAGAGTAACCTACACCTCTATTATCCAGTAGAGTAGCCTACACCTCTATTATCCAGTAGGGTAACCTACACCTCTATTATCCAGTAGGGTAGCCTACACCTCTATTATCCAGTAGAGTAACCTACACCTCTATTATCCAGTAGAGTAACCTACACCTCTATTATCCAGTAGGGTAACCTACACCTCTATTATCCAGTAGAGTAACCTACACCTCTACTCTCCAGTAGACTAGCCTACACCTCTATTATCCAGTAGAGTAGCCTACACCTCTATTATCCAGTAGAGTAGCCTACACCTCTATTATCCAGTAGAGTAACCTACACCTCTATTATCCAGTAGACTTGCCTACACCTCTATTATCCAGTAGAGTAGCCTACACCTCTATTATCCAGTAGGGTAACCTACACCTCTATTATCCAGTAGGGTAGCCTACACCTCTATTATCCAGTAGAGTAACCTACACCTCTATTATCCAGTAGGGTAACCTACACCTCTATTATCCAGTAGGGTAACCTACACCTCTATTATCTAGTAGAGTAACCTACACCTCTATTATCCAGTAGGGTAGCCTACACCTCTATTATCCAGTAGGGTAACCTACACCTCTATTATCCAGTAGGGTAACCTACACCTCTATTATCCAGTAGGGTAGCCTACACCTCTATTATCCAGTAGGGTAACCTACACCTCTATTATCCAGTAGAGTAACCTACACCTCTATTATCCAGTAGAGTAACCTACACCTCTATTATCCAGTAGAGTAACCTACACCTCTATTATCCAGTAGGGTAACCTACACCTATATTATCCAGTAGAGTAACCTACACCTCTATTATCCAGTAGGGTAACCTACATCTCTATTATCCAGTAGAGTAGCCTACACCTCTATTATCCAGTAGGGTAACCTACACCTCTATTATCCAGTAGGGTAACCTACACCTCTATTATCCAGTAGAGTAACCTACACCTCTATTATCCAGTAGAGTAGCCTACACCTCTATTATCCAGTAGGGTAACCTACACCTCTATTATCCAGTAGGGTAGCCTACACCTCTATTATCCAGTAGAGTAACCTACACCTCTATTATCCAGTAGAGTAACCTACACCTCTATTATCCAGTAGGGTAACCTACACCTCTATTATCCAGTAGAGTAACCTACACCTCTATTCTCCAGTAGACTAGCCTACACCTCTATTATTCAGTAGAGTAGCCTACACCTCTATTATCCAGTAGAGTAGCCTACACCTCTATTATCCAGTAGAGTAACCTACACCTCTATTATCCAGTAGACTTGCCTACACCTCTATTATCCAGTAGAGTAGCCTACACCTCTATTATCCAGTAGGGTAGCCTACACCTCTATTATCCAGTAGAGTAACCTACACCTCTATTATCCAGTAAGGTAACCTACACCTCTATTATCCAGTAGGGTAACCTACACCTCTATTATCTAGTAGAGTAACCTACACCTCTATTATCCAGTAGGGTAGCCTACACCTCTATTATCCAGTAGGGTAACCTACACCTCTATTATCCAGTAGAGTAGCCTACACCTCTATTATCCAGTAGGGTAACCTACACCTCTATTATCCAGTAGAGTAACCTACACCTCTATTATCCAGTAGGGTAACCTACACCTCTATTATCCAGTAGGGTAACCTACACCTCTATTATCCAGTAGGGTAACCTACACCTCTATTATCCTACACCTCTATTATCCAGTAGAGTAACCTACACCTCTATTATCCAGTAGAGTAACCTACACCTCTATTATCCAGTAGAGTAACCTACACCTCTATTATCCAGTAGAGTAACCT
>NC_092160.1:37429551-37604551 GCF_045791955.1 Oncorhynchus clarkii lewisi
ACACCTCTATTATCCAGTAGGGTACACCTACACCTCTATTATCCAGTAGAGTAGCCTACACCTCTATTATCCAGTAGGGTAACCTACACCTCTATTATCCAGTAGAGTAGCCTACACCTCTATTATAGGGTAACCTACACCTCTATTATCCAGTAGAGTAACCTACACCTCTATTATCCAGTAGAGTACCTACACCTCTATTATCCAGTAGGGTAACCTACACCTCTATTATCCAGTAGGGTAGCCTACACCTCTATTATCCAGTAGAGTAACCTACACCTCTATTATCCAGTAGAGTAACCTACACCTCTATTATCCAGTAGGGTAACCTACACCTCTATTATCCAGTAGAGTAACCTACACCTCTATTATCCAGTAGGGTAACCTACACCTCTATTATCCAGTAGAGTAACCTACACCTCTATTATCCAGTAGCCTACACCTCTATTATCCAGTAGAGTAGCCTACACCTCTATTATCCAGTAGTAGCCTACACCTCTATTATCCAGTAGAGTAACCTACACCTCTATTATCCAGTAAGGTAACCTACACCTCTATTATCCAGTAGGGTAACCTACACCTCTATTATCCAGTAGAGTAACCTACACCTCTATTATCCAGTAGGGTAGCCTACACCTCTATTATCCAGTAGTAACCTACACCTCTATTATCCAGTAACCTACACCTCTATTATCCAGTAGGGTAACCTACACCTCTATTATCCAGTAGAGTAACCTACACCTCTATTATCCAGTAGAGTAACCTACACCTCTATTATCCAGTAGGGTAGCCTACACCTCTATTATCCAGTAGGGTAACCTACACCTCTATTATCCAGTAGAGTAACCTACACCTCTATTATCCAGTAGAGTAACCTACACCTCTATTATCCAGTAGAGTAACCTACACCTATTATCCAGTAGGTAACCTACACCTCTATCATCCTAGCCTACACCTCTATTATCCAGTAGAGTAACCTACACCTCTATTATCCAGTAGGAGTAGCCTACACCTCTATTATCCAGTAGGGTAACCTACACCTCTATTATCCAGTAGAGTAACCTACACCTCTATTATCCAGTAGGGTAACCTACACCTCTATTATCCAGTAGAGTAACCTACACCTCTATTATCCAGTAGAGTAACCTACACCTCTATTATCCAGTAGAGTAACCTACACCTCTATTATCCAGTAGAGTAACCTACACCTCTATTATCCAGTAGGGTAACCTACACCTCTATTATCCAGTAGGGTAACCTACACCTCTATTATCCAGTAGAGTAACCTACACCTCTATTATCCAGTAGGGTAACCTACACCTCTATTATCCAGTAGGGTAACCTACACCTCTATTATCCAGTAGGGTAACCTACACCTCTATTATCCAGTAGAGTAACCTACACCTCTATTATCCAGTAGTAGTAACCTACACCTCTATTATCCAGTAGAGTAACCTACACCTCTATTATCCAGTAGGGTAACCTACACCTCTATTATCCAGTAGAGTAACCTACACCTCTATTATCCAGTAGAGTAACCTACACCTCTATTATCCAGTAGAGTAACCTACACCTCTATTATCCAGTAGAGTAACCTACACCTCTATTATCCAGTAGAGTAACCTACACCTCTATTATCCAGTAGAGTAACCTACACCTCTATTATCCAGTAGAGTAACCTACACCTCTATTATCCAGTAGAGTAACCTACACCTCTATTATCCAGTAGGGTAACCTACACCTCTATTATCCAGTAGAGTAACCTACACCTCTATTATCCAGTAGAGTAACCTACACCTCTATTATCCAGTAGAGTAACCTACACCTCTATTATCCAGTAGAGTAACCTACACCTACCTCTATTATCCAGTAGACTAGCCTACACCTCTATTATCCAGTAGAGTAACCTACACCTCTATTATCCAGTAGGGTAGCCTACACCTCTATTATCCAGTAGGGTAACCTACACCTCTATTATCCAGTAGAGTAACCTACACCTATATTATCCAGTAGGGTAACCTACACCTCTATTATCCAGTAGAGTAACCTACACCTCTATTATCCAGTAGAGTAACCTACACCTATATTATCCAGTAGACTAGCCTACACCTCTATTATCCAGTAGAGTAACCTACACCTCTATTCTCCAGTAGGGTAGCCTACACCTCTATTCTCCAGTAGGGTTAGAGGGAATTAAACCAGAAGCAATAAGACTGGAGACGGCTGTAGAAGATATTATGCCAGAAGTTGATGAGCATCAACCAGAAGCCAGCACAAAGTGTCGGATTACATTGGCACAGCTCATTGTATAGTGTCACTGAGTTTAACTCCCTTATTAGCTGTTTCTGGTGTCTGTAGACGGAAAACATCAATGAAAACGGATATGGAAATTATGAGCCCCGCAATGGGGCTCGTTTGTAAAAAATAAAATAAAAAAGCCTTTTAGACGATATGCCAGTGTGCTTTCCTTCAAAATCCATATCTGTGAAGATGTGAGGAAAATATCAACGTTAAGAAGCCACGCATTGATCTAGATCAATATGAACACTGTTCACGCAGAAAGAACATCTCAAACACAGGCAAAAAAAAATTTAAAAAAATAAACTGAGACTTCTATCCTGCAGTAACACAGTATAAATCTAAGCTACCAGTTGGGATTTTCACAAGACTAATCACTGTTCTATTGCTGAGTACAAAAAAAACATTGTGATCACTAAATCAGTTTCAGAAATTTGGGGGGCCCAACACAGACTGGGAAAATAACCATGCTTCCCATTGATCTGGCCTGCATTCAATACGACACCCTCTTCGCTATTCTCAGAGCCTGGTCTAATGCACTGTGAAGAATACACTGTTCTCAGAGCCTGGTCTAATGCACTGTGATGAATACACTGTTCTCAGAGCCTGGTCTAATGTAATGCATTGTGAAGAATACACTGTTCTCAGAGCCTGGTCTAATGCACTGTGATGAATACACTGTTCTCAGAGCCTGGTCTAATGTAATGCATTGTGAAGAATACACTGTTCTCAGAGCCTGGTCTAATGCACTGTGAAGAATACACTGTTCTCAGAGCCTGGTCTAATGGACTGTGATGAATACACTGTTCTCAGAGCCTGGTCTAATGTAATGCACTGTGATGAATACACTGTTCTCAGAGCCTGGTCTAATGTAATGCACTGTGAAGAATACACTATTCTCAGAGCCTGGTCTAATGTAATGCACTGTGAAGAATACACTGTTCTCAGAGCCTGGTCTAATGTAATGCACTGTGAAGAATACACTGTTCTCAGAGCCTGGTCTAATGTAATGCACTGTGAAGAATACACTATTCTCAGAGCCTGGTCTAATGTAATGCACTGTGAAGAATACACTGTTCTCAGAGCCTGGTCTAATGTAAGGCACTGTGAAGAATACACTGTTCTCAGAGCCTGGTCTAATGTAATGCACTGTGAAGAATACACTGTTCTCAGAGCCTGGTCTAATGCACTGTGAAGAATACTCTGTTCTCAGAGCCTGGTCTAATGTACTGTGAAGAATACTCTGTTCTCAGAGCCTGGTCTAATGCACTGTGAAGAATACACTGTTCTCAGAGCCTGGTCTAATGTAAGGCACTGTGAAGAGAGGCTATATACAGTAGAGAGGCTATAACAGTAGAGAGGCTATAACAGTAGAGAGGCTATATACAGTAGAGAGGCTATAACAGTAGAGAGGCTATAACAGTAGAGAGGCTATATACAGTAGAGAGGCTATATACAGTAGAGAGGCTATAACAGCTATAAAAGTAAAGGCTATATACAGTAGAGAGGCTATAACAGTAGAGAGGCTATAACAGTAGAGAGGCTATAAACAGTAGAGAGGCTATAACAGTAGAGAGGCTATAACAGTAGAGAGGCTATATACAGTAGAGAGGCTATATACAGTAGAGAGGCTATAACAGCTATAAAAGTAGAGGCTATATACAGTAGAGAGGCTACAACAGCTATAAAAGTAGAGGCTATATACAGTAGAGAGGCTATATACAGTAGAGAGGCTATATACATTAGATAGACTATATACAGTAGAGAGACTATATACAGTACAGAGGCTATAACAGCTATAAAAGTAGAGGCTATATACAGTAGAGAGGCTACAACAGCTATAAAAGTAGAGGCTATATACAGTAGAGAGGCTATATACAGTAGAGAGGCTATATACATTAGATAGACTATATACAGTAGAGAGACTATATACAGTAGAGAGGCTATAACAGCTATAAAAGTAGAGGCTATATACAGTAGAGAGGCTACAACAGCTATAAAAGTAGAGGCTATATACAGTAGAGAGGCTACATACAGTAGAGAGGCTATATACATTAGATAGACTATATACAGTAGAGAGACTATATACAGTAGAGAGGCTATAACAGCTATAAAAGTAGAGGCTATATACAGTAGAGAGGCTACAACAGCTATAAAAGTAGAGGCTATATACATTAGATAGACTATATACAGTAGACAGGCTATAAACAGTAGAGAGGCTATATACAGTAGAGAGGCTACATACAGACACCAGTTAGTCATGCTGATTGAGGTAGTATGTACATGTAGATATGGTTAAAGGAACTATGCATATACAGTATGATGAACAGAGAGTAGCAGTAGACTATGAAGACTATCTTGGGTATGGTCCAGGGTTTGTTTGTGATGAAACAGAAAGCAGAGAGACATTTTAACAAGACACCGTGGAGGACCAATTATATGGGACAGAACAGATGTAGAGGTTTTTATTTTTCAGGGCACACAGTTGTCATGTAAACAAAAATGCAACGACGCTCCAATCCACTTCCTCTCCAGGCTGTCTCTTCTCTCACTGAGGTACCGACTAATGAGTAAAAAGGGGTTTGGATGGATCTAAAGTCCCTAACAACTATATCACAAGCTGTCTGTCTTTCTCTCTCCACATCGTTCTCCCTCTTCCCGTTCTCTTTCTTTGTTGGCATTGGTGCTCAATTACATAGCATTTTATAGTAGCTCATGTATGTATAGTAGCTGTGTATAGTAGCTGTGTATAGTAGCTGTTTGTAGTAGCTGTGTATAGTAGCTGTTTGTAGTAGCTGTGTATAGTAGCGGTATATTGTAGCTGTGTATAGTAGCTGTGTATAGTAGCTGTTTGTAGTAGCTGTGTATAGTAACTGTGTATAGTAGCTGTGTATAGTAGCTGTGTGTAGTAGCTGTGTATAGTAGCTGTGTATAGTAGCTGTGTATAGTAGCTGTGTGTAGTAGCTGTGTATAGTAGCTGTGTATAGTAGCTGTGTATAGTAGCTGTGTATAGTAGCTGTGTATAGTAGCTGTGTATAGTAGCTGTCTATAGTAGCTGTGTATAGTAGCTGTGTATAGTAGCGGTATATTGTAGCTGTGTATAGTAGCTGTGTATAGTAGCTGTGTATAGTAGTGGTATATTGTAGCTGTGTATAGTAGCTGTGTATAGTAGCTGTGTATAGTAGCTGTGTATAGTAGTGGTATATTGTAGCTGTGTATAGTAGCTGTGTATAGTAGCTGTGTATAGTAGCTGTGTATAGTAGCTGTGTATAGTAGCTGTGTATAGTAGCTGTGTATAGTAGCTGTGTATAGTAGCTGTGTATAGTAGCTGTGTATAGTAGTGGTATATTGTAGCTGTGTATAGTAGCTGTGTATAGTAGTGGTATAGCTGTGTATAGTAGCTGTGTATAGTAGCTGTGTATAGTAGTGGTATATTGTAGCTGTGTATAGTAGCTGTGTATAGTAGCTGTGTATAGTAGTGGTATATTGTAGCTGTGTATAGTAGCTGTGTATAGTAGTGGTATATTGTAGCTGTGTATAGTAGCTGTGTATAGTAGCTGTGTATAGTAGCTGTGTATAGTAGCTGTGTATAGTAGTGGTATATTGTAGCTGTGTATAGTAGCTGTGTATAGTAGCTGTGTATAGTAGTGGTATATTGTAGCTGTGTATAGTAGCTGTGTATAGTAGCTGTGTGTAGTAGCTGTGTATAGTAGCTGTGTATAGTAGCTGTCTATAGTAGCTGTGTATAGTAGCTGTGTATAGTAGCTGTGTGTAGTAGCTGTGTATAGTAGCTGTGTGTAGTAGCTGTGTATAGTAGCTGTGTATAGTAGCTGTGTATAGTAGCTGTGTATAGTAGCTGTGTATAGTAGCTGTGTATAGTAGCTGTGTATAGTAGCTGTGTATAGTAGCGGTATATTGTAGCTGTGTATAGTAGCTCATGTATGTATAGTAACTGTGTATAGTAGCGGTATATTGTAGCTGTGTATAGTAGCTGTGTATAGTAGCTGTGTATAGTAGCGGTATATTGTAGCTGTGTATAGTGGCTGTGTATAGTAGCTGTGTGTAGTAGCTGTGTATAGTAGCTGTGTGTAGTAGCTGTGTATAGTAGCTCATGTATGTATAGTAACTGTGTATAGTAGCTGTGTATAGTGGCTGTGTATAGTAGCTGTGTGTAGTAGCTGTGTATAGTAGCTGTGTGTAGTAGCTGTGTATAGTAGCTCATGTATGTATAGTAACTGTGTATAGTAGCGGTATATTGTAGCTGTGTATAGTAGCTGTGTATAGTAGCTGTGTATAGTAGCGGTATATTGTAGCTGTGTATAGTAGCTGTGTGTAGTAGCTGTGTATAGTAGCTGTGTATAGTAGCTGTGTATAGTAGCTGTGTATAGTAGCTGTGTATAGTAGCTGTGTATAGTAGCGGTATATTGTAGCTGTGTATAGTAGCTGTGTATAGTAGCTGTGTATAGTAGCTGTGTATAGTAGCGGTATATTGTAGCTGTGTATAGTAGCTGTGTATAGTAGCTGTGTATAGTAGCTGTCTATAGTAGCTGTGTATAGTAGCTGTGTATAGTAGCTGTGTATAGTAGCTGTGTATAGTAGCTGTGTATAGTAGCTGTATATTGTAGCTATGTATAGTAGCTGTATATTGTAGCTATGTATAGTAGCTGTGTATAGTGGCTGTATACAGATGAAGGGAGAGGGACCGGCAGAGATGTATATATAGTAGCTCATGTATGTATAGTAGCTAATGTATAGTATCTGTGAATGGTAGCTATGTAGCAGCTAAATTACGCCATTCCGTCTCTGCCGGTCCCTCTCCCTCCATCTCTGCCGGTCCCTCTCCCTCCATCTCTGCCGGTCCCTCTCCCTCCATCTCTGCCGGTCCCTCTCCCTCCATCTCTGCCGGTCCCTCTCCCTCCATCTCTGCCGGTCCCTCTCCCTTCATCTCTGCCGGTCCCTCTCCCTCCATCTCTGCCGGTCGCTCTCCCTTCATCTCTGCCGGTCCCTCTCCCTCCATCTCTGCCGGTCCCTCTCCCTCCATCTCTGCCGGTCCCTCTCCCTTCATCTCTGGTCTCCCTTCATATCTGCCGGTCCCTCTCCCTCCATCTCTGGTCCCTCTCCCTCCATCTCTGGTCCCTCTCACTTCATCTCTGGTCCCTCTCCCTCCATCTCTGGTCTCCCTTCATCTCTGCCGGTCCCTCTCTCTCCATCGCTGTCTCTCTCCATCCCTGTCTCTCTCCATCTCTGTCTCTCTCCATCTCTGTCTCTCTCCATCGCTGTCTCTCTCCATCGCTGTCTCTCTCCATCTCTGTCTCTCTCCATCTCTGTCTCTCTCCATCGCTGTCTCTCTCCATCTCTGTCTCTCTCCATCGCTGTCTCTCTCCATCGCTGTCTCTCTCCATCTCTGTCTCTCTCCATCTCTGTCTCTCTCCATCTCTGTCTCTCTCCATCTCTGTCTCTCTCCATCGCTGTCTCTCTCCATCGCTGTCTCTCTCCATCTCTGTCTCTCTCCATCTCTGTCTCTCTCCATCGCTGTCTCTCTCCATCTCTGTCTCTCTCAATCGCTGTCTCTCTCCATCTCTGTCTCTCTCCATCTCTGTCTCTCTCCATCGCTGTCTCTCTCCATCTCTGTCTCTCTCCATCTCTGTCTCTCTCCATCTCTGTCTCTCTCCATCGCTGTCTCTCTCCATCTCTGTCTCTCTCCATCGCTGTCTCTCTCCATCGCTGTCTCTCTCCATCTCTGTCTCTCTCCATCGCTGTCTCTCTCCATCTCTGTCTCTCTCCATAGCTGTCTCTCTCCATCTCGGTCTCCCTTCATCTCTGCCGGTCCCTCTCTCTCCATCGCTGTCTCTCTCCATCCCTGTCTCTCTCCATCTCTGTCTCTCTCCATCGCCGTCTCTCTCCATCGCCGTCTCTCTCCATCTCCGTCTCTCTCCATCTCTGTCTCTCTCCATCGCTGTCTCTCTCCATCTCTGTCTCTCTCCATCGCTGTCTCTCTCCATCGCTGTCTCTCTCCATCTCTGTCTCTCTCCATCTCTGTCTCTCTCCATCTCTGTCTCTCTCCATCTCTGTCTCTCTCCATCTCTGTCTCTCTCCATCGCTGTCTCTCTCCATCTCTGTCTCTCTCCATCTCTGTCTCTCTCCATCGCTGTCTCTCTCCATCTCTGTCTCTCTCAATCGCTGTCTCTCTCCATCTCTGTCTCTCTCCATCTCTGTCTCTCTCCATCGCTGTCTCTCTCCATCTCTGTCTCTCTCCATCTCTGTCTCTCTCCATCTCTGTCTCTCTCCATCGCTGTCTCTCTCCATCTCTGTCTCTCTCCATCGCTGTCTCTCTCCATCTCTGTCTCTCTCCATAGCTGTCTCTCTCCATCGCTGTCTCTCTCCATCTCTGTCTCTCTCCATAGCTGTCTCTCTCCATCTCTGTCTCTCTCCATCTCTGTCTCTCTCCATCGCTGTCTCTCTCCATCTCTGTCTCTCTCCATCTCTGTCTCTCTCCATCGCTGTCTCTCTCCATCTCTGTCTCTCTCCATCTCTGTCTCTCTCCATCGCTGTCTCTCTCCATCTCTGTCTCTCTCCATCTCTGTCTCTCTCCATCTCTGTCTCTCTCCATCGCTGTCTCTCTCCATCTCTGTCTCTCTCCATCGCTGTCTCTCTCCATCGCTGTCTCTCTCCATCTCTGTCTCTCTCCATCGCTGTCTCTCTCCATCTCTGTCTCTCTCCATCTCTGTCTCTCTCCATCGCTGTCTCTCTCCATCTCTGTCTCTCTCCATCGCTGTCTCTCTCCATCTCTGTCTCTCTCCATAGCTGTCTCTCTCCATCTCTGTCTCTCTCCATCTCTGTCTCTCTCCATCGCTGTCTCTCTCCATCTCTGTCTCTCTCCATCTCTGTCTCTCTCCATCGCTGTCTCTCTCCATCGCTGTCTCTCTCCATCTCTGTCTCTCCATCTCTGTCTCTCTCCATCTCTGTCTTTCTCCATCTCTGTCTCTCTCCATCTCTGTCTCTCTCCATCGCTGTCTCTCTCCATCGCTGTCTCTCTCCATCTCTGTCTCTCTCCATCTCTGTCTCTCTCCATCGCTGTCTCTCTCCATCTCTGTCTCTCTCCATCGCTGTCTCTCTCCATCGCTGTCTCTCTCCATCTCTGTCTCTCTCCATCTCTGTCTCTCTCCATCGCTGTCTCTCTCCATCGCTGTCTCTCTCCATCTCTGTCTCTCTCCATCTCTGTCTCTCTCCATCGCTGTCTCTCTCCATCGCTGTCTCTCTCCATCTCTGTCTCTCTCCATCTCTGTCTCTCTCCATCTCTGTCTCTCTCCATCTCTGTCTCTCTCCATCGCTGTCTCTCTCCATCTCTGTCTCTCTCCATCTCTGTCTCTCTCCATCTCTGTCTCTCTCCATCCCTGTCTCTCTCCATCGCTGTCTCTCTCCATCTCTGTCTCTCTCCATCGCTGTCTCTCTCCATCGCTGTCTCTCTCCATCTCTGTCTCTCCATCTCTGTCTCTCTCCATCTCTGTCTTTCTCCATCTCTGTCTCTCTCCATCTCTGTCTCTCTCCATCGCTGTCTCTCTCCATCTCTGTCTCTCTCCATCGCTGTCTCTCTCCATCGCTGTCTCTCTCCATCTCTGTCTCTCTCCATCTCTGTCTCTCTCCATCTCTGTCTCTCTCCATCTCTGTCTCTCTCCATCGCTGTCTCTCTCCATCTCTGTCTCTCTCCATCTCTGTCTCTCTCCATCTCTGTCTCTCTCCATCCCTGTCTCTCTCCATCGCTGTCTCTCTCCATCTCTGTCTCTCTCCATCGCTGTCTCTCTCCATCTCTGTCTCTCTCCATCTCTGTCTCCCCATTCAGGCCATCATTGTAAATAAGATCTAGTTCTTAACTGACTTTCCTAGTTAAAAAAAGGGAAAATAAAAAATCTGTCTCTCTCCATCTCTGTCTCTCTCCATCTCTGTCTCTCTCCATCTCTGTCTCTCTCCATCTCTGTCTCTCTCCATCGCTGTCTCTCTCCATCTCGGTCTCAGGGGATCATCCGTGATGGCGCCGACAGAGATGGTCGCCTCGTTTCGAGTTCTTAGGAAACTATGCAGAATTGAGATTTTTTATGTATTATTTCTTACACTGTTACCCCAGGAATTCTTAAGTCGTATTACATAGAGCCGGGAGGAACTATTGGATATAAGAGCAACGTGAACTTACCAACATTACGACCAGGAATACGACTATCCCGAAGCGGATGCTCTGTTTGGACCACCACCCAGGACAATGGATTTAATTCCAGTAGGCGACACAAAACAACGACAGCGCAGAAGGGGCAGACGAAGTGTCCACCTGGCCAGGCTCCGTAGATGTGCACATCGCACACCGCTCCCGAGTATACTACTAGCCAATGCCCAGTCTCTTGACAACAAGGTAGACAAAATTTGAGCAAGGGTCGCCATCATTCTCTCTTTCAAGGAAACATGGCTCTCTCAGGATATGTTGTCGGAATCGGTTCAGCCACCGGGCTACTGACAGAGATAAACACCTCTCTGGGAAAAGGAAGGGTGGTGGGTGTATGCTTTATGATTAACGACTCATGGTGTAATCATAACAACATACAGGAACTCAAGTCCTTCTGCTCACCCGATCAAGAATTCCTTACAATCAAGTGCAGGCAATTTTACCTACCAAGAGAATTCTCTTCAGTTATAGTCACAGCCGTGTACATTCCCCCTCAAGCAGACACCAAGACGGCCATCAAGAAACTTCAGTGCAAACTGGAAACCATACATCCTGAGGCAGAATTTATTGTAGCTGGAGATTTTAACAAAACAAATTTGATAGCAAGTCTACCTAAATTCTACCAGCATAATGATTGCGCTACGCGCATGCGCAATGCCTTCGACCTCTGCTACTCTAACTTCTGCGATGCATACAAAGCCCTCCCCCGCCATCCCTTCGGCAAATCCGACCACGACGCCATCTTGCTCCTTCCGCCTTAAAGGCAAAAACTCAAACAGGATGCACCAGTGACGAGAACCATTCAACGCTGGTCCGACCAATCGGAAGGCATGCTTCAAGATTGTTTTGATCACTCACTGGAATATGTCCCGGTCAGCCTCAGAGAACAACATCGACCTATACGCTGACTCGGTAAGTGTGTTTATAAAGAAGTGCATTGGAGATGTTGTTCCCACTGTGACTATTAAAACCTGCCCTAACCAGAAACCATGGATGGATGGCGCCATTCGCGCAAAACTGAAAGCGCCATCCATAGTATTTAACCATGGAAAGAGGTCTGGTAATATGTCTGAATATAAACTGTGTAGTTATTCCCTCCGCAAGGCAATCAAACAAGTGAAATGCCGGTACAGGGACATGGTGGAGTCGCAATTCAACGGCTCAGACACGAGACGAATGTGGCAGGGTCTACAGGAAATCACAGACTACAAAAATAAATCCAGTCACGTCACAGAAACTGACATCACGCTTCCAGACAAACTAAACACTTTCTTTTCCCGCTTTGAGGATAATACAGTGCCACTGTCGTCGCCCGCTAATAAGGACTGCGCCCCTCCCCCATCCTTCTCCATGGCTGACTTGAGTAAAACGTTTAAACATGTTTACCCTCACAAGGCTGCTGGCCCAGACGGCATCCATAGCCGCGTCCTCAAAGCATGCGCAGACCAGCTGGCTGGTGTGTTTATGGACATATTCAATCGCTCCCTATCCCAGTCTGTTGTCCCCACATGCTTAAAGATGGCTACCATTGTTCCTGTACCCAAGGCGGAAAAAACTGAACTGAAGTAAATGACTACCGACCCCGTAGCACTCACTTCTGTCATCATGAAGTGCTTTGACTAGTCAAGGATCATATCACTTCCACCTTTACCGGTCACCCTAGACCCACTTCCGCGACGCAATCGCCATCACACTGCCCTGTCTCATCTGGACAAAAGGAATATCTATGTAAGAATGCTGTTCATTGACTACAGCTCAGCATTCAACACCATAGTGCCCTCCAAGCTCATCATCAAGCTGGAGGCCCTGGGTCTTAAACACGCCCTGTGCAATTGGGTCCTGGACTTCCTGACGGGCTGCCCCCAGGTGGTGAGGGTAGGAAACAACATCTCCACTTCGCTGACCCTCAACACCGGGGCCCCACAAGGGTGCGTGCTCAGCCCCTCCTGTACTCCCTGTTCACCCACGACTGCGTGGCCATGCAAGCCTCCAACTCAATCATCAAATTTGCAGATGACAACAGTAGTGGGCGCGAATACCAAAAATCTGCCAACAGGGAGGAGGTGAGGACCCTCGGAGTGTGGTGTCAGGAAAACAACCTCACATTCAACGTCAACAAAACAAAGGAGATGATCGTGGACTTCAGGAAACAGCAGAGGGAGCACCCCCCTATCCACATCGAAGGGATAGCAGTGGAGGTGGAGGAAAGTTATGTTCCTTGGCGTATACATCACAGACAAACTGAAATGGTCCACCCACACAGACAGTGTGGTGAAGAAGGCAAAACAGCGCCTCTTCAACCTCAGGAGGCTGAAGAAATTTGGTTTGTCACCGAAAGCACTCACAAACTTCTACAGATACACAATCGAGAGCATCCTGTAAGGCTGTATCACCGCCTGGTACGGCAACTGCACGGCCCTCAACCACAGGGTTCTCCAGAGGCTAGTGAAGTCTGCACAACGCATCACCGGGGGCAAACTACCTGCCCTCCAGGACACCTTCAGCACCCGATGTCACAGGAAGGCCAAAAAGATCATCAAGGACAACAAACAACCACCCGAGCCACTGCCTGTTCACACCGGCGAGGTCAGTACAGGTGCATCAAAGAGGGGACCGAGAGACTGAAAAACAGCTTCTATATCAAGGCCATCAGACTGCTAAACAGCAATCACTAACTCAGAGAGGCTGCTGCCTACATTGAGACACAATCACTGGCCACTTTAATAAATGGATCACTAGTCACTTTATACAATGCACTCTAAATAATGTCACTTTAATAATGTTTACATATCTTACATTACTCATATCACATGTACATACTGTATTTTATATCATCTATTGCACTTTGCCTATGCCGCTCGGCCATCGCTCATCCATATATTTATATGTACATATTCTCATTCACCCATTTAGATGTGTGTATTACGTAGTTGTTGTGAATTTGTTAGATTACTTGTTAGATATTACTGCAATGTCAGAACTAGACGCACAAGCATTTTGTTACACTCACATTAACATCTGCCAACCATGTGTATGTGACCAATAAAATTAGATTAGATTTTGATCTCTCTCTCTCTCCATCGCGGTCTCTCTCTTCTTCGCAGTCTCTCTCTCCATCGCGATCTCTCTCTCTCTCCATCGCGGTCTCTCTCTCTCTCCATCGCGGTCTCTCTCTCTCTCCATCGCGGTCTCTCTCTCTCTCTCCATCGCGGTCTCTCTCTCTCCCCATCGCGGTCTCTCTCCATCGCGGTCTCTCTCTCTCTCCATCGCGGTCTCTCTCCATCGCGGTCTCTCTCCATCGCGGTCTCTCTCTCTCCATCGCGGTCTCTCTTTCTCCATCGCGGTCTCTCTCTCTCCCCATCGCGGTCTCTCTCCATCGCGGTCTCTCTCCATCGCGGTCTCTCTCTCTCTACCGATCGCGGTCTCTCTCTCTCTCTCCATCGCGGTCTCTCTCTCTGAAGGTGAAGAGGAAACCGCAGCATAGCAGGGACAAGGGGACCATGCATGTCTTTGGCTAAAAGTAGTGCACTGTATAGGGAATATGGTGCCATTAGTGATGTACCCCATGATATGCAGGGGAGAGGCCGTTGGCCACAATTTCTTGCAGGTCAATTAGCCAATTAGACGAGTGGCCTTGGGCATGGCCGGTCAGAATCACACCAATTAGTATGTGGAGGGTGGGGTTGGCCTGCAGGGATGTCACAGAGCACAAACTCAATTCGGACTGTCAAAATGTATGACATCAGATGACCATGGCTGATCATCAACTACAGAGGGATCTACAACCCCTCAGAGCCTGGTACCTCTCTTTGTTTCTTCCTAGGTTCTGGCCATTCTAGGGAGTTTTTCCAAGCCACCGTGCTTCTACACCTGCATTGCTTGCTGTTTGGGGTTTTAGGCTGGGTTTCTGTACAGCACTTTGAGACATCAGCTGATGTACGAAGGGCTATATACATTTGATTGATTGAGAGCGACTCGGAGACAGAGAGAGAGAGAGAGAGAGACTCAGAGACAGAGAGAGAGAGAGAGAGACTCAGAGACAGAGAGAGAGAGAGAGAGAGAGACTCAGAGACAGAGAGAGAGAGAGAGAGAGACTCGGAGACAGAGAGAAGCGATGCTTCTACATTCAGTCAAAAAGCAAAAGGAGGAAATCCCCCAAACAGCCATAATATTGACGACATGGTTGGAGAAAATAACCCCCCCACAGTTTCATGCCTAATCCCTGTTGAACCAGTAGTTTTCAGGGCCAATACAACACAAAAGGTGAACTACACAGCTGTTGTTGTGACATCAAAGACAAATGTCAAGATTAATCAAGGCAACAGAGTGGAGGGGGATGCACTTTGAATACCTGAGGCTATTCTGACCATTCTTCTCTTAATAAATGAGAGGCATAAAGTCCTATTAAATCCAATATTTAAGCTCTGTATCGATGCATAATTAACATTATTATTTATTTATATATATGTATTTATTTATTTATATCATTATTTATTTAAATCATTATTTATTGGCACAACAGAAGTTGGAACTTGCTTTGTTAATTTCTGCGTATGCACACACACACACACACACACACACCTCACTAATGTTAACAGGGTTCACTCGACCCAGATGACACAACATGAGAGGAAGAGGGACAAAAAAGCAGGAAGTGGAAATAGCCTATATGCTTCCCCCCCCAGTCCAGACAGGTGTGAGGTGTGTCTGTGTGTGTCTGTGTCTGTGTGTGTGTGTGTAAGTAGTCTTCACGGATCCACTCAAACACGAATACCCGAGACACACCCAAACTCGGGGTCCGGGCCAGAGTTGACACGACCACGGCTCAGTCTCATAGCATATTAATTTCTTACTAATGAGGTGAATGTATTGATTTATGGAATGCCTAGCCAACATACAAAGACCGATTAGCAACTTGGCTGATGTCACTCGGATCATTCGTTAAGTTACGGGTCGGGTCTAGGTCTGGATGTCGTCGGGTCCATTTGGGTTCATGTCTGGCTGTTCTCAGGTCAGCTCAGGTACCTAATATTTTATTTCTTTATAAATCGGGTACTATTTTTTTTGACCAGAAAATACTTCTACTGGGTACGTGTGTATGACCTAAAACTCTAGGAATATGTTACATTTATTTACTTAGATGATTGGGGCAGGAGTTAAGAGAAATCACATGTGAATACAGCCTGTAGGGTGAGCCTGTATACGTCTCCAGTCAGATACTACCAGTCAGACAGTCTCCAGTCAGATACTACCAGTTAGACAGTCTCCAGTCAGATACTACCAGTCAGACAGTCTCCAGTCAGATACTACCAGTCAGACAGTCTCCAGTCAGATACTACCAGTCAGACAGTCTCCAGTCAGACAGTCTCCAGTCAGATACTACCAGTTAGACAGTCTCCAGTCAGATACTACCAGTTAGACAGTCTCCAGTCAGATACTACCAGTCAGACAGTCTCCAGTCAGATACTACCAGTCAGAAAGTCTCCAGTCAGACAGTCTCCAGTCAGATACTACCAGTTAGACAGTCTCCAGTCAGATACTACCAGTCAGATACTACCAGTTAGACAGTCTCCAGTCAGATACTACCAGTCAGATACTACCAGTTAGACAGTCTCCAGTCAGATACTACCAGTTAGACAGTCTCCAGTCAGATACTACCAGTCAGACAGTCTCCAGTCAGATACTAGTACCAGTCAGACAGTCTCCAGTCAGATACTACCAGTCAGACAGTCTCCAGTCAGACAGTCTCCAGTCAGATACTACCAGTCAGACAGTCTCCAGTCAGATACTAGTACCAGTTAGACAGTCTCCAGTCAGATACTACCAGTCAGACAGTCTCCAGTCAGATACTACCAGTTAGACAGTCTCCAGTCAGATACTACCAGTTAGACAGTCTCCAGTCAGATACTACCAGACAGACAGTCTCCAGTCAGATACTACCAGTCAGACAGTCTCCAGTCAGACAGTCTCCAGTCAGATACTACAGTTAGACAGTCTCCAGTCAGATACTACCAGTCAGATACTACCAGTTAGACAGTCTCCAGTCAGATACTACCAGTCAGATACTACCAGTTAGACAGTCTCCAGTCAGATACTACCAGTCAGACAGTCTCCAGTCAGATACTACCAGTCAGACAGTCTCCAGTCAGATACTACCAGTCAGACAGTCTCCAGTCAGATACTACCAGTTAGACAGTCTCCAGTCAGATACTACCAGTTAGACAGTCTCCAGTCAGATACTACCAGTCAGACAGTCTCCAGTCAGATACTACCAGTTAGACAGTCTCCAGTCAGATACTACCAGTTAGACAGTCTCCAGTCAGATACTACCAGTCAGACAGTCTCCAGTCAGATACTACCAGTCAGACAGTCTCCAGTCAGATACTACCAGTTAGACAGTCTCCAGTCAGATACTACCAGTCACAGTCTCCAGTCAGATACTACCAGTCAGACAGTCTCCAGTCAGACAGTCTCCAGTCAGACTACTACCAGTTAGACAGTCTCCAGTCAGATACTACCAGTTAGACAGTCTCCAGTCAGATACTAGTACCAGTCAGACAGTCTCCAGTCAGATACTACCAGTCAGACAGTCTCCAGTCAGATACTACCAGTCAGACAGTCTCCAGTCAGATACTACCAGTCAGAGTCTCCAGTCAGATACTAGTACCAGTCAGACAGTCTCCAGTCAGACTACTACCAGTTAGACAGTCTCCAGTCAGATACTACCAGTCAGACAGTCTCCAGTCAGACTACTACCAGTTAGACAGTCTCCAGTCAAACAGTCTCCAGTCAGACAGTCTCCAGTCAGATACTACCAGTTAGACAGTCTCCAGTCAGATACTACCAGTTAGACAGTCTCCAGTCAGATACTAGTACCAGTCAGACAGTCTCCAGTCAGATACTACCAGTTAGACAGTCTCCAGTCAAACAGTCTCCAGTCAGATACTACCAGTTAGACAGTCTCCAGTCAGATACTACCAGTTAGACAGTCTCCAGTCAGATACGAGTACCAGTCAGACAGTCTCCAGTCAGATACTACCAGTCAGACAGTCTCCAGTCAGACAGTCTCCAGTCAGATACTACCAGTTAGACAGTCTCCAGTCAAACAGTCTCCAGTCAGACAGTCTCCAGTCAGATACTACCAGTTAGACAGTCTCCAGTCAGATACTACCAGTCAGACAGTCTCCAGTCAGATACTACCAGTCAGACAGTCTCCAGTCAGACAGTCTCCAGTCAGATACTACCAGTCAGACAGTCTCCAGTCAGACAGTCTCCAGTCAGATACTACCAGTCAGACAGTCTCCAGTCAGACTGCTACCAGTTAGACAGTCTCCAGTCAAACAGTCTCCAGTCAGACAGTCTCCAGTCAGATACTACCAGTTAGACAGTCTCCAGTCAGATACTACCAGTTAGACAGTCTCCAGTCAAACAGTCTCCAGTCAGACAGTCTCCAGTCAGATACTACCAGTTAGACAGTCTCCAGTCAGATACCACCAGTTAGACAGTCTCCAGTCAGATACTAGTACCAGTCAGACAGTCTCCAGTCAGATACTACCAGTCAGACAGTCTCCAGTCAGATACTACCAGTCAGACAGTCTCCAGTCAGATACTACCAGTCAGACCGTCTCCAGTCAGATACTACCAGTTAGACAGTCTCCAGTCAGATACTACCAGTTAGACAGTCTCCAGTCAGATACTACCAGTCAGACAGTCTCCAGTCAGATACTACCAGTTAGACAGTCTCCAGTCAGACAGTCTCCAGTCAGATACTAGTACACACACGCACGCACGTACACACACACACACACACACACACACACACGGACCATGGGGGAAAGGGCTATCGTGTAAATAAACAGACTGTAATGCTGATTGAATTACGCCCCCAAGACCCATCTGCTTATGAACACCTCCATACATCTGATATTTATTACTGCATTGTTGGGAAAGAGCAAGAAAGGCATTTTTAACTGTGCTAGTGCACGTGACAAACAACAACTTAAACACACGCCCTGTGCTAGTGCACGTGACAAACAACTTGAACACACACACACTGTGCTAGTGCACGTGACAAACAACTTGAACACACACACACTGTGCTAGTGCACGTGACAAACAACTTGAACACACACACACTGTGCTAGTGCACGTGACAAACAACTTGAACACACACACACTGTGCTAGTGCACGTGACAAACAACTTGAACACTCACACACTGTGCTAGTGCACGTGACAAACAAACAACTTGAACACACGCACTGGGCTAGTGCACGTGACAAACAATTTACGACAACACACACACACACACACACACACACAAATGAACTTGTTTTTGTCATATTTAGAGGCTGCAGCGTAATGTACACGTTATATTGAAATCAAAACACACACACACACACAGTCAAAACAGAGACACAGGACAGTAGGGATCAACAGCCTGATTAACGACTGCTGCCACCACCAGATACTGCGATCTGATTAAGGCACCTCTCTGGGGGCTTTGTGGCATTGTATACAGCGTCTAGGGGCTGTTCTTATGCACGACGCCTGGACACAGCCTTTAGCTGTGGTATATTGGCCTAACGCCACAAACCCCCGAGGTGCCTTACTGCTATTATAAACTGGTTACCAACGTAATTAAACGTTTTGTCATATCCATGGTATATGGTTTGATATAGCACGGCTGACAGCCAATCAGCATTCAGGGCTCGAACCACCCAGATTATAAAGCAAAATAAGGAACATTCCACAAACATTACATTTGTAAGGACATAATAACTTTTCAAACTTCAGCATTTATTTATATAGCCCTTCGTACATCAGCTGATATCTCAACCTGCTGTACAGAAACCCAGCCTAAAACCCCAAACAGCAAGCAATGCAGATGTAGAAGCACAAGTATTTGATCTGTTTTGGTTGCGGCATTATCTTTGATCTGTTTTGGTAGCAGCATGATCTCTGATCTGTTTTGGTAGCAGCATGATCTCTGATCTGTTTTGGTAGCAGCATGATCTCTGATCTGTTTTGGTAGCAGCATTATCCCTGATCTGTTTTGGTAGCAGCATTATCTCTGATGTGTTTTGGTAGCAGCATGATCTGTGATCTGTTTTTGGTAGCAGCATTATCTCTGATGTGTTTTGGTAGCAGCATGATCTCTGATCTGTTTTTGGTATCAGCATTATCTCTGATCTGTTTTGGTAGCAGCATGATCTCTGATCTGTTTTGGTAGCAGCATTATCTCAGATCTGTTTTGATAGCAGCATTATCTCTGATCTGTTTTTGGTGGCAGCATTATCTCCGATCTGTTTGGGTAGTGGCCATATCTCTGATCTGTTTTTGTAGTAGCATTATCTCTGATCTGTTTGGGTAGTGGCATTATCTCTGATCGGTTTTGATTGGCAGCATTATCTTTTATCTGTTTTTGGTCCCGCATTATCTCTGATCTGTTTTGGGTCAGCATTATCTATGATCTGTTTTGGTAACAACATTATCTCTGATCTATTTTAGTAGCAGCATTATCTCTGATCTGTTTTGGTAGCCGCGTTATCTCTGATCTGTTTGGGTAGTGGCATTATCTCTGATCTGTTTGGTTGGCAGCATTATCTCTGATCTGTTTGGGTAGTGGCATTATCTCTGATCTGTTTTGGTTGCAGCATTATCTTTGAAATTGAAAAGTTATATTTTATTACCAGATTGTTAGAATCACTGCAGCGTTTCTCAATCACTATTAATTAAATATTTAGTCAATGTTATTCAGACACACACACACTATTTACCCAGCATTAACAGACTACTGACTCACCTCCATGACATATAATTGCGATTACAAAAATATTCTATTGGTTGATTTCAAATGTCACACTCATCTGGCAGTATCATGCAAGCAGAGTAACTGGAGTGGAAAACAGACACGGCAGCTGTGGTAGAAAACAGAGCAGCTGTGGTAGAAAACAGAGCAACTGTGGTAGATAAGAGCAGCTGTGGTAGAAAACAGAGCAACTGTGGTAGATAACAGAGCAGCTGTGGTAGAAAACAGAGCAGCTGTGGTAGATAACAGAGCAGCTGTGGTAGATAACAGAGCAGCTGTGGTAGAAAACAGCAGCTGTGGTAGAAAACAGCAGCTGTGGTAGATAACAGAGCAGCTGTGGTAGATAAGAGCAGCTGTGGTAGAAAACAGAGCAACTGTGGTAGATAACATAGCAGCTGTGGTAGAAAACAGAGCAGCTGTGGTAGATAACAGAGCAGCTGTGGTAGATAACAGAGCAGCTGTGGTAGATAACAGAGCAGCTGTGGTAGAAAACAGAACAGCTGTGGTAGAAAACAGAACAGCTGTGGTAGATAACAGAGCAGCTGTGGTAGATAACAGAGCAGCTGTGGTAGATAACAGAGCAGCTGTGGTAGATAACAGAGCAGCTGTGGTAGAAAACAGAGCAGCTGTGGTAGATAACAGAGCAGCTGTGGTAGATAACAGAGCAGCTGTGGTAGATAACAGAGCAGCTGTGGTAGAAAACAGAGCAGCTGTGGTAGATAACATCAAATCAAATCAAATTTTATGTGTCACATACACATGGTTAGCAGATGTTAATGCGAGTGTAGCGAAATGCTTGTGCTTCTAGTTCCGACAATGCAGTAATAACCAACGAGTAATCTAACTAACAATTCCAAAACTACTGTCTTATACACAGTGTAAGGGGATAAAGAATATGTACATAAGGATATATGAATGAGTGATGGTACAGAGCAGCATAGGCAAGATACAGTAGATGGTATCGAGTACAGTATATACATATGAGATGAGTATGTAAACAAAGTGGCATAGTTAAAGTGGCTAGTGATACATGTATTACATAAGGATACAGTCGATGATATAGAGTACAGTATATACGTATGCATATGAGATGAATAATGTAGGGTAAGTAACATTATATAAGGTAGCATTGTTTAAAGTGGCTAGTGATATATTTACATCATTTCCCATCAATTCCCATTATTAAAGTGGCTGGAGTTGAGTCAGTGTCAGTGTGTTGGCAGCAGCCACTCAATGTTAGTGGTGGCTGTTTAACAGTCTGATGGCCTTGAGATAGAAGCTGTTTTTCAGTCTCTCGGTCCCAGCTTTGATGCACCTGTACTGACCTCGCCTTCTGGATGATAGCGGGGTGAACAGGCAGTGGCTCGGGTGGTTGATGTCCTTGATGATCTTTATGGCCTTCCTGTGACATCGGGTGGTGTAGGTGTCCTGGAGGGCAGGTAGTTTGCCCCCGGTGATGCGTTGTGCAGACCTCACTACCCTCTGGAGAGCCTTACGGTTGAGGGCGGAGCAGTTGCCGTACCAGGCGGTGATACAGCCCGCCAGGATGCTCTCGATTGTGCATCTGTAGAAGTGCTTTTGGTGCTTTTGGTGACAAGCCGAATTTCTTCAGCCTCCTGAGGTTGAAGAGGCGCTGCTGCGCCTTCTTCACGATGCTGTCTGTGTGAGTGGACCAATTCAGTTTGTCTGTGATGTGTATGCCGAGGAACTTAAAACTTGCTACCCTCTCCACTACTGTTCCATCGATGTGGATAGGGGGGTGTTCCCTCTGGTAGATAACAGAGCAGCTGTGGTAGATAACAGAGCAGCTGTGGTAGATAACAGAGCAGCTGTGGTAGATAACAGAGCAGCTGTGGTAGATATCAGAGCAGCTGAGAAGTAGGTCTATGAAAGGTGAATCTCCTTGATTGAATAATATTATTTAATTCCTCCAAACCGCCTTCAAAGTGACAGAATCTATCTGCAGAGAGAAATGGGACAGAACTTTGGTGTGTTTGCAGCTTATATGGAGATGGCGTGACTAGTCAGCTCAGTATGGGATTTAAAGTCTCAACCTCTAGTTCCATATTGAACTGGTCTCTGGTCTATCCCTCTCTCCACCCCTCTCTATCCCTCTCTCCACCTCTCTCCACCCCTCTCTATCCATCACTCCACCCCTCTCTATCCATCTCTACACCCCCTCTCTATCCATCTCTCCACCCCTCCCTTTCTCCACCCCTCTCTATCCATCTCTACACCCCCTCTCTATCCATCTCTACACCCCCTCTCTATCCATCTCTACACCCCCTCTCTATCCATCTCTCCACCCCTCTCTATCCAACTCTCCACCCCTCTCTATCCATCTCTACACCCTCTCTATCCATCTCTACACCCCCTCACTATCCATCTCTACACCCCCTCTCTATCCATCTCTACACCCCCTCTCTATCCATCTCTACACCCCTCTCTATCCATCTCTACACCCCCTTTCTATCCATCTCTACACCCCCTCTCTATCCATCTCTACACCCCCTCTCTATCCATCTCTCCAAACACTCTCTATCCATCTCTACACCCCCTCTCTATCCATCTCCACACCCCCTCTCTATCCATCTCTACGCCCCCTCTCTATCCATCTCTACACCCCCTCCCTCTCTTCACCCCCTCTCTATCCATCTCTTCACCCCCTCTCTATCCATCTCTTCACCCTCTCTCTAACCATCTCTCCACCCCCTCTCTATCCATCTCTACACCCCCTCTCTATCCATCTCTACACCCCCTCACTATCCATCTCTACACCCCCTCTCTATCCATCTCTACACCCCCTCTCTATCCATCTCTACACCCCTCTCTATCCATCTCTCCAAACACTCTCTATCCATCTCTACACCCCCTTTCTATCCATCTCTACACCCCCTCTCTATCCATCTCTACACCCCCTCTCTATCCATCTCTACACCCCCTCTCTATCCATCTCTACACCCCCTCTCTATCCATCTCTCCAAACACTCTCTATCCATCTCTACACCCCCTCTCTATCCATCTCCACACCCCCTCTCTATCCATCTCTACGCCCCCTCTCTATCCATCTCTACACCCCCTCCCTCTCTTCACCCCCTCTCTATCCATCTCTTCACCCCCTCTCTATCCATCTCTTCACCCTCTCTCTAACCATCTCTCCACCCCCTCTCTATCCATCTCTACACCCCCTCTCTATCCATCTCTACACCCCCTCTCTATCCATCTCTTCATCCCATCCCTATCCCTCTCTCCACCCCCTCCTTCTTTCCACCCCCTCCCTCTCTTCACCCCCTCCACTTTCCATCTCTTCACCCCCTCCCTCTCTCCACCCCCTCCCTATCCATCTCTCCACCCCCTCCCTATCCATCTCTCCAACCCCTCCCTATCCATCTCTCCAACCCCTCCCTATCCATCTCTCCAACCCCTCCCTATCCATCTCTCCAACCCCTCCCTATCCATCTCTTCAACCCCTCCCTATCCATCTCTCCAACCCCTCCCTATCCATCTCTCCACCCCCTCTCTATCCATCTCTTCACCCCCTCTCTATCCATCTCTCCACCCCCTCCCTATCCATCTCTCCACCCCCTCTCTATCCATCTCTCCACCACCTCCCTCTCTTCACCCCCTCTCTAACCATCTCTCCACCCCCTCCCTATCCATCTCTCCACCCCTCCCTCTCTTCACCCCCTCTCTATCCATCTCTCCACCCCCTCCCTCTCTTCACCCCGTCTCTAACCATCTCTCCACCCCTCCCTATCCCTCTCTCCACCCCCTCCCTATCCATCTCTCCAACCCCTCCATATCCATCTCTCCACCCCCTCCTTATCCATCTCTCCACCCCGTCCCAATCCATCTCTCCACCCCCTCCCTATCCTCTCCTAACCCTCTCCCTATCCTCTCCTAACCCCCTCCCTATCCTCTCCCCACCCCCTCCCTATCCATCTCTCCACCCCCTCCCTATCCCCCCCTCCATCTCTCCACCCCCTCCCTATCCATCTCTCCACCCCCTCCCTATCCCCCCCCTTCCATCTCTCCACCCCCTGCCTATCCATCTCTCCACCCCCTCCCAATCCATCTCTCCACCCCCTCCCTATCCCCCCCTCCATCTCTCCACCCCCTCCCTATCCATCTCTCCACCCCCTCCCTATCCTCTCCCCACCACCCCTCCCTCTCTCCACCCCCTCCCTATTCCCCCCACTCCCTCTCTCCACCCCCTCCCTATCCTCTCCCCCCCCCCTCCCTCTCTCCACCCCCTCCCTCTCTCCACCCCCTCCCTCTCTCCACCCCCTCCCTCTCTCCACCCCCTCCCTATCCATCTCTACCAAATCCCTTTTGGCTTCTATATCTATTAAAAACCTCGGGAATATTTACTTTTATAGTTCTCTCTGAAGAGCTGAGATTAGCTAAGCGTGCCTGCTATTTCCGGGTCCCAAATGGCACCCTATTCCCTATATAGTGCACTACATCCGACCAGAGCCCTAATGGCACCCTATTCCCTATATAGTGCACTACGTCCGACCAGGGCCTGCTTCAAAATGACTACTGCCTATAGAGAATAGAGTGGCATTTAGGAGCGGGAAGAGATGAACCCCGGTAGATCATTGGACGTGATGCGAACTGAAGCCCGGATGAAAAAAAAATATATATATAAATTACAGTTGAATTGTTGCCCAGAGATGTCAGACGTTAAATTACAGCAGATACCTGGAATACATACGAGGTGATTGGTCGTCAGCTGCCACAAGCAGTATGACAACGCAGGACTAGAGAGGGAAAGGTGCTTGACAGCGATGTTTAATACAGGAGCCTGTTTAAAAGACCTGTCAAGACGTATTTCATGTTAAACACATGAGTGTCTCTGAAGGTGTCATAACAAAGTGGATAAAGAATAGATTTAATATGCATTAAAAAAAAAACTCCCCCTGCCTCCCTCTCTTCTTTAGCAGGCTGGGGTGTGGGAAGAGGGGGTGTGGGGGGAGGGGGTGTGGGAGGTAGAGGAGGGGGTGTGAGAGGTGGAGGAGGGAGTGTGGGAGGAGGGGGTGTGAGAGGTGGAGGAGGGGGTGTGGGAGGAGGGGGTGTGGGAGGAGGGGGTGTGGGGGGAGGGGGTGTTGGAAGAGGGTGGTGTAAGAGGTGGAGGAGGGGTGTGAGACGTGGAGGAGGGGGTGTGGGGGGAGGGGTGTTGGGAGAGGGGGTGTGAGAGGTGGAGGAGTGGGTGTGGGGGGGTGGTGTTGGGAGAGGGGGTGTGGGGGGAGGGGTGTGAGAGGTGGAGGAGGGGGTGTGGGGGGGTGGTGTTGGGAGAGGGGGTGTGGGGGGGGGGGTGTTGGGAGAGGGGGTGTGAGAGGTGGAGGAGGGGGTGGTCATTGGTTCTTCCCCTGATTCCGAGGTTTTACAGCGTTGGTTCTTCCCCTGATTCCATGAGGTTTTTACCCATCTACCCCAATACCCCATAATGACAAAGTGAAAACATGTTAAAAAAAAATGTTGAAAATGTATTGAAAATGAAATACAAATCTACAAGTATTCACACCCCTGAGTCAATACATGTTAGAATCACTTTTGGGCAATGATTACATACGTAAGTCTTTCTGGTTAAGTCTCTAAAAGCTTTGTACACCTGGATTGTACGATATTTGCATTTCTAACACCGGCACATTCTGCCCAAATAACAACAACAACAACAACAAAAATACTTAGCCCACTGGGTAAAAATGGACCAGCCCATCTGACACTCCAGGTAGAAATACTTAGCCCACTGGGTAAAAATGGACCAGCCCATCTGGCATTTATGCAAATATGCCCGAAATGGTTGTTGATCTTTGTTAGACAATAATTTTCAAGACGATTTAAGTCAAAACAGTAACTAGGCCACATGGGAACATCCAACGCCATCTTGTTAAGCAACTTCAGTGTACAGGGCCTTCGGGTAATACTCAGACCCCTTGACCTTTTCAAAATGTTTTACTTTACAGCCTTATTCTAAAATGGATTAAATCATTAAAAAAAAATCCTCAGCAATCTACACACAATACAACATAATGACAAAGTGAGGACATGTTTTTAGACATTTTTGCTAATTTATAAAAAAACAAATACCTTATTTACATACAGTTGAAGTCGGAAGTTTACACACACTTAGGTTGGAGTCATTAAAACAATTTTTTCAACCACTCCACACATTTATTGTTATCAAACTATAGTTTTGGCAAGTCGGTTAGGACACAAGTCATTTTTCCAACAATTGTTTACAGACAGGTTATTTCACCTATAATTCACTGTATCACAATTCCAGTGGGTCAGAAGTTTACATACACTAAGTTGACTGTGTACTTAAACAGCTTGGAACATTCCAGGTAGGGATGTCATGGCTTTAGAAGCTTCTGATAGGCTAATTGATATAATTTGAGCCAATTGGAGGTGTACCTGTGGATGTATTTCAAGGCCTACCTTCAATCTCAATGCCGCTTTGCTTGACATCATGGGACAATCAAAATAAATCAGCCAAGACCTCAGAGAAAAAATTGTAGACCTCAACAAGTCTGGTTCATCCTTGGGAGCAATTTCCAAATGCCTGAATCTACCACGTTCATCTGTACAAACAATAGTATGCAAGTATAAACACCTTGGGACCACACAGCCGGCATACCGCTCAGGAAGGAGACGCGTTCTGTCTCCTAGAGATGAATGTACTTTTCAAATCCAATCAAAAATTGTCACATACACATGGTTAGCAGATGTTAATGCAAGTGTAGTGAAATGCTTGTGCTTCTAGTTCCGACCATGCAGTAATAACCAACAAGTAATACAACCTAACAATTTCACAACAACTACTTTATACACACAATTCCCATTATTAAAGTGGCTGGAGTTGAGTCAGTGTGTTGGCAGCCGCCACTCAATGTTAGTGGTGGCTGTTTAACAGTCTGATGGCCTTGAGATAGAAGCTGTTTTTCAGTCTCTCGGTCCCTGCTTTGATGCACCTGTACTGACCTCGCCTTCTGGATGATAGCGGGATGAACAGGCAGTGGCTCGGGTGGTTGTTGTCCTTGATGATCTTTATGGCCTTCCTGTGACATCGGGTGGTGTAGGTGTCCTGGAGGGCAGGTAGTTTGTCCCCGGTGATGCGTTGTGCAGACCGCACTACCCTCTGGAGAGCCTTACGGTTATGGGCGGAGCAGTTGCCGTACCAGGCGGTGATACAGCCCGACAGGATGCTCTCGATTGTGCATCTGTAGAAGTTTGTGAGTGTTTTTGGTGACAAGACAAACTTCTTCAGCCTCCTGAGGTTGAAGAGGCGCTGCTGCGACGACGCTGTCTGTGTGGGTGGACCATTTCAGTTTGTCCCTGATGTGTACGCCGAGGAACTTAAAACTTTCCACCCTCTCCACTACCGTCCCGTCAATGTAGATAGGGGGCTGCTCCCTCTGCTGTTTCCTGAAGTCCACGATCATCTCCTTTGTTATGTAGACATTGAGTGTGAGGTTATTTTCCTGACACCACACTCCGAGGGCCCTCACCTCCTCCCTGTAGGCCGTCTTGTCGTTGTTGATAATCAAGTGTCAACTGTAGTGTCATCTACATACTTGATGATTGAGTTGGAGGCGTGCATGGCCACGCAGTCATGGGTGAACAGGAGAGGGCTGAGAACGCACCCTTGTGGGGCCCCAGTGTTGAGGATCAGCGGGGTGGAGATGTTGTTACCTACCCTCACCACCTGGGGGCGGCCTGTCAGGAAGTCCAGTACCCAGTTGCACAGGGCGGGGTCGAGACCCAGAGTCTCGAGCTTGATGATGAGCTTGGAGGGTACTATGGTGTTAAATGCTGAGCTGTAATCAATGAACAGCATTCTTACATAGGTATTCCTCTTGTCCAGATGGGATAGTGCAGTGTGATGGCGATTGCATCGTCTGTGGATCTATTGGGGCGGTAGGTAAATTGGAGTGGGTCTAGGGTGTCAGGTAGGGTGGAGATGATATGGTCCTTGACTAGTCTCTCAAAGCACTTCATGATGACGGAAGTGAGTGCTACGGGGCGGTAGTCGTTTATCTCAAGAACCCTTAGCTTTCTTGGGAACAGGAACAATGGTGGCCCCCTTGAAGCATGTGGGAACAACAGACTGGGATAAGGATTGATTGAATATGTCCGTAAACACACCAGCCAGCTGGTCTGCGCATGCTCTGAGGACACGGCTGGGGATGCCGTCTGGGCCTCCAGACTTGCGAGGGTTAACACGTTTAAATGTTTTACTCACCTCGGCTGAAGTGAAGGAGAGTCCGCAGGTTTTGGGCCGTGTCAGTGGCACTGTATTGTCCTCAAAGCGGGCAAAAAAGTTGGTCTGCGACGTGTCTGAGCCGACTCCACTCCACGACATCACCGATGCACTTTCTAATGAACTCGCTCACCAAATCAGCATATTCGTCAATGTTGTTGCTACCAAATACTAATTGAGTGTATGTAAACTTCTGACCCACTGGGAATGTGATGAAATAAATAAAAACGTAAATAAATCATTCTCTCTACTGTTATTCTGACATTTCACAATCTTAAAATAACATGGTGATCCTAACTGACCTAAGACAGGAAATGTTTACTAGGATTAAATGTCAGGAATTGTGAAACTGAGTTTAAATGTATTTTGCTAAGGTGTATGTAAATATCACATACGTATGTAAAACATCCAACTTCAACTGTATGTATTCAGACCCTTTACTATGAGACTTGAAATTGAGCTCAGTTGTATCCTGTTGTCATTGATCATACTTGAGATGTCCCTACAACTTGAATGGAGTCCACCTCTGGCAAATTCATTTGATTGGACATGATTTGGAAAGACACACAACGGTTTGTATAAAGGTCCTACAGCTGACAGTGCATGTCAGAGAAAAAAAAAACAAGCCAAAAGGTTGAAGGAATTGTCTGTGGAACTCCGGATTGTGTCTAGGCACAAATCTGGGGGAAGGGTACCAAAAAAATGTCTGTAGCTTTGACGGTCCCCATTGAGAATATTTAGAGTGGTACCCAAAACAACACTTGTCTTAAAGTTGATTTCTTCAACAAAGTTTTTTGTTTTACTTTAGTTCCTTGTTGCAAACAGGATGCATGTTTTGGAATATTTTTATTCTGTACACGGTTCCTTTTCACCTTTTATGTTAGTATTGATGAGTAACTACAATGTTATTGTTATCCATCCTCAGTTGTCTCCCATCACAGCCATTAAACTCTGTAACTGTTTTAAAGTCACCATTGACCTCATGGTAAAATCCCTGAGCGGTTTCCTTCCTCTCCGGCAACTGAGTTAGAAAGGACGCCTGTATCTTTGTAGTGACTGGGTGTATTGATACACCATCCAAAGTGTAATTAATAACTACACCATGCTCAAAGGGATATTCAATGTCTGTTTTGTTTGTTAACCCATCTACCAATAGGTGCCCTTCTTTGCGAGGCATTGGAAAACCTCCCTGGTCTTTGAGATTGAATCCGTGTTTGAAATGCACTGCTCGACAGGCACCTTAAAGATAATTGTATTTGTGGGGTACAGAGATAATCATGTTCAACACCACTATTGCACACAGTGAGTCCATGAAGCTTATTGTGAATTTTTAAGCAGATGTTTACTCCTGAACTTATTTAGGCTTGCCATAACAAAGGGGTTAAAATACTTATTGACTCAATACATTTTAGATTTCAGCTTTTCATAAAAATATAACATTTTTAAAGTAATTTGTAAAACGTTCCGAAAACATAATTTCACTTCGACATTATTTATTAATAAACAAGTACACAAAATGAAAACAGAAAAACATGTCATAAATTTAAAATTCAGACTGTAACACAAGTGTTGAAAAAGTAGAGCGGTATGACTACTTTCTGAAGGAGCTGTACATAGGGAATAGGGAGCCATTTGGGATGCAAGACCAGTCAAGCATCTATCTACTGAAATGATTTACTATACAGCCAATGGGGATGAAGAAAGTGGCTGAAAAACATTTAATCCGGGATGGTTTTTAGGATCTAGATTTTATGTGGAGGCCTCGGCACTAAAAGTACTGACAGGAAATTGTGTTCAGTGAGACGCTGATGTTTAGGAGAGACATGATCTTGATCTCTCTCTCTCTCCGAGTCTCTCTCTCCCTCTCCCTCTCCCTCTCTCTCTCCGAGTCTCTCTCTCCCCGAGTCTCTCTCTCTCCCTGAGTCTCTCTCTCTCTCCCCGAGTCTCTCTCTCTCTCCCCGAGTCTCTCTCTCTCTCTCCCCCCGAGTATCTCTCTCTCTCTCCCCCCGAGTATCTCTCTCTCTCCCCCCCCCGAGTATCTCTCTCTCTCCCCGAGTCTCTCTCTCTCTCCCCGAGTCTCTCTCTCTCCCCGAGTCTCTCTCTCTCTCTCCCCGTGTCTCTCTCTCTCTCTCTCCCCGTGTCTCTCTCTCTCTCTCTCCCCGTGTCTCTCTCTCTCTCTCTCCCCGTGTCTCTCTCTCTCTCCCCGAGTCTCTCTCTCTATCTCTCCCCAAGTCTCTCTCTCCCTCTCATATTTAGCGTTAGAACCATGGTGTTCTTCCTAGGGAGTCATTTCAGTGAAATATGAATATCACATTTCTATAATGTCACAACACAAGGGACGACCGGGGACTTGAGGACGAAGGAAGGTCGTTCATTTGTTATTATTTAAATCGCACATAAAGTTGAATCAAGAAGGGCTAAGGTTTATACAGTAGAAGTGATGGTGGGTGAAGGCTGAGGCTATTCGAGATCGTTTCAAAATGCCCAGAACTGGGTTCAAATAGTATTCGAGATCGTTTCAAAATGCCCAGAACTGGGTTCAAATAGTATTCGAGATCGTTTCAAAATGCCCAGAACTGGGTTCAAATAGTATTCGAGATCGTTTCAAAATGCCCAGAACTGGGTTCAAATACTATTCGAGATCTTTTGAAAATGCCCAGAACTGGGTTCAAATACTATTTGAGATCGTTTCAAAATGCCCAGAACTGGGTTCAAATACTATTTGAGATCGTTTCAAATTGCCCAGAACTGGGTTCAAATACTATTTGAGGTCGTTTCAAAATGCCCAGAACTGGGTTCAAATGTATTAATTAATTAATTTACTATTTGAGATCGTTTCAAAATGCCCAGAACTGGGTTCAAATACTATTTGAGATCGTTTCAAAATGCCCAGAACTGGGTTCAAATACTATTTGAGATCGTTTCAAAATGCCCAGAACTGGGTTCAAATGTATGAATTAATTAATTTATAAATGTATTTATTTATTTACCTTTGGAGATCGTTTTCAAAATGTTTTGAACATGCATTTTACCACTGATGGGTAGCTGACTATTCTACTCAATAAATCAATAAATAATAATTAATGAGATAGGTAGGTCTAAAACGCTTCATTATTAGTACGGCTTAGAAACAACAACAACATTTCAAGAATGAGACAAAATCATTTGTAAAGACAAGCTTTTGTAACTAGTGGGGTCAAATTGACATTAGAAGCATTACAATGTTTTTAGGTCCTGAAATTCTATCAACATCTAATACAGACAGGTGGAGGACTGTTCAACGTTGGTCTTGACCAATCGGAACCTATGCTTCAAGATTGTTTTTTGGCGATTAGAAACGTGGATAAATGGGAGGCGTTGGAGCAAAACTGAAAGCTCTAACCACTGCTTTAAATCAAGGTGACTGGGAACATGGATGTGTACAAACAGACCGCCTATGACCTGAATATCAAATAGGCAAAACGACAGTACAGGGACAAAGTGGAGTTGCAATTCAATGGCTCAGAACCAAGACATATGTGGCAGGGACTCCAGACAATCACAGATTATAAAAGGGGAAAGAGAGCCGCGTCAGGGACTACTTGATCTCGGAGATTGCTCAGATTTGGCATAGCAGGCAGTTCAAAACTTCTTCCATTTAAGAATGATGGAGGCCACTATGTTCTTGGGGACCTTCAAAGCTACAGACATCAATTGAATTTTTACCACAAGTGGACTCCAATCAAGTTGTAGAAACATCTCAAGGATGATCAATAGAAACAGGATGCACCTGAGCTCAATTTCGATTCTCACAGGAAAGGATCTGAATAAGGTATTTCTGATTTTTAAATCTGTTTTCACTTTGTCATTATGGGGTATTGTGGTGCACTGTTAGGGGATATTACTGCCCCGTTGGAGCTAGAAACACAAGCCTTACGCTGCACCTGCGATAACATCTGCAAATCGGTGTAAACAACCAATTTTATTTTATTAAGATTAAGGGGTGATCACTGACGTTCTAGCTCGCTAACATTAGCATTGCTAGTAATTTGTGACAAACTTTGCTAGTTCACAGCAACGTTGCCACCTCTCTAAAATAAACATAATGATGATCAACGTTCATCCACACTAAGTATTTGTCTACTTGAGCAATGTCATCATATTTCCAAGGACACTATATAGTGTAATTTTGACGAAACTGTCATTAGCAGGCAGCGGCAGTGTTGGGCCAGTAACCGAAAGGTTGGTGGATCGAATCCCCCGAGCAAGGCAAGGTTAACCCACTGTTACCCGGGCGCCCGAAGACGTGGATGGCAATTATGTCAGCTCCCCCCGCACCTCTCTGATTCAGAGGGGTTGTGTTAAATGCATTAGACACATTTCAATTCTACACCTGTTTTATTTGGGGCGCATGACCAATAAACTTTGATTTGAATACATTCAGTTGGACAACTGACGAGGTATCCCCCTGTTCCCCTTCCCAAATTTGTTCAGAGAGACCGAGAATCAACCATCAGTTGGACATCGATATACTGCGGCATCTGTAGAACGTTGAGAACAACGACAGGACCAAGTGACGGGGGTGCTTTATCTGGGCTTGCTTGAGTTTGCATGGCAGAATGAGAACCAATAGAATAGTCCCATCTGACACTCCAGGTAGACTCGAGCGAACGCTCAAAGTATTTGAAAGACTTCAAATAGTATCTGGACCCAGGTCTGACGAAGAGAGAGGCTGACAGAGACAGACAGACAGAGACAGACAGAGACAGAGACAGACAGAGACATACAGAGACGGAGAGAGAGAGAGAAGAGAGATACTCTGATATGCATGTTCGTTGCTCCTCCGTAGGCCATGAAGAGTAGGCAGACGGATGGATTCTTGAGCAGACTGCACGCTGAAGGGTCCTGATGCCCAACAGAACGGAATCCCTGCTATTGGAGCACGACAAGGCGCATTCGCCTGACTGAAACGGGAATAGAAAAGTCACATGAAACAAAAGGCGTTGTACACAGCAGGGCAGCACGTCTCAGCCGTGACATACCATCACATAGACTATTACCAACAAACGCCCCAAAACCAGGCCTGACCTTAGCTAAGTACCCACCTTATCTAAATAGCCTAATGTCCTGCTGAAATTGCTCGGTAGTAGCTGATTCATCTGCAGGGTGAACGGTGTACACAGAGACCTGAAAATCTAAACCTAAACCGACAAACAGTCGACTTGAGCAGAAGGCTAATGTCGAACGGTATACGCTGGTAAACCATGAGAACGGTATACGCTGGTAAACCATGAGAACGGTATACGCTGGTAAACCATGAGAACGGTATACGCTGGTAAACCATGAGAACGGTATACGCTGGTACACCATGAGAACGGTATACGCTGGTACACCATGAGAACGGTATACGCTGGTAAACCATGAGAATGGTATACGCTGGTACACCATGAGAACGGTATACGCTGGTACACCATGAGAACGGTATACGCTGGTAAACCATGAGAACGGTATACGCTGGTAAACCATGAGAACGGTATACGCTGGTAAACCATGAGAACGGTATACGCTGGTAAACCATGAGAACGGTATACGCTGGTACACCATGAGAACGGTATACGCTGGTAAACCATGAGAACGGTATACGCTGGTACACCATGAGAACGGTATACGCTGGTAAACCATGAGAACGGTATACGCTGGTACACCATGAGAACGGTATACGCTGGTACACCATGAGAACGGTATACGCTGGTACACCATGAGAACGGTATACGCTGGTAAACCATGAGAACGGTATACGCTGGTAAACCATGAGAACGGTATACGCTGGTACACCATGAGAACGGTATACGCTGGTAAACCATGAGAGCGGTATATGCCGGTAAACCATGAGAACGGTATACGCTGGTAAACCATGAGAACGGTATAGGCTGGTAAACCATGTCGAACGGTATACACTGGTAAACCATGAGAACGGTATACGCTGGTAAACCATGAGAACGGTATACGCTGGTAAACCATGAGAATGGTATACGCTGGTAAACCATGAGAACGGTATACGCTGGTAAACCATGAGAACGGTATACGCTGGTAAACCATGAGAACGGTATACGCTGGTAAACCATGAGAACGGTATACGCTGGTAAACCATGAGAACGGTATACGCTGGTACACCATGAGAACGGTATACGCTGGTAAACCATGAGAACGGTATACGCTGGTAAACCATGAGAACGGTATACGCTGGTAAACCATGAGAACGGTATACGCTGGTAAACCATGAGAACGGTATACGCTGGTAAACCATGAGAACGGTATACGCTGGTACACCATGAGAACGGTATACGCTGGTAAACCATGAGAACGGTATACGCTGGTACACCATGAGAACGGTATACGCTGGTACACCATGAGAACGATATACGCTGGTAAACCATGAGAACGGTATACGCTGGTAAACCATGAGAGGAGAATAAATGATGACCTAATAGTGAGATAAATAGAGCCCATAGATTACTAGATAAATCTGGTAGAGCCCATTGATTACTAGAAAAACCTGTTAGAGAAATAGACCCCATAGATTACTAGACAAACCTGGTAGAGCCCATATATTACTAGATGAACCTGGTAGAGCCCATAGATTACTAGATGAATCTGAGAGAGCCCATAGATTACTAGATAATCCCATATATCAGTTTATGAAGATGCTCTAACAGACATTCCCATCAGAGGCAATGAACACTAGATCGACAACACTGACTGTCATGTGGCTATTTAACAAACCCACCACATGCTACTGTAAGTAACGCTGGTATCAACAGCCCATCCAACACAACGAAACTATAGCAAACCCACCACATGCTACTTGTAGGTAATGCTGGTATCAACAGCCCATCCAACACAACGAAACTATAGCAAACCCACCACATGCTACTTGTAGGTAATGCTGGTATCAACAGCCCATCCAACACAACGAAACTATAGCAAACCCACCACATGGTAGGTAATGCTGGTATCAACAGCCCATTCAACACAACAAAACTATCGCAAACCCACCACATGGTAGGTAATGCTGGTATCAACAGCCCATCCAACACAACGAAACTATAGCAAACCCACCACATGGTAGGTAATGCTGGTATCAACAGCCCATTCAACACAACAAAACTATCGCAAACCCACCACATGGTAGGTAATGCTGGTATCAACAGCCCATCCAACACAACGAAACTATAGCAAACCCACCACATGGTAGGTAATACTGGTATCAACAGCCCATCCAACACAACGTAACTATAGCAAACCCACCACATGGTAGGTAATGCTGGTATCAACAGCCCATCCAACACAACGAAACTATAGCAAACCCACCACATGGTAGGTAATGCTGGTATCAACAGCCCATCCAACACAACGAAACTATAGCAAACCCACCACATGGTAGGTAATGCTGGTATCAACAGCCCATCCAACACAACGAAACTATAGCAAACCCACCACATGGTAGGTAATGCTGGTATCAACAGCCCATCCAACACAACGAAACTATAGCAAACCCACCACATGGTAGGTAATGCTGGTATCAACAGCCCATCCAACACAACAAAACTATAGCAAACCCACCACATGGTAGGTGATGCTGGTATCAACAGCCCATCCAAACCTTCATCTTCATCATCTTGCAGCCATATGTCGTCAGCTTCCCCACTAATTTACAATCTGAGGAAGAAAGGTTAGGCAGAAGAATCAATTAAAAATGAGGCTGTTCTCCTGTGAATATATGCCAGTGATGAAAGCGCCAGTAATGTTAACGCTGAAAACAGACTAAGGCCATTGGAGGAGACAAGATATCACTACTGTCTGTTGAACAGAGGCATCACACGTTAGGACCAGCACAGATACCACTTCCTGTCTGTTGAACAGAGGCATCATACATTAGGACCAGCACAGACACCACTTCCTGTCTGTTGAACAGAGGCATCACACGTTAGGACCAGCACAGACACCACTTCCTGTCTGTTGAACAGAGGCATCGCACGTTAGGACCAGCACAGACACCACTTCCTGTCTGTTGAACAGAGGCATCATACGTTAGGACCAGCACAGACACCACTTCCTGTCTGTTGAACAGAGACATCACACGTTAGGACCAGCACAGACACCACTTCCTGTCTGTTGAACAGAGGCATCACACGTTAGGACCAGCACAGACACCACTTCCTGTCTGTTGAACAGAGGCATCACACGTTAGGACCAGCACAGACACCACTTCCTGTCTGTTGAACAGAGGCATCACACGTTAGGACCAGCACAGACACCACTTCCTGTCTGTTGAACAGAGGCATCACACGTTAGGACCAGCACAGACACCACTTCCTGTCTGTTGAACAGAGGCATCACACGTTAGGACCAGCACAGACACCACTTCCTGTCTGTTGAACAGACGCATCACATGTTAGGACCAGCACAGACACCACTTCCTGTCTGTTGAACAGAGGCATCACACATTAGGACCAGCACAAACATGCTTGAGAACACACATCAACTTGCTTCCTACTGTCCTAAAATTATGTCCCACCTTACTGCAACGCTCCAGCAGATGCTGTGGGAGGGGATACCAAGTGGTGGCCTCTTAAGTCAACACGACCTCACTGTCTGCTCTTGTAATAATAGCAACCATGTCATAATACTACGTTTAGATGATACAGGACATACAGCCATGTCATAATATTACGTTTAGATGGTACAGGACATACAGCCATGTCATAATACTACGTTTAGATGGTACAGGACATACAGCCATGTCATAATACTACGTTTAGATGGTACAGGACATACAGCCATGTCATAATACTACGTTTAGATGGTACAGGACATACAGCCATGTCATAATACTACGTTTAGATGATACAGGACATACAGCCATGTCATAATACTACGTTTAGATGGTACAGGACATACAGCCATGTCATAATACTACGTTTAGATGATACAGGACATACAGCCATGTCATAATACTACGTTTAGATGATACAGGACATACAGCCATGTCATAATATTACGTTTAGATGGTACAGGACATACAGCCATGTCATAATACTACGTTTAGATGGTACAGGACATACAGCCATGTCATAATACTACGTTTAGATGGTACAGGACATACAGCCATGTCATAATACTACGTTTAGAAGGTACAGGACATACAGCCATGTCATAATACTACGTTTAGATGATACAGGACACACAGCCATGTCAAAATACTACAGGACATACAGCCATGTCATAATACTACGTTTAGATGATACAGGACACACAGCCATGTCAAAATACTACAGGACATACAGCCATGTCATAATACTACGTTTAGATGATACAGGACATACAGCCATGTCATAATACTACGTTTAGATGATACAGGACATACAGCCATGTCATAATACTACGTTTAGATGATACAGGACATACAGCCATGTCATAATACTATGTTTAGATGGTACAGGACATACAGCCATGTCATAATACTACGTTTAGATGGTACAGGACATACAGCCATGTCATAATACTACGTTTAGATGATACAGGACATACAGCCATGTCATAATACTATGTTTAGATGATACAGGACATACAGCCATGTCATAATACTATGTTTAGATGGTACAGGACATACAGCCATGTCATAATACTACGTTTAGATGGTACAGGACATACAGCCATGTCATAATACTACGTTTAGATGATACAGGACATACAGCCATGTCATAATACTACGTTTAGATGATACAGGACATACAGCCATGTCATAATACTACGTTTAGATGGTACAGGACATACAGCCATGTCATAATACTACGTTTAGATGATACAGGACATACAGCCATGTCATAATACTACGTTTAGATGATACAGGACATACAGCCATGTCATAATACTACGTTTAGATGATACAGGACATACAGCCATGTCATAATACTATGTTTAGATGATACAGGACATACAGCCATGTCATAATACTACGTTTAGATGATACAGGACACACAGCCATGTCAAAATACTACAGGACATACAGCCATGTCATAATACTACGTTTAGAAGGTACAGGACATACAGCCATGTCATAATACTACGTTTAGATGATACAGGACACACAGCCATGTCAAAATACTACAGGACATACAGCCATGTCATAATACTACGTTTAGATGATACAGGACATACAGCCATGTCATAATACTACGTTATGAATAACATCTATGTAGGGGTTGCATCACTGCCTGCTATGTCAACTGCTCGGCCTCCGACCACAAGGACACTACAGAGGGTAGTGTGTACAGCCCAGTACATCACCGGGGCCAAGTTCACTGCCCTCCAGGACCTCTATACCAGGCAGTGTCAGAGAAAGGCCCTAAAAATTGTCAGAGACTCCAGCCACCCTAGTCATAGACTGTTCTCTCTGCTACCGCACGGCAAGCGGTACCGGAGCACCAAGTCTGGGTCCAAGAGGCTTCTAAACAGCTTCTACCCCCCCCAAGCCATAAGACTCCTGAACGTCTAATCAAAGGGCTTCCCAGATCCCTCTTTTACGCTGCTGCTACTCTCTGTTTATAATCTATGCATAGTCACTTTAACTCTACCTACATGTACATATTACCTCAATTACCTCGACACCGGTGCCCCCGCACATTGACTCTGTACCGGTACCCCCTGTATATAGCCTCCATATTGACTCTGTACCGGTACCCCCTGTATATAGCCTCCACATTGACTCTGTACCGGTACCCCCTGTATATAACCTCCACATTGACTCTGTACCGGTACCCCCCTGTATATAGCCTCCACATTGACTCTGTACCGGTACCCCCTGTATATAACCTCCACATTGACTCTGTACCGTAACACCCTGTATATAGCCTCCACATTGACTCTGTACTGTAATACCCTGTATATAGCCTCCACATTGACTCTGTACTGTAATACCCTGTATATAGCCTCCACATTGACTCTGTACCGTAATACCCTGTATATAGCCTCCACATTGACTCTGTACCATAATACCCTGTATAAAGCCTCCACATTGACTCTGTACTGTAATACCCTGTATATAGCCTCCACATTGACTCTGTACCGTAATACCCTGTATATAGCCTCCACATTGACTCTGTACTGTAATACCCTATATAAAGCCTCCACATTGACTCTGTACCGGTACCCCCTGTATATAGCCTCCACATTGACTCTGTACCGTAATACCCTGTATATAGCCTCCACATTGACTCTGTACTGTAATACCCTGTATATAGCCTCCACATTGACTCTGTACCATAACACCCTGTATAGAGCCTCCACAATGACTCTGTACTGTAATACCCTGTATATAGCCTCGCTATTGTTATTTTACTGCTGCCGTTTCCTTATTTGACAGCCATGCCACCGTGTAGATAACGAAGCAAAGCATTAAGAGGTGCAGTCCATCACTACAGCATCAAATCGGAGGGTCTGCTGTCCGGACCTCTGGCAGTCTCTAACAGGGTTCAATTCTTGGACCGACTCTCTTCTCTGTATACATCAATGATGTCGCTCTTGCTGCTGGTGAGTCTCTGATCCACCTCTACACAGATGACACCATTCTGTATACATCTGGCCCTTCTTTGGACACTGTGTTAACAAACCTCCAAACGAGCTTCAACGCCATACAACACTCCTTCCGTGGCCTCCAATTGCTCTTAAATACAAGTAAAACTAAATGCATGCTCTTCAACCGATCGCTGCCTGCACCTGCACCTGTCCAACATCACTACTCTGGACTGCTCTGACTTAGAATACGTGGACAACTACAAATACTTAGGTGTCTGGTTAGACTGTAAACTCTCCTTCCAGACCCATATCAAACATCTCCAATCCAAAGTTAAATCTAGAATTGGCTTCCTATTTCGCAACAAAGCATCCTTCACTCATGCTGCCAAACATACCCTTGTAAAACTGACCATCCTACCAATCCTCGACTTCGGCGATGTCATTTACAAAATCGCCTCCAATAACCTACTCAACAAATTGGATGCAGTCTATCACAGTGCCATCCGTTTTGTCGCCAAAGCCCCATATACTACCCACCATTGCGACCTGTACGCTCTCGTTGGCTGGCCCTCGCTTCATACTCGTCGCAAAACCCACTGGCTCCAGGTCATCTACAAGTCTTTGCTAGGTAAAGCCCCACCTTATCTCAGCTCGCTGGTCACCATAGCATCACCCACCTGTAGCACGCACTCCAGCAGGTATATCTCTCTAGTCACCCCCAAAACCAATTCTTTCTTTGGCCGCCTCTCCTTCTAGTTCTCTGCTGCCAATGACTGGAACGAACTGCAAAAATCTCTGAAACTGGAAACACTTATCTCCCTCACTAGCTTTAAGCACCAACTGTCAGAGCAGCTCACAGATTACTGCACCTGTACATAGCCCACCTATAATTAAGCCCAAACAACTTCCTCTTTCCCTACTGTATGTATTTATTTTGCTCCTTTGCACCCCATTATTTTTATTTCTACTTTGCACATTCTTCCACTGCAAATCTACCATTCCAGTGTTTTACTTGCTATATTGTATTTACTTTGCCACCATGGCCTTTTTTTGCCTTTACCTCCCTTATCTCACCTCATTTGCTCACATCGTATATAGACTTGTTTCTACTGTATTATTGACTGTATAATTGTTTTACTCCATATGTAACTCTGTGTTGTTGTTCGTGTCGAACTGCTTTGCTTTATCTTGGTCAGGGTCTCAGCTGTAAATGAGAACTTGTTCTCAACTGGTCTACCTGGTTAAATAAAGGTGATCTGGTCTACCTGGTTAAATAAAGGTGATCTGGTCTACCTGGTTAAATAAAGGTGATCTGGTCTACCTGGTTAAATAAAGGTGATCTGGTCTACCTGGTTAAATAAAGGTGATCTGGTCTACCTGGTTAAATAAAGGTGATCTGGTCTACCTGGTTAAATAAAGGTGATCTGGTCTACCTGGTTAAATAAAGGTGATCTGGTCTACCTGGTTAAATAAAGGTGATCTGGTCTACCTGGTTAAATAAAGGTGATCTGGCCTACCTGGTTAAATAAAGGTGATCTGGTCTACCTGGTTAAATAAAGGTGATCTGGTCTACCTGGTTAAATAAAGGTGATCTGGTCTACCTGGTTAAATAAAGGTGATCTGGCCTACCTGGTTAAATAAAGGTGATCTGGCCTACCTGGTTAAATAAAGGTGATCTGGTCTACCTGGTTAAATAAAGGTGATCTGGTCTACCTGGTTAAATAAAGGTGATCTGGTCTACCTGGTTAAATAAAGGTGATCTGGTCTACCTGGTTAAATAAAGGTGATCTGGTCTACCTGGTTAAATAAAGGTGATCTGGCCTACCTGGTTAAATAAAGGTGATCTGGCCTACCTGGTTAAATAAAGGTGATCTGGTCTACCTGGTTAAATAAAGGTGATCTGGTCTACCTGGTTAAATAAAGGTGATCTGGTCTACCTGGTTAAATCAAGGTGATCTGGCCTACCTGGTTAAATAAAGGTGATCTGGCCTACCTGGTTAAATAAAGGTGATCTGGTCTATCTGGTTAAATAAAGGTGATCTGGCCTACCTGGTTAAATAAAGGTGATCTGGCCTACCTGGTTAAATAAAGGTGATCTGGTCTACCTGGTTAAATAAAGGTGATCTGGTCTACCTGGTTAAATAAAGGTGATCTGGCCTACCTGGTTAAATAAAGGTGATCTGGCCTACCTGGTTAAATAAAGGTGATCTGGTCTACCTGGTTAAATAAAGGTGATCTGGTCTACCTGGTTAAATAAAGGTGATCTGGTCTACCTGGTTAAATAAAGGTGATCTGGCCTACCTGGTTAAATAAAGGTGATCTGGTCTACCTGGTTAAATAAAGGTGATCTGGTCTACCTGGTTAAATAAAGGTGATCTGGTCTACCTGGTTAAATAAAGGTGATCTGGTCTACCTGGTTAAATAAAGGTGATCTGGTCTACCTGGTTAAATAAAGGTGATCTGGTCTACCTGGTTAAATAAAGGTGATCTGGTCTACCTGGTTAAATAAAGGTGATCTGGTCTACCTGGTTAAATAAAGGTGATCTGGTCTACCTGGTTAAATAAAGGTGATCTGGTCTACCTGGTTAAATAAAGGTGATCTGGCCTACCTGGTTAAATAAAGGTGATCTGGTCTACCTGGTTAAATAAAGGTGATCTGGTCTACCTGGTTAAATAAAGGTGATCTGGTCTACCTGGTTAAATAAAGGTGATCTGGCCTACCTGGTTAAATAAAGGTGATCTGGCCTACCTGGTTAAATAAAGGTGATCTGGTCTACCTGGTTAAATAAAGGTGATCTGGTCTACCTGGTTAAATAAAGGTGATCTGGTCTACCTGGTTAAATAAAGGTGATCTGGTCTACCTGGTTAAATAAAGGTGATCTGGTCTACCTGGTTAAATAAAGGTGATCTGGCCTACCTGGTTAAATAAAGGTGATCTGGCCTACCTGGTTAAATAAAGGTGATCTGGTCTACCTGGTTAAATAAAGGTGATCTGGTCTACCTGGTTAAATAAAGGTGATCTGGTCTACCTGGTTAAATCAAGGTGATCTGGCCTACCTGGTTAAATAAAGGTGATCTGGCCTACCTGGTTAAATAAAGGTGATCTGGTCTACCTGGTTAAATAAAGGTGATCTGGCCTACCTGGTTAAATAAAGGTGATCTGGCCTACCTGGTTAAATAAAGGTGATCTGGTCTACCTGGTTAAATAAAGGTGATCTGGTCTACCTGGTTAAATAAAGGTGATCTGGCCTACCTGGTTAAATAAAGGTGATCTGGCCTACCTGGTTAAATAAAGGTGATCTGGTCTACCTGGTTAAATAAAGGTGATCTGGTCTACCTGGTTAAATAAAGGTGATCTGGTCTACCTGGTTAAATAAAGGTGATCTGGCCTACCTGGTTAAATAAAGGTGATCTGGTCTACCTGGTTAAATAAAGGTGATCTGGTCTACCTGGTTAAATAAAGGTGATCTGGTCTACCTGGTTAAATAAAGGTGATCTGGTCTACCTGGTTAAATAAAGGTGATCTGGCCTACCTGGTTAAATAAAGGTGATCTGGCCTACCTGGTTAAATAAAGGTGATCTGGTCTACCTGGTTAAATAAAGGAGATCTGGTATACCTGGTTAAATAAAGGAGATCTGGTATACCTGGTTAAATAAAGGTGACCTGGCCTACCTGGTTAAATAAAGGTGATCTGGTCTACCTGGTTAAATAAAGGTGATCTGGTCTACCTGGTTAAATAAAGGTGATCTGGTCTACCTGGTTAAATAAAGGTGATCTGGCCTACTTGGTTAAATAAAGGTGATCTGGTCTACCTGGTTAAATAAAGGTGATCTGGTCTACCTGGTTAAATAAAGGTGATCTGGTCTTAATTATATAATCTTTATTATTATGGAATTAAAAAAACAAATAAAATTAAGAGGTACAGTCTAACACATCATATAACTAGTATGTAAGAAATGAAATGAACTAAATGCACAGAAAATGAATGAATACCATCACTGATGGCATATGAGATAAGACCAGTCACTAGAGCGATACTACAAGAACATACGATGGACTGACAGGGAAGACCGTCTAGGTATACTGAACGACAATATAAACTCAACACGTACATTGTTGGTCCCATGTTTCATGAGCTGAAATAAAAAAAATCCAGTTCCATATGAACAAAAAGCTTATTCCTCAAACTTGGTGCACAAATTTGTTCACATCCCTGTTAGTGAGCATTTCTCCTTTGTCAAGATAATCCATCCACCTGACAGGTGCAGCATATCAAGAATCTGATTAAACAGCATGATCATTACACAGGTGCACCTTGTGCTGAGGACAATCAAAGGCCACTTTAAAATGTGCAGTTTTGTCACAAAATCACAATGCCACTGGATGTCTTGAGTTTCGAGGGAACGTGCAATTGGCAAAAATGCTGACTGCAGGAACGTCCACCAGAGTTGTCGCCAGAGAATTTAATGTTAATTTCTCTACCATAAACTGCCTCGAACATTGTTTTAGAGAATTTAGCAGTACATCCAACCCTTCTCCCATGGGATGAGTCTCAATCCATCGATGTCGCACTTCCTCACCTGTGCTGAAAGGTAACAGCGCTATAGCGGTGTCTGTCAGACCGTGAGACACCCCGAACGCCGGTCTTCTCACAAGATGGTGTGTAGCGTCCGAACGATTTGGCCTACAATCTATTTTGACCTTTCTATGGAAAGATGAGACCCTGACGAACACGGTGGGTTTCTTTGCTCCACGACCTCCACAAGCGTCAGGAGACCCGTCTGAAGTCTGTACAGCCGATCTGCCAGCTTCTGTCTGTAGCATCCGAACGGTTTGGGCTACCCACTAATATGACACCTGTCTGGAAAGGTGAGACTCTCACGAACACATATATTGATCTAGGACCCCCACAAGACTCGTCTGAAGGTCCCCTGGTACCAGTTGGAAAAATGAATGGACCTCTATATGGAGACGGTTTAATAAAACATGTGGGGTTAAATACATGGCAAAAACCAAACACATTTCCTGATCTTTCGTACGTCTCTCAGATATAGGAGAGACACTAAAGAATAAACATCTGTTGTTCCACGTAGTGAATTTATTATTCAATGGATTTGTATGGGCTAAAAAACTCATCATTCATCAAATATCTTTTGGATACTTCCAAGGGATCGCTAAATTATCCTTCTTAAAACAATTCCATATAGCTTAGTAGAACTCCCCCCCCGCCCCGGGCTTAGACTGATGTCTAAGGGGTGGGGCAGGGGCAGGGGCGGGGGCAGGGCAGGGGCGGGGGCAGGGCAGCACAGAGAACACGGTGGACTGACTGACAGAGAACACAGTGGACTGACTGACAGAGAACACAGTGGACTGACTGACAGACAGAGAACACAGTGGACTGACTGACAGAGAACACAGTGGACTGACTGACAGACAGAGAACACAGTGACTGACTGACAGACAGAGAACACAGTGGACTGACTGACACACAGAGAACAGGGTGGACTGACTGACACACAGAGAACAGGGTGGACTGACTGACAGACAGAGAACAGGGTGGACTGACTGACACACAGAGAACAGGGTGGACTGGCTGACACACAGAGAACACAGTGGACTGACTGACACACAGAGAACAGGGTGGACTGACTGACACACAGAGAACAGGGTGGACTGACACACAGAGAACAGGGTGGACTGACACACAGAGAACAGGGTGGACTGACTGACACACAGAGAACAGGGTGGACTGACTGACACACAGAGAACAGGGTGGACTGACTGACACACAGAGAACACAGTGGACTGACTGACAGAGAACACAGTGGACTGACTGACACACAGAGAACAGGGTGGACTGACTGACAGACAGAGAACAGGGTGGACTGACAGACAGAGAACAGGGTGGACTGACTGACACACAGAGAACAGGGTGGACTGACACACAGAGAACAGGGTGGACTGACTGACACACAGAGAACAGGGTGGACTGACTGACACACAGAGAACAGGGTGGACTGACACACAGAGAACAGGGTGGACTGACACACAGAGAACACAGTGGACTGACTGACACACAGAGAACACAGTGGACTGACTGACACACAGAGAACACAGTGGACTGACTGACACACAGAGAACAGGGTGGACTGACTGACACACAGAGAACAGGGTGGACTGACTGACACACAGAGAACAGGGTGGACTGACTGACACACAGAGAACAGGGTGGACTGACTGACACACAGAGAACAGGGTGGACTGACTGACACACAGAGAACAGGGTGGACTGACTGACACACAGAGAACAGGGTGGACTGACTGACAGAGAACAGGGTGGACTGACTGACACACAGAGAACAGGGTGGACTGACTGACACACAGAGAACAGGGTGGACTGACTGACACACAGAGAACAGGGTGGACTGACACACAGAGAACAGGGTGGACTGACTGACACACAGAGAACAGGGTGGACTGACTGACAGAGAACAGGGTGGACTGACTGACACACAGAGAACAGGGTGGACTGACTGACAGAGAACAGGGTGGACTGACTGACACACAGAGAACAGGGTGGACTGACTGACACACAGAGAACAGGGTGGACTGACTGACACACAGAGAACAGGGTGGATATCACCTTATTCCATATGTAGTGCACAACTTTGACCAGAACCCATAGAGAAGTGTGCCATCTGGGAGGCAGGCTATGTCATGGACCTGGATGCTCTCTTCATTGAATTCACCAGTAAGGTACATGCAGTACATTACCGATCTTTCACCTTTTCTACTGTCTATTAAAGCGAGAGAGAGAGATAGAGAAAGAGAGAGACAGCGAGTGAAAGAGACAGCGAGCGAGAGATAGCGAGCGAGGGAGAGAGACAGCGAGAGAGAGAGACAGCGAGAGATAGAGATAGCGAGCGAGAGAGACAGCGAGAGATAGAGAGAGACAGCGAGAGATAGAGAGACACAGCGAGAGAGAGACAGCGAGAGAGAGACAGCGAGAGAGAGACAGCGAGAGAGAGAGAGAGAGACAGCGAGAGAGAGAGAGACAGCGAGAGAGAGAGAGAGAGACAGCGAGAGAGAGAGAGAGACAGCGAGCGAGAGAGAGACAGCGAGCGAGAGAGAGACAGCGAGAGAGAGAGAGACAGCGAGAGAGAGACAGCGAGCGAGAGAGAGACAGCGAGCGAGAGAGAGCGATGAGAGCGTGAGAGAGACAGCGAGCGAGAGAGAGCGAGCGAGAGACAGCGAGAGAGACAGAGAGAGATTGAGTGAGAGAGAGACAGCGAGAGAGACAGAGAGAGCGAGCGAGAGAGAGATAGCGAGCGAGAGACAGCGAGCGAGAGAGAGCGTGAGAGAGAGAGCGAGCGAGAGAGAGCGAGAGAGAGCGTGAGAGAGAGACAGCGAGCGAGAGAGAGCGAGAGAGAGACAGCGAGCGAGAGAGCGAGCGAGAGAGAGACAGTGAGAGAGACAGAGAGAGAGACAGCGAGAGAGAGACAGCGAGAGAGAGAGAGACAGCGAGAGAGAGAGAGACAGCGAGAGAGAGAGAGAGAGAGACAGCGAGAGAGAGAGAGAGACAGCGAGAGACAGCGAGCGAGAGAGACAGCGAGCGAGAGAGAGACAGCGAGCGAGAGAGACAGCGAGCGAGAGAGACAGCGAGCGAGAAAGACAGCGAGCGAGAGAGAGCGTGAGAGAGAGACAGCGAGCGAGAGAGAGCGAGCGAGAGCGTGAGACAGCGAGCGAGAGCATGAGAGAGAGACAGCGAGAGAGAGCAAGCGAGCGAGCGAGAGAGATAGCGAGAGAGACAGAGAGAGAGAGAGACAGCGAGAGAGAGACAGCGAGCGAGAGAGAGACAGCGAGCGAGAGAGAGACAGCGAGCGAGAGAGAGACAGCGAGCGAGAGAAAGACAGCGAGAGAGAGACAGCGAGCGAGAGACAGTGAGCGAGAGAGAGACAGCGAGCGAGAGACAGTGAGCGAGAGAGAGACAGCGAGAGAAAGACAGCGAGAGAGAGAGAGCGACAGCGAGAGAGAGAGACAGCGAGAGAGAGAGACAGCGAGAGAGAGAGAGACAGCGAGAGAGAGAGAGAGACAGCGAGAGAGAGAGAGACAGCGAGAGAGAGAGACAGCGAGAGAGAGAGAGACAGCGAGAGAGAGAGAGAGACAGCGAGAGAGAGAGAGAGACAGCGAGAGAGAGAGAGACAGCGAGCGAGAGAGAGACAGCGAGCGAGAGAGAGACAGCGAGAGAGAGAGAGACAGCGAGAGAGAGAGAGACAGCGAGAGAGAGACAGCGAGCGAGAGAGAGACAGCGAGCGAGAGAGAGCGATGAGAGCGTGAGAGAGACAGCGAGCGAGAGAGAGCGAGCGAGAGACAGCGAGAGAGACAGAGAGAGATTGAGCGAGAGAGAGACAGCGAGAGAGACAGAGAGAGCGAACGAGAGAGAGACAGCGAGCGAGAGACAGCGAGCGAGAGAAAGCGTGAGAGAGAGAGCGAGCGAGAGAGAGCGAGAGAGAGACAGAGAGAGAGAGACAGCGAGCGAGAGAGAGCGAGCGAGAGTGTGAGAGAGAGACAGCGAGCGAGAGAGAGACAGCGAGCGAGAGAGAGCGAGCGAGAGAGCGAGCGAGCGAGAGACAGTGAGAGAGACAGAGAGAGAGAGAGACAGCGAGAGAGAGAGAGACAGCGAGAGAGAGACAGCGAGAGAGAGAGAGACAGCGAGAGAGAGAGAGACAGCGAGAGAGAGAGAGAGAGACAGCGAGAGAGAGAGAGAGACAGCGAGAGACAGCGAGCGAGAGAGACAGCGAGCGAGAGAGAGAGACAGCGAGCGAGAGAGACAGCGAGCGAGAAAGACAGCGAGAGAGAGAGAGCGTGAGAGAGAGACAGCGAGCGAGAGAGAGCGAGCGAGAGCGTGAGAGAGAGACAGCGAGCGAGAGCGAGCGAGAGCATGAGAGAGAGACAGCGAGAGAGAGCAAGCGATCGAGCGAGAGAGATAGCGAGAGAGACAGAGAGAGAGAGAGACAGCGAGAGAGAGACAGCGAGCGAGAGAGAGACAGCGAGCGAGAGAGAGACAGCGAGAGAGAGACAGCGAGCGAGAGACAGTGAGCGAGAGAGAGACAGCGAGCGAGAGACAGTGAGCGAGAGAGAGCGTGAGAGAGAGAGCGAGCGAGAGAGAGCGAGAGAGAGCGTGAGAGAGAGACAGCGAGCGAGAGAGAGCGAGAGAGAGACAGCGAGCGAGAGAGCGAGCGAGAGAGAGACAGTGAGAGAGACAGAGAGAGAGAGAGACAGCGAGAGAGAGACAGCGAGAGAGAGAGAGACAGCGAGAGAGAGAGAGACAGCGAGAGAGAGAGAGAGAGAGACAGCGAGAGAGAGAGAGAGACAGCGAGAGACAGCGAGCGAGAGAGACAGCGAGCGAGAGAGAGACAGCGAGCGAGAGAGACAGCGAGCGAGAGAGACAGCGAGCGAGAAAGACAGCGAGCGAGAGAGAGCGTGAGAGAGAGACAGCGAGCGAGAGAGAGCGAGCGAGAGCGTGAGACAGCGAGCGAGAGCATGAGAGAGAGACAGCGAGAGAGAGCAAGCGAGCGAGCGAGAGAGACAGAGAGAGAGAGAGACAGCGAGAGAGAGACAGCGAGCGAGAGAGAGACAGCGAGCGAGAGAGAGACAGCGAGCGAGAGAGAGACAGCGAGCGAGAGAAAGACAGCGAGAGAGAGACAGCGAGCGAGAGACAGTGAGCGAGAGAGAGACAGCGAGCGAGAGACAGTGAGCGAGAGAGAGACAGCGAGAGAAAGACAGCGAGAGAGAGAGAGCGACAGCGAGAGAGAGAGACAGCGAGAGAGAGAGACAGCGAGAGAGAGAGAGACAGCGAGAGAGAGAGAGACAGCGAGAGAGAGAGAGACAGCGAGAGAGAGAGAGACAGCGAGAGAGAGAGACAGCGAGAGAGAGAGAGACAGCGAGAGAGAGAGAGAGACAGCGAGAGAGAGAGAGACAGCGAGAGAGAGAGAGAGACAGCGAGAGAGAGAGAGACAGCGAGAGAGAGAGAGACAGCGAGAGAGAGAGAGACAGCGAGCGAGAGAGAGACAGCGAGAGAGAGAGAGACAGCGAGAGAGAGACAGCGAGCGAGAGAGAGACAGCGAGCGAGAGAGAGCGATGAGAGCGTGAGAGAGACAGCGAGCGAGAGAGAGCGAGCGAGAGACAGCGAGAGAGACAGAGAGAGATTGAGCGAGAGAGAGACAGCGAGAGAGACAGAGAGAGCGAGCGAGAGAGAGACAGCGAGCGAGAGACAGCGAGAGAGAGAGAGCGTGAGAGAGAGAGCGAGCGAGAGAGAGCGAGAGAGAGCGTGAGAGAGAGACAGCGAGCGAGAGAGAGCGAGCGAGAGTGTGAGAGAGAGACAGCGAGCGAGAGAGAGACAGCGAGCGAGAGAGAGCGAGCGAGAGAGCGAGCGAGCGAGAGACAGTGAGAGAGACAGAGAGAGAGAGAGACAGCGAGAGAGAGAGAGACAGCGAGAGAGAGACAGCGAGAGAGAGAGAGACAGCGAGAGAGAGACAGCGAGAGAGAGAGAGACAGCGAGAGAGAGAGAGACAGCGAGAGAGAGAGAGAGAGACAGCGAGAGAGAGAGAGAGACAGCGAGAGACAGCGAGCGAGCGAGAGAGACAGCGAGCGAGAAAGACAGCGAGAGAGAGAGAGCGTGAGAGAGAGACAGCGAGCGAGAGAGAGCGAGCGAGAGCGTGAGAGAGAGACAGCGAGCGAGAGCATGAGAGAGAGACAGCGAGAGAGAGCAAGCGATCGAGCGAGAGAGATAGCGAGAGAGACAGAGAGAGAGAGAGACAGCGAGAGAGAGACAGCGAGCGAGAGAGAGACAGCGAGCGAGAGAGAGACAGCGAGAGAGAGACAGCGAGCGAGAGACAGTGAGCGAGAGAGAGACAGCGAGCGAGAGACAGTGAGCGAGAGAGAGACAGCGAGAGAAAGACAGCGAGCGAGAGAGAGACAGCGAGAGAGATTTTGACCTGTTTTGCTGCCTCGCCTCAGCTGTCAGAGTCAAACAGTAGATTTTATAGATGTCTTGTCTACTGTGCTCTTTGCCCTCAGAGATGATACAGTCACTATGTTCCGCCTCTCCACCTACTCTCCTCAGACAAGCTTCCTTTTTATGACGGGATGATGTGTCAGAAAGAGAGAGAGAGAGATTGGAGGGATGGAGGGAGAGAGAGAGACGGAGGGAGAGAGAGAGATGGAGAGAGAGAGATTGGAGGGATAGAGGGGGGACGGAGGGAGAGAGATTGGAGGGATGGAGGGAGAGAGAGAGACGGAGGGAGAGAGATTGGAGGGATAGAGGGGGGACGGAGGGAGAGAGATTGGAGGGATAGAGGGGGATGGAGGGATAGAGGGGGGACAGAGGGAGAGAGATTGGTGGAATAGAGGGGGACGGAGGGAGAGAGATTGGAGGGATAGAGGGGGATAGAGGGGGGATGGAGGGAGAGAGATTGGTGGAATAGAGGGGGACGGAGGGAGAGAGATTGGAGGGATAAAGGGGGGACAGAGGGAGAGAGATTGGAGGGATAGAGGGGGGACAGAGGGAGAGAGATTGGAGGGATAGAGGGGGGACAGAGGGATTGGAGGGATAGAGGGGGGACAGAGGGAGAGAGATTGGAGGGATAGAGGGGGGACAGAGGGAGAGAGATTGGAGGGATAGAGGGGTACGGAGGGAGAGAGATTGGAGGGATAGAGGGGTACGGAGGGAGAGAGATTGGAGGGATAGAGGGGTACGGAGGGAGAGAGATTGGAGGGATAGAGGGGTACGGAGGGAGAGAGATTGGAGGGATAGAGGGGTACGGAGGGAGAGAGATTGGAGGGATAGAGGGGTACGGAGGGAGAGAGATTGGAGGGATAGAGGGGGGACAGAGGGAGAGAGATTGGAGGGATAGAGGGGGGACAGAGGGAGAGAGATTGGAGGGATAGAGGGGGGACAGAGGGAGAGAGATTGGAGGGATAGAGGGGGGACAGAGGGAGAGAGATTGGAGGGATAGAGGGGGGACAGAGGGAGAGAAATTGGAGGGATAGAGGGGGGACAGAGGGAGAGAGATTGGAGGGATAGAGAGGGGACAGAGGGAGAGAGATTGGAGGGATAGAGGGGGGACAGAGGGAGAGAGATTGGAGGGATAGAGGGGGGACAGAGGGAGAGAGATTGGAGGGATAGAGGGGGATGGGGGGATAGAGGGGGGATGGAGGGAGAGATTGGTGGAATAGAGGGGGACGGAGGGAGAGAGATTGGAGGGATAGAGGGGGGTGGAGGGAGAGAGATTGGAGGGATAGAGGGGGATGGAGGGAGAGAGATTGGAGGGATAGAGGGGGATGGAGGGAGAGAGATTGGAGGGATAGAGGAAGGGTAAGGGTTAGTGATGAGATAAAGTAGATACCGAGAGAGAGAATGAAGAGAAACAGTTGAGAAACAATGGAGCCGACAGACGTGAGGAGCGCAGCTCCGTTTCACTGTATATAAGGAGCCATCTGAGCGCTAGGCCATCGCTGTGGGGACTGGTTCATTTAATAGCCTGTTAGTGGTGTAGGTTCACTGCCCCATAAAGAACACTGTAACCCTTTAATTCATGTGTTTGCCCAGTGGGGGAAACAAACAACTCCCCATATGACAGACTAATCCATATAGCTCTACTTTAGACCTGCTAGGGTTAGTTACCCATACTGCTAGGGTTAGTTACCCATACTGCTAGGGTTAGTTACCCATACTGCTAGCGGGAGTTACCCATGGTGCTAGGGTGAGTTACCCATGGTGCTAGGGTTAGTTACCCATACTGCTAGGGTGAGTTACCCATACTGCTAGGGTGAGTTACCCATGGTGCTAGGGTGAGTTAACCATACTGCTAGGGTGAGTTACCCATGGTGCTAGGGTTAGTTACCCATACTGCTAGGGTGAGTTACCCACACTGCTAGGGTTAGTTACCCACACTGCTAGGGTTAGTTACCCATACGGATAGGGTTATTTACCCATGGTGCTAGGGTTAGTTACCCATACTGCTAGGGTTAGTTACCCATACTGCTAGGGTTAGTTACCCACACTGCTAGGGTTAGTTACCCACACTGCTAGGGTTAGTTACCCACGGTGCTAGGGTTAGTTACCCATGGTGCTAGGGTTAGTTACCCATACTGCTAGGGTTAGTTACCCACACTGCTAGGGTTAGTTACCCACACTGCTAGGGTTAGTTACCCATACTGATAGGGTTAGTTACCCATGGTGCTAGGGTTAGTTACCCATACTGCTAGGGTTAGTTACCCATACTGCTAGGGTTAGTTACCCACACTGCTAGGGTTAGTTACCCACACTGCTAGGGTTAGTTACCCATACTGATAGGGTTAGTTAACCATGGTGCTAGGGTTAGTTACCCATACTGCTAGGGTTAGTTACCCATACTGCTAGGGTTAGTTACCCACACTGCTAGGGTTAGTTACCCACACTGCTAGGGTTAGTTACCCATGGTGCTAGGGTTAGTTACCCATGGTGCTAGGGTTAGTTACCCATACTGCTAGGGTTAGTTACCCATGGTGCTAGGGTTAGTTAACCATACTGCTAGGGTTAGTTACCCATACTGCTATGGCTAGTTACCCATACTGCTAGGGTTAGTTACCCATACTGCTAGGGCTAGTTACCCATACTGCTAGGGTGAGTTACCCATACTGCTAGGGTGAGTTACCCATACTGCTAAGGTTAGTTACCCATGGTGCTAGGGTGAGTTACCCATGGTGCTAAGGTTAGTTACCCATACTGATAGGGTGAGTTACCCATGGTGCTAGGGTGAGTTACCCATGGTGCTAGGGTGAGTTACCCATGGTGCTAGGGTGAGTTACCCATACTGTTAGGGTTAGTTACCCATACTGATAGGGTGAGTTACCAATACTGATAGGGTGAGTTACCCATACTGCTAGGGTGAGTTACCCATGGTGCTAGGGTGAGTTACCCATACTGCTAGGGTGAGTTACCCATACTGATAGGGTGAGTTACCCATACTGATAGGGTGAGTTACCCATACTGCTAGGGTGAGTTACCCATGGTGCTAGGGTGAGTTACCCATGGTGCTAGGGTTAGTTACCCATACTGCTAAGGTTAGTTACCCATGGTGCTAGGGTTAGTTACCCATGGTGCTAGGGTTAGTTACCCATACTGCTAGGGTTAGTTACCCACACTGCTAGGGTTAGTTACCCACACTGCTAGGGTTAGTTACCCATGGTGCTAGGGTTAGTTACCCATGGTGCTAGGGTTAGTTACCCATACTGCTAGGGTTAGTTACCCATGGTGCTAGGGTTAGTTAACCATACTGCTAGGGTTAGTTACCCATACTGCTAGGGCTAGTTACCCATACTGCTAGGGTTAGTTACCCATACTGCTAGGGCTAGTTACCCATACTGCTAGGGTGAGTTACCCATACTGCTAAGGTTAGTTACCCATGGTGCTAGGGTGAGTTACCCATGGTGCTAAGGTTAGTTACCCATACTGATTGGGTGAGTTACCCATGGTGCTAGGGTGAGTTACCCATGGTGCTAGGGTGAGTTACCCATGGTGCTAGGGTGAGTTACCCATACTGATAGGGTGAGTTACCCATACTGATAGGGTGAGTTACCCATACTGATAGGGTGAGTTACCCATACTGCTAGGGTGAGTTACCCATGGTGCTAGGGTGAGTTACCCATGGTGCTAGGGTTAGTTACCCATACTGCTAAGGTTAGTTACCCATGGTGCTAGGGTTAGTTACCCATGGTGCTAGGGTTAGTTACCCATACTGCTAGGGTTAGTTACCCACACTGCTAGGGTTAGTTACCCATGGTGCTAGGGTTAGTTACCCATGGTGCTAGGGTTAGTTACCCATACTGCTAGGGTTAGTTACCCATGGTGCTAGGGTTAGTTAACCATACTGCTAGGGTTAGTTACCCATACTGCTAGGGCTAGTTACCCATACTGCTAGGGTTAGTTACCCATACTGCTAGGGCTAGTTACCCATACTGCTAGGGTGAGTTACCCATACTGCTAAGGTTAGTTACCCATACTGCTAGGGTTAGTTACCCACACTGCTAGGGTTAGTTACCCACACTGCTAGGGTTAGTTACCCATACTGATAGGGTTAGTTACCCATGGTGCTAGGGTTAGTTACCCATACTGCTAGGGTTAGTTACCCATACTGCTAGGGTTAGTTACCCACACTGCTAGGGTTAGTTACCCACACTGCTAGGGTTAGTTACCCATGGTGCTAGGGTTAGTTACCCATGGTGCTAGGGTTAGTTACCCATACTGCTAGGGTTAGTTACCCATGGTGCTAGGGTTAGTTAACCATACTGCTAGGGTTAGTTACCCATACTGCTATGGCTAGTTACCCATACTGCTAGGGTTAGTTACCCATACTGCTAGGGCTAGTTACCCATACTGCTAGGGTGAGTTACCCATACTGCTAGGGTGAGTTACCCATACTGCTAAGGTTAGTTACCCATGGTGCTAGGGTGAGTTACCCATGGTGCTAAGGTTAGTTACCCATACTGATAGGGTGAGTTACCCATGGTGCTAGGGTGAGTTACCCATGGTGCTAGGGTGAGTTACCCATGGTGCTAGGGTGAGTTACCCATACTGTTAGGGTTAGTTACCCATACTGATAGGGTGAGTTACCAATACTGATAGGGTGAGTTACCCATACTGCTAGGGTGAGTTACCCATGGTGCTAGGGTGAGTTACCCATACTGCTAGGGTGAGTTACCCATACTGATAGGGTGAGTTACCCATACTGATAGGGTGAGTTACCCATACTGCTAGGGTGAGTAACCCATGGTGCTAGGGTGAGTTACCCATGGTGCTAGGGTTAGTTACCCATACTGCTAAGGTTAGTTACCCATGGTGCTAGGGTTAGTTACCCATGGTGCTAGGGTTAGTTACCCATACTGCTAGGGTTAGTTACCCACACTGCTAGGGTTAGTTACCCACACTGCTAGGGTTAGTTACCCATGGTGCTAGGGTTAGTTACCCATGGTGCTAGGGTTAGTTACCCATACTGCTAGGGTTAGTTACCCATGGTGCTAGGGTTAGTTAACCATACTGCTAGGGTTAGTTACCCATACTGCTAGGGCTAGTTACCCATACTGCTAGGGTTAGTTACCCATACTGCTAGGGCTAGTTACCCATACTGCTAGGGTGAGTTACCCATACTGCTAAGGTTAGTTACCCATGGTGCTAGGGTGAGTTACCCATGGTGCTAAGGTTAGTTACCCATACTGATTGGGTGAGTTACCCATGGTGCTAGGGTGAGTTACCCATGGTGCTAGGGTGAGTTACCCATGGTGCTAGGGTGAGTTACCCATACTGATAGGGTGAGTTACCCATACTGATAGGGTGAGTTACCCATACTGATAGGGTGAGTTACCCATACTGCTAGGGTGAGTTACCCATGGTGCTAGGGTGAGTTACCCATGGTGCTAGGGTTAGTTACCCATACTGCTAAGGTTAGTTACCCATGGTGCTAGGGTTAGTTACCCATGGTGCTAGGGTTAGTTACCCATACTGCTAGGGTTAGTTACCCACACTGCTAGGGTTAGTTACCCATGGTGCTAGGGTTAGTTACCCATGGTGCTAGGGTTAGTTACCCATACTGCTAGGGTTAGTTACCCATGGTGCTAGGGTTAGTTAACCATACTGCTAGGGTTAGTTACCCATACTGCTAGGGCTAGTTACCCATACTGCTAGGGTTAGTTACCCATACTGCTAGGGCTAGTTACCCATACTGCTAGGGTGAGTTACCCATACTGCTAAGGTTAGTTACCCATGGTGCTAGGGTGAGTTACCCATGGTGCTAAGGTTAGTTACTACCCATGGTGCTAGGGTGAGTTACCCATGGTGCTAGAGTGAGTTACCCATGGTGCTAGGGTTAGTTACCCATACTGCTAGGGTTAGTTACCCATGGTGCTAGGGTGAGTTACCCATGGTGCTAGGGTGAGTTACCCATGGTGCTAGGGTTAGTTACCCATACTGCTAGGGTTAGTTACCCATACTGCTAGGGTTAGTTACCCACACTGCTAGGGTTAGTTACCCACACTGCTAGGGTTAGTTACCCACGGTGCTAGGGTTAGTTACCCATGGTGCTAGGGTTAGTTACCCATACTGCTAGGGTTAGTTACCCACACTGCTAGGGTTAGTTACCCACACTGCTAGGGTTAGTTACCCATACTGATAGGGTTAGTTACCCATGGTGCTAGGGTTAGTTACCCATACTGCTAGGGTTAGTTACCCATACTGCTAGGGTTAGTTACCCACACTGCTAGGGTTAGTTACCCACACTGCTAGGGTTAGTTACCCATACTGATAGGGTTAGTTACCCATGGTGCTAGGGTTAGTTACCCATACTGCTAGGGTTAGTTACCCATACTGCTAGGGTTAGTTACCCACACTGCTAGGGTTAGTTACCCACACTGCTAGGGTTAGTTACCCATGGTGCTAGGGTTAGTTACCCATGGTGCTAGGGTTAGTTACCCATACTGCTAGGGTTAGTTACCCATGGTGCTAGGGTTAGTTAACCATACTGCTAGGGTTAGTTACCCATACTGCTATGGCTAGTTACCCATACTGCTAGGGTTAGTTACCCATACTGCTAGGGCTAGTTACCCATACTGCTAGGGTTAGTTACCCACACTGCTAGGGTTAGTTACCCACACTGCTAGGGTTAGTTACCCATGGTGCTAGGGTTAGTTACCCATGGTGCTAGGGTTAGTTACCCATGGTGCTAGGGTTAGTTACCCATGGTGCTAGGGTTAGTTAACCATACTGCTAGGGTTAGTTACCCATACTGCTATGGCTAGTTACCCATACTGCTAGGGTTAGTTACCCATACTGCTAGGGCTAGTTACCCATACTGCTAGGGTGAGTTACCCATACTGCTAGGGTTAGTTACCCACACTGCTAGGGTTAGTTACCCACACTGCTAGGGTTAGTTACCCATGGTGCTAGGGTTAGTTACCCATGGTGCTAGGGTTAGTTACCCATACTGCTAGGGTTAGTTACCCATGGTGCTAGGGTTAGTTAACCATACTGCTAGGGTTAGTTACCCATACTGCTAGGGCTAGTTACCCATACTGCTAGGGTTAGTTACCCATACTGCTAGGGCTAGTTACCCATACTGCTAGGGTGAGTTACCCATACTGCTATGGTTAGTTACCCATGGTGCTAGGGTGAGTTACCCATGGTGCTAAGGTTAGTTACCCATACTGATTGGGTGAGTTACCCATGGTGCTAGGGTGAGTTACCCATGGTGCTAGGGTGAGTTACCCATGGTGCTAGGGTGAGTTACCCATACTGATAGGGTGAGTTACCCATACTGATAGGGTGAGTTACCCATACTGATAGGGTGAGTTACCCATACTGCTAGGGTGAGTTACCCATGGTGCTAGGGTGAGTTACCCATGGTGCTAGGGTTAGTTACCCATACTGCTAAGGTTAGTTACCCATGGTGCTAGGGTTAGTTACCCATGGTGCTAGGGTTAGTTACCCATACTGCTAGGGTTAGTTACCCACACTGCTAGGGTTAGTTACCCATGGTGCTAGGGTTAGTTACCCATGGTGCTAGGGTTAGTTACCCATACTGCTAGGGTTAGTTACCCATGGTGCTAGGGTTAGTTAACCATACTGCTAGGGTTAGTTACCCATACTGCTAGGGCTAGTTACCCATACTGCTAGGGTTAGTTACCCATACTGCTAGGGCTAGTTACCCATACTGCTAGGGTGAGTTACCCATACTGCTAAGGTTAGTTACCCATACTGCTAGGGTTAGTTACCCACACTGCTAGGGTTAGTTACCCACACTGCTAGGGTTAGTTACCCATACTGATAGGGTTAGTTACCCATGGTGCTAGGGTTAGTTACCCATACTGCTAGGGTTAGTTACCCATACTGCTAGGGTTAGTTACCCACACTGCTAGGGTTAGTTACCCACACTGCTAGGGTTAGTTACCCATGGTGCTAGGGTTAGTTACCCATGGTGCTAGGGTTAGTTACCCATACTGCTAGGGTTAGTTACCCATGGTGCTAGGGTTAGTTAACCATACTGCTAGGGTTAGTTACCCATACTGCTATGGCTAGTTACCCATACTGCTAGGGTTAGTTACCCATACTGCTAGGGCTAGTTACCCATACTGCTAGGGTGAGTTACCCATACTGCTAGGGTGAGTTACCCATACTGCTAAGGTTAGTTACCCATGGTGCTAGGGTGAGTTACCCATGGTGCTAAGGTTAGTTACCCATACTGATAGGGTGAGTTACCCATGGTGCTAGGGTGAGTTACCCATGGTGCTAGGGTGAGTTACCCATGGTGCTAGGGTGAGTTACCCATACTGTTAGGGTTAGTTACCCATACTGATAGGGTGAGTTACCAATACTGATAGGGTGAGTTACCCATACTGCTAGGGTGAGTTACCCATGGTGCTAGGGTGAGTTACCCATACTGCTAGGGTGAGTTACCCATACTGATAGGGTGAGTTACCCATACTGATAGGGTGAGGTACCCATACTGCTAGGGTGAGTAACCCATGGTGCTAGGGTGAGTTACCCATGGTGCTAGGGTTAGTTACCCATACTGCTAAGGTTAGTTACCCATGGTGCTAGGGTTAGTTACCCATGGTGCTAGGGTTAGTTACCCATACTGCTAGGGTTAGTTACCCACACTGCTAGGGTTAGTTACCCACACTGCTAGGGTTAGTTACCCATGGTGCTAGGGTTAGTTACCCATGGTGCTAGGGTTAGTTACCCATACTGCTAGGGTTAGTTACCCATGGTGCTAGGGTTAGTTAACCATACTGCTAGGGTTAGTTACCCATACTGCTAGGGCTAGTTACCCATACTGCTAGGGTTAGTTACCCATACTGCTAGGGCTAGTTACCCATACTGCTAGGGTGAGTTACCCATACTGCTAAGGTTAGTTACCCATGGTGCTAGGGTGAGTTACCCATGGTGCTAAGGTTAGTTACCCATACTGATTGGGTGAGTTACCCATGGTGCTAGGGTGAGTTACCCATGGTGCTAGGGTGAGTTACCCATGGTGCTAGGGTGAGTTACCCATACTGATAGGGTGAGTTACCCATACTGATAGGGTGAGTTACCCATACTGATAGGGTGAGTTACCCATACTGCTAGGGTGAGTTACCCATGGTGCTAGGGTGAGTTACCCATGGTGCTAGGGTTAGTTACCCATACTGCTAAGGTTAGTTACCCATGGTGCTAGGGTTAGTTACCCATGGTGCTAGGGTTAGTTACCCATACTGCTAGGGTTAGTTACCCACACTGCTAGGGTTAGTTACCCATGGTGCTAGGGTTAGTTACCCATGGTGCTAGGGTTAGTTACCCATACTGCTAGGGTTAGTTACCCATGGTGCTAGGGTTAGTTAACCATACTGCTAGGGTTAGTTACCCATACTGCTAGGGCTAGTTACCCATACTGCTAGGGTTAGTTACCCATACTGCTAGGGCTAGTTACCCATACTGCTAGGGTGAGTTACCCATACTGCTAAGGTTAGTTACCCATGGTGCTAGGGTGAGTTACCCATGGTGCTAAGGTTAGTTACTACCCATGGTGCTAGGGTGAGTTACCCATGGTGCTAGAGTGAGTTACCCATGGTGCTAGGGTTAGTTACCCATACTGCTAGGGTTAGTTACCCATGGTGCTAGGGTGAGTTACCCATGGTGCTAGGGTGAGTTACCCATGGTGCTAGGGTTAGTTACCCATACTGCTAGGGTTAGTTACCCATACTGCTAGGGTTAGTTACCCACACTGCTAGGGTTAGTTACCCACACTGCTAGGGTTAGTTACCCACGGTGCTAGGGTTAGTTACCCATGGTGCTAGGGTTAGTTACCCATACTGCTAGGGTTAGTTACCCACACTGCTAGGGTTAGTTACCCACACTGCTAGGGTTAGTTACCCATACTGATAGGGTTAGTTACCCATGGTGCTAGGGTTAGTTACCCATACTGCTAGGGTTAGTTACCCATACTGCTAGGGTTAGTTACCCACACTGCTAGGGTTAGTTACCCACACTGCTAGGGTTAGTTACCCATACTGATAGGGTTAGTTACCCATGGTGCTAGGGTTAGTTACCCATACTGCTAGGGTTAGTTACCCATACTGCTAGGGTTAGTTACCCACACTGCTAGGGTTAGTTACCCACACTGCTAGGGTTAGTTACCCATGGTGCTAGGGTTAGTTACCCATGGTGCTAGGGTTAGTTACCCATACTGCTAGGGTTAGTTACCCATGGTGCTAGGGTTAGTTAACCATACTGCTAGGGTTAGTTACCCATACTGCTATGGCTAGTTACCCATACTGCTAGGGTTAGTTACCCATACTGCTAGGGCTAGTTACCCATACTGCTAGGGTGAGTTACCCATACTGCTAGGGTGAGTTACCCATACTGCTAAGGTTAGTTACCCATGGTGCTAGGGTGAGTTACCCATGGTGCTAAGGTTAGTTACCCATACTGATAGGGTGAGTTACCCATGGTGCTAGGGTGAGTTACCCATGGTGCTAGGGTGAGTTACCCATGGTGCTAGGGTGAGTTACCCATACTGTTAGGGTTAGTTACCCATACTGATAGGGTGAGTTACCAATACTGATAGGGTGAGTTACCCATACTGCTAGGGTGAGTTACCCATGGTGCTAGGGTGAGTTACCCATACTGCTAGGGTGAGTTACCCATACTGATAGGGTGAGTTACCCATACTGATAGGGTGAGTTACCCATACTGCTAGGGTGAGTTACCCATGGTGCTAGGGTGAGTTACCCATGGTGCTAGGGTTAGTTACCCATACTGCTAAGGTTAGTTACCCATGGTGCTAGGGTTAGTTACCCATGGTGCTAGGGTTAGTTACCCATACTGCTAGGGTTAGTTACCCACACTGCTAGGGTTAGTTACCCACACTGCTAGGGTTAGTTACCCATGGTGCTAGGGTTAGTTACCCATGGTGCTAGGGTTAGTTACCCATACTGCTAGGGTTAGTTACCCATGGTGCTAGGGTTAGTTAACCATACTGCTAGGGTTAGTTACCCATACTGCTAGGGCTAGTTACCCATACTGCTAGGGTTAGTTACCCATACTGCTAGGGCTAGTTACCCATACTGCTAGGGTGAGTTACCCATACTGCTAAGGTTAGTTACCCATGGTGCTAGGGTGAGTTACCCATGGTGCTAAGGTTAGTTACCCATACTGATTGGGTGAGTTACCCATGGTGCTAGGGTGAGTTACCCATGGTGCTAGGGTGAGTTACCCATGGTGCTAGGGTGAGTTACCCATACTGATAGGGTGAGTTACCCATACTGATAGGGTGAGTTACCCATACTGATAGGGTGAGTTACCCATACTGCTAGGGTGAGTTACCCATGGTGCTAGGGTGAGTTACCCATGGTGCTAGGGTTAGTTACCCATACTGCTAAGGTTAGTTACCCATGGTGCTAGGGTTAGTTACCCATGGTGCTAGGGTTAGTTACCCATACTGCTAGGGTTAGTTACCCACACTGCTAGGGTTAGTTACCCATGGTGCTAGGGTTAGTTACCCATACTGCTAGGGTTAGTTACCCATGGTGCTAGGGTTAGTTAACCATACTGCTAGGGTTAGTTACCCATACTGCTAGGGCTAGTTACCCATACTGCTAGGGTTAGTTACCCATACTGCTAGGGCTAGTTACCCATACTGCTAGGGTGAGTTACCCATACTGCTAAGGTTAGTTACCCATGGTGCTAGGGTGAGTTACCCATGGTGCTAAGGTTAGTTACTACCCATGGTGCTAGGGTGAGTTACCCATGGTGCTAGGGTGAGTTACCCATGGTGCTAGGGTTAGTTACCCATACTGCTAGGGTTAGTTACCCATGGTGCTAGGGTGAGTTACCCATGGTGCTAGGGTGAGTTACCCATGGTGCTAGGGTTAGTTACCAATACTGCTAGGGTTAGTTACCCATACTGCTAGGGTTAGTTACCCACACTGCTAGGGTTAGTTACCCACACTGCTAGGGTTAGTTACCCACGGTGCTAGGGTTAGTTACCCATGGTGATAGGGTTAGTTACCCATACTGCTAGGGTTAGTTACCCACACTGCTAGGGTTAGTTACCCACACTGCTAGGGTTAGTTACCCATACTGATAGGGTTAGTTACCCATGGTGCTAGGGTTAGTTACCCATACTGCTAGGGTTAGTTACCCATACTGCTAGGGTTAGTTACCCACACTGCTAGGGTTAGTTACCCACACTGCTAGGGTTAGTTACCCATACTGATAGGGTTAGTTACCCATGGTGCTAGGGTTAGTTACCCATACTGCTAGGGTTAGTTACCCATACTGCTAGGGTTAGTTACCCACACTGCTAGGGTTAGTTACCCACACTGCTAGGGTTAGTTACCCATGGTGCTAGGGTTAGTTACCCATGGTGCTAGGGTTAGTTACCCATACTGCTAGGGTTAGTTACCCATGGTGCTAGGGTTAGTTAACCATACTGCTAGGGTTAGTTACCCATACTGCTATGGCTAGTTACCCATACTGCTAGGGTTAGTTACCCATACTGCTAGGGCTAGTTACCCATACTGCTAGGGTGAGTTACCCATACTGCTAGGGTGAGTTACCCATACTGCTAAGGTTAGTTACCCATGGTGCTAGGGTGAGTTACCCATGGTGCTAAGGTTAGTTACCCATACTGATAGGGTGAGTTACCCATGGTGCTAGGGTGAGTTACCCATGGTGCTAGGGTGAGTTACCCATGGTGCTAGGGTGAGTTACCCATACTGTTAGGGTTAGTTACCCATACTGATAGGGTGAGTTACCCATACTGATAGGGTGAGTTACCCATACTGCTAGGGTGAGTTACCCATGGTGCTAGGGTGAGTTACCCATACTGCTAGGGTGAGTTACCCATACTGATAGGGTGAGTTACCCATACTGATAGGGTGAGTTACCCATACTGCTAGGGTGAGTTACCCATGGTGCTAGGGTGAGTTACCCATGGTGCTAGGGTTAGTTACCCATACTGCTAAGGTTAGTTACCCATGGTGCTAGGGTTAGTTACCCATGGTGCTAGGGTTAGTTACCCATACTGCTAGGGTTAGTTACCCACACTGCTAGGGTTAGTTACCCACACTGCTAGGGTTAGTTACCCATGGTGCTAGGGTTAGTTACCCATGGTGCTAGGGTTAGTTACCCATACTGCTAGGGTTAGTTACCCATGGTGCTAGGGTTAGTTAACCATACTGCTAGGGTTAGTTACCCATACTGCTAGGGCTAGTTACCCATACTGCTAGGGTTAGTTACCCATACTGCTAGGGCTAGTTACCCATACTGCTAGGGTGAGTTACCCATACTGCTAAGGTTAGTTACCCATGGTGCTAGGGTGAGTTACCCATGGTGCTAAGGTTAGTTACCCATACTGATTGGGTGAGTTACCCATGGTGCTAGGGTGAGTTACCCATGGTGCTAGGGTGAGTTACCCATGGTGCTAGGGTGAGTTACCCATACTGATAGGGTGAGTTACCCATACTGATAGGGTGAGTTACCCATACTGATAGGGTGAGTTACCCATACTGCTAGGGTGAGTTACCCATGGTGCTAGGGTGAGTTACCCATGGTGCTAGGGTTAGTTACCCATACTGCTAAGGTTAGTTACCCATGGTGCTAGGGTTAGTTACCCATGGTGCTAGGGTTAGTTACCCATACTGCTAGGGTTAGTTACCCACACTGCTAGGGTTAGTTACCCATGGTGCTAGGGTTAGTTACCCATGGTGCTAGGGTTAGTTACCCATACTGCTAGGGTTAGTTACCCATGGTGCTAGGGTTAGTTAACCATACTGCTAGGGTTAGTTACCCATACTGCTAGGGCTAGTTACCCATACTGCTAGGGTTAGTTACCCATACTGCTAGGGCTAGTTACCCATACTGCTAAGGTTAGTTACCCATGGTGCTAGGGTGAGTTACCCATGGTGCTAAGGTTAGTTACTACCCATGGTGCTAGGGTGAGTTACCCATGGTGCTAGGGTGAGTTACCCATGGTGCTAGGGTTAGTTACCCATACTGCTAGGGTGAGTTACCCATGGTGCTAGGGTGAGTTACCCATGGTGCTAGGGTGAGTTACCCATACTGTTAGGGTTAGTTACCCATACTGATAGGTTGAGGTACCCATACTGATAGGGTGAGTTACCCATACTGCTAGGGTGAGTTACCCATGGTGCTAGGGTGAGTTACCCATACTGATAGGGTGAGTTACCCATACTGCTAGGGTGAGTTACCCATACTGATAGGGTGAGTTACCCATACTGATAGGGTGAGTTACCCATACTGCTAGGGTGAGTTACCCATGGTGCTAGGGTGAGTTACCCATGGTGCTAGGGTTAGTTATCCACACTGCTAGGGTTAGTTACCCATGGTGCTAGGGTTAGTTACCCATGGTGCTAGGGTTAGTTACCCATACTGCTAGGGTTAGTTACCCATGGTGCTAGGGTTAGTTACCCATACTGCTAGGGCTAGTTACCCATACTGCTAGGGTTAGTTACCCATACTGCTAGGGCTAGTTACCCATACTGCTAGGGTGAGTTACCCATACTGCTAAGGTTAGTTACCCATGGTGCTAGGGTGAGTTACCCATGGTGCTAAGGTTAGTTACCCATACTGCTAGGGTGAGTTACCCATGGTGCTAGGGTGAGTTACCCATGGTGCTAGGGTGAGTTACCCATGGTGCTAGGGTTAGTTACCCATACTTCTAGGGTTAGTTACCCATGGTGCTAGGGTGAGTTACCCATGGTGCTAGGGTGAGTTACCCATGGTGCTAGGGTGAGTTACCCATACTGTTAGGGTTAGTTACCCATACTGATAGGTTGAGGTACCCATACTGATAGGGTGAGTTACTCATACTGATAGGGTGAGTTACCCATGGTGCTAGGGTGAGTTACCCATACTGATAGGGTGAGTTACCCATACTGATAGGGTGAGTTACCCATACTGATAGGGTGAGTTACCCATACTGCTAGGGTGAGTTACCCATGGTGCTAGGGTGAGTTACCCATGGTGCTAGGGTTAGTTACCCATACTGCTAAGGTTAGTTACCCATGGTGCTAGGGTTAGTTACCCATACTGCTAAGGTGAGTTACCCATCCTGCTAGGGTTAGTTACCCATACTGATAGGGTGAGTTACCCATACTGATAGGGTGAGTTACCCATGGTGCTAGGGTGAGTTACCCATACTGATAGGGTGAGTTACCCATACTGCTAGGGTGAGTTACCCATGGTGCTAGGGTGAGTTACCCATACTGATAGGGTGAGTTACCCATACTGCTAGGGTGAGTTACCCATACTGATAGGGTGAGTTACCCATACTGATAGGGTGAGTTACCCACGGTGATAGGGTGAGTTACCCATACTGATAGGGTGAGTTACCCATACTGCTAGGGTGAGTTACGCATACTGATAGGTTTAGTTACCCATGGTGCTAGGGTTAGTTACCCATGGTGCTAGGGTGAGTTACCCATGGTGCTAGGATTAGTTACCCATGGTGCTAGGGTGAGTTACCCATGGTGCTAGGGTGAGTTACCCATGGTGCTAGGGTTAGTTACCCATGGTGCTAGGGTTAGTTACCCATGGTGCTAGGGTGAGTTACCCATGGTGCTAGGGTGAGTTACCCATGGTGCTAGGGTGAGTTACCCATGGTGCTACGGTTAGTTACCAATACTTCTAAGGTGAGTTACCCATACTGCTAGGGTTAGTTACCCATACTGATAGGGTGAGTTACCCATACTGATAGGGTGAGTTACCCATACTGCTAGGGTGAGTTACCCATACTGCTAGGGTGAGTTACCCATGGTGCTAGGGTTAGTTACCCATACTGCTAGGGTGAGTTACCCATACTGATAGGGTGAGTTACCCATACTGATAGGGTGAGTTACCCATGGTGCTAGGGTGAGTTACCCATGGTGCTAGGGTGAGTTACCCATACTGCTAGGGTGAGTTACCCATGGTGCTAGGGTTAGTTACCCATGGTGCTAGGGTTAGTTACCTATGGTGCTAGGGTTAGTTACCCATAGTGCTAGGGTTAGTTACCATAGGGCTAGGGTTAGTTACCCATAGGGCTAGTTACCCATAGGGCAATGGTTAGTTACCCACAGGGCTAGGGTTAGTTACCCACAGGGCTAGTTACCCACAGGGCAAGGGTTAGTTACCCATAGGGCTAAGGTTAGTCACCCATAGGGCTAGAGATACTTACCCATAGGGCTAGTTACCGCTAGGGCTAGTTACCCACGGGGCTAGTTACCCATAGGGCAAGGGCTAGTCACCCATAAAGCTAGGGTTAGTCACCCATAGGTCTATGATAAGTTACCCACTGGGCTAGAGATACTTACCCATAGGGCTGGGGTTAATTACCCACAGGGTTAGTTACCCACAGGGCTAGTTACCCCTAGGGCTAGTTACCCACGGGGCTAGTTACCCATAGGGCTAGTTACCCATAGGGCTAGTTACCCATAGGGTCAGGGCTAGTTACCCATAGGGTCAGGGCTAGTTACCCATAGCGCCAGTGCTAGTAACCCATAGGGCCAGTGCTAGTTACCCATAGGTCCAGAGCTAGTTACCCATAGGGCCAGTGCTAGTTACCCATAGGGCTAGTTACCCATAGGGTCAGGGCTAGTTACCCATAGGGTCAGGGCTAGTTACCCATAGGGCCAGGGGTAGTTACCCATAGGGCCAGGGCTAGTTACCCATAGGGCCAGGGCTAGTTACCCATAGGGCCAGTGCTAGTTACCCATAGGGTAAGGGCTAGTTACCCATAGGGCCAGTTACCCATAGGGCCAGTGCTAGTTACCCATAGGGCCAGTGCTAGTTACCCATAGGGCCAGGGCTAGATACCCATAGGGCCAGTGCTAGTTACCCATAGGGCCAGTGCTAGTTACCCATAGGGTCAGGGCTAGTTACCCATAGGGTCAGGGCTAGTTACCCATAAGGCCAGAGCTAGTTACCCATAGGGCCAGTGCTAGTTACCCATAGGGTCAGGGCTAGTTACCCATAGGATTAGTCACCCATAGGGTTTTAGGCCTGGTTTCCCAAAAGTCTAATTTTATCATTAAAACCTTCGGAGGACCATCCATAAACATCCAAGCAGTTTCCCTAAACCATCTTTATCAGCGGTGCACTTGAAAACGCTCGTAATCTAACGCCTCAGACGACTCATAGGACAAGCTAATAAGTGCGTCATGAGATGTTGTTTTCTTCTGTTGCCCTCCCACGTCACTTTATACACAGAAGACGATACACCCTGCTAAACATAGAATCACATGGTTCATCCATCTGTTCACTTAATCATTTCAGAACAAAGCTGACTACAAATAAAGTTGTCAGTGTCTTCGTAATGGATACAAACAAGCAACAACAAAAAAAATATGGTTAAAATGAAAACCCAGATGACGGCATTTATATAAAAATACAGTATTTCGGTCATATTGAAATACATTTCATGTTCAAATCAATTGAGTTCTATTTTGTTCCTTGTAGACTACTGTCTAATTTGTCTCAATCTACACCGCTCAAAAAAATAAAGGGAACACTAAAATAACACATCCTAGATCTGAATGAATGAAATATTCTTATTAAATACTTTTTTCTTTACATAGTTGAATGTGCTGGCAACAAAATCACACAAAAAATTATCAATGGAAATCAAATTTATCAACCCATGGAGGTCTGGATTTGGAGTCACACTCAAAATTAAAGTGGAAAACCACACTACAGGCTGATCCAACTTTGATGTAATGTCCCTAAAACAAGTCAAAATGAGGCTCAGTAATGTGTGTGGCCTCTACGTGCCTGTGTGACCTCCCTACAATGCCTGGGCATGCTCCTGATGAGGTGGCGGATGGTCTCCTGAGGGATCTCCTCCCAGACCTGGACTAAAGCATCCGCCAACTCCTGGACAGTCTGTGGTGCAACATGGTGGGTGGATGGAGTGAGACATGATGTCCCAGTCCATAGCGTCAATGCCTTCCTCTTGCAGGAACTGCTGACACACTCCAGCCACATGAGGTCTAGCATTGTCTTGCATTAGGAGGAACCCAGGGCCAACCGCACCAGCATATGGTCTCACAAGGGGTCTGAGGCTCTCATCTCGGTACCTAATGGCAGTCAGGCTACCTCTGGCGAGCACATGGAGGGCTGTGCGGCCCCCCAAAGAAATGCCACCCCACACCATGACTGACCCACCGCCAAACCAGTCATGCTGGAGGATGTTGCAGGCAGCAGAACGTTCTCCACGGCGTCTCCAGACTCTGTCACGTCTGTCACATGTGCTCAGTGTGAACCTGCTTTCATCTGTGCCAGTGGAGAATTTGCCAATCAAGGTGTTCTCTGGCAAATGAAAAACGTCCTGCACGGTGTTGGGCTGTAAGCACAACCCCCACCTCTGGACGTCGGGCCCTCATACCACCCTCATGGAGTCTGTTTCTGACCGTTTGAGCAGACACATGCACATTTGTGGCCTGCTGGAGGTCATTTTGCAGGGTTCTGACAGTGCTCCTCCTGCTCCTCCTTACACAAAGACGGAGGTAGCGGTCCTGTTGCTGGGTTGTTGCCCTCCTCCACGTCTCCTGATGTACTGGCCTGTCTCCTGGTAGCGCCTCCATGCTCTGGACACTACGCTGACAGACAGAGCAAACCTTCTTGCCACAGCTTGCATTGATGTGCCATCCTGGATGAGCTGCACTACCTGAGCCACTTGTGTGGGTTGTAGACTCCGTCTCATGCTACCACTAGAGTGAAAGCACCGCCAGCATTCAAAAGTGACCAAAACATCAGCCAGGAAGCATAGGAACTGAGAAGTGGTCTGTCACCACCTGCAGAACCACTCCTTTATTGGGGGTGTCTTGCTAATTGTCTATAATTCCTACCTGTTGTCTATTCCATTTGCACAACAGCATGTGAAATGTATTGTCAATCAGTGTTGCTTCCTAAGTGGACAGTGTGATTTCACAGAAGTGTGATTGACTTGGAGTTACATTGTGTTGTTTAAGTGTTCCCTTTATTTTTTTGAGCAGTGTATATCATGTGTTGCCCAACTTGTCAAATCTGTGATACAGTGAAACATTTATTTGAGGTGGGCACAAGAATAAGCCGCCTCGATATTTGCAGCCATAGGTGATAATAGGACCTGATCCGTGATCAGTATTGTGTAATAATGATAAAATAATGTGGTAAGATTTGAATGGAGAAATGTGATCGGAGAGCAGCGCTCAATCTCCTTCGTTACCATCGGTGTCGACAAATGCTCTAAAACGGCACACTTCAAGACAATTCTCGCTGAGGGTTCTGGGAAACGCATGTTACATGTGTAACCTTTATTTAACCAGGCAAGTCGGTTTAAGAACCAAAAAAATCTTATTTACAATGACGGCCTAGGAACAAGTGAGTTAAACTGCCTTGTTCAGGGGCTGAACAACCTTTTTTTTTTTTACCTTGTCAGCTCAGGGATTCGATCCAGCAACCTTTTGGTTAACTCTAACCACTAGGCTACCTGCCGCCAACATCTTCGGCCGTTGTTGGAAAGCTGCATCGTTAAAAACCCATCACTATTGGTGAAGTGGGCCCTAGTGCACTAAATAGGGAATAAGCATGTCTCATGATACACAGCCTACAGTACAGCAGACCTACAGACATTGAAAATAAACACAACTTCCCCATTAGAATAGGAAAGAAAAGTTCATGTCTTAGTAGCCTGTAGTGACAGGAGTGTTGTTGATGTACTGGAGAGAATCCTACTACAACAACCTGTAGTGACAGGAGTGTTGTAGATGTACTGGAGAGAATCCTATTACAACAACCTGTAGTGACAGGAGTGTTGTTGATGTACTGGAGAGAATCCTACTACAACAACCTGTAGTGACAGGAGTGTTGTAGATGTACTGGAGAGAATCCTGACTATTACAACAACCTGTAATGACAGGAGTGTTGTAGATGTACTGGAGAGAATCCTGACTATTACAACAACCTGTAGTGACAGGAGTGTTGTAGATGTACTGGAGAGAATCCTGACTATTACAACAACCTGTAGTGACAGGAGTGTTGTTGATGTACTGGAGAGAATCCTACTACAACAACCTGTAGTGACAGGAGTGTTGTAGATGTACTGGAGAGAATCCTGACTATTACAACAACCTGTAGTGACAGGAGTGTTGTAGATGTACAGAGACAGAGACGTAGTGACAGAGACAAGACATGATCATAAAATCAAGAGCTATACATGAACACAATCGAAGGGAAGTGTGCCTCCCAAAAATGTCACCCTATTTCCCCCCAACTAGTGCACTACTGTTGTCATTTGGGAAGCAGGCAAGGAGTGAGTTCAACTCGGACGACTTGAAAAGTAGACGGCAGTAGCAGAATGAGAGACAGACAGACAGGCGGGCGACAGGGAATCATTTATTCATTACGAAGTGAAAGCTGGGAACATGAATATGTAAAACAGGGCAGTGTCTCCTACAGTGTCTTCCTAGTTCTCAAATAAAAACCAAAAGTTTAAAAAACAACGTCCGCGGCAAATATAACCTGACCACTTCAGTCCCAAATGCCGCCCGATTCCCTACGGCTGCCTGGTCCAAAGGAGGTGTACTACCTAGGGAATAGGAAGGCATTTGGTAGTCCTCTTTATTCTCTCACCACAAAAAGGGGGATTTGTATCATAACAAGAATCATCCATCTAATAGTCTCTACTACACACTGCAAAAAAATAACACCACAGCAGTCCAAAGTAACACTCAAACAAGCTAAAAACACACTGCCGTCGTGCCCCTACGTGACCTGCCTCTATGTTTAGAAACAAGCTGAAGCATCGCAGCATGAAGACCCAAAGGGGCCCTGTTTTAAAGAAATAAACCCACGACACTGCCCAACCTACATACTGTACTGAGCTGTTATATGATCTAGGATGAGTCCCAAATGGGACCCTATTCCCTGTATAGAGCACTATTTACATCCAGTCGTGCAATATAAAGGAATCAGGGTTCCACTTGGAATGGGATGTTGTCTATACTGATGGAACAACAAGCTAACATCACAGCTAACACTTCCACATTACCTTCCACTGCTTTAACTAATTCATGGAAAAAGCTTCTCACTAAGTTCTCTCTTCCCCTCCTCCACCACCCCTCTCCTCCTCTACCACCCACCTCCCTCTCTCCTCCTCTACTCCCTCCTTCACCTCTCTCCCCCTCTACCACCCACCTCCTCTCCTCCCTCCGCCCCTACTACCACCCACCTCCTCTCCTCCCTCCGCCCCCTCTACCACCCACCTCCTCCCTCCCCCTCTACCACCCACCCCATCTCCTACCTCCTCCACCTCCCTCCCACCCACCTCAGCAGCAGAGCTAGGAGGAGGAATATTGATCAGATGATCTAGCTGCTTAGCCCCTGGGCAGTGGCCCAAACAACAACCCTATAAAGTTCTGCTCAGAAGTAGTGCACTATATAGGGAAGAGGGTTAAGGGTGGCATTTAGGATGCACTGCGGTCTCATTGACAGTCGATGGAGCCCTGGTGAACAAAGTTATTCTATTTACCAGACCCCCTCCACAGCCTAGTCTATTTACCAGACCCCCTCCACAGCCTAGTCTATTCACCAGACCCCCTCTACAGCCTAGTCTATTCACCAGACCCCCTCTACAGCCTAGTCTATTCACCAGACCCCCTCCAGACCCCTCTACAGCCTAGTCTATTCACCAGACCCTCTACAGCCTAGTCTATTCACCAGACCCCCTCTACAGCCTAGTCTATTCACCAGACCCCCTCTACAGCCTAGTCTATTCACCAGACCCCCCTCTACAGCCTAGTCTATTCACCATACCCCCTCTACAGCCGAGTCTATTCACCAGACCCCATCTACAGCCTAGTCTATTCACCAGACCCCCTCTACAGCCTAGTCTATTCACCAGACCCCCTCTACAGCCTAGTCTATTCACCAGACCCCCTCCAGACCCTCTCTACAGCCTAGTCTATTCACCAGACCCCCTCTACAGCCTAGTCTATTCACCAGACCCCCTCTACAGCCTAGTCTATTCACCAGACCCACCACTACAGCCTAGTCTATTCACCAGACCCCCCACTACAGCCTAGTCTATTCACCAGACCCCCTCTACAGCCGAGTCTATTCACCAGACCCCATCTACAGCCTAGTCTATTCACCAGACCCCCTCTACAGCCTAGTCTATTTACCAGACCCCCTCTACAGCCTAGTCTATTCACCAGATCCCCTCTACAGCCTACTCTATTCACCAGACCCCCTCTACAGCCTAGTCTATTCACGAGACCCCCCCCTCTACAGCCTAGTCTATTCACCAGACCCCCCACTACAGCCTAGTCTATTCACCAGACCCCCTCTACAGCCGAGTCTATTCACCAGACCCCATCTACAGCCTAGTCTATTCACCAGACCCCCTGTACAGCCTAGTCTATTTACCAGACCCCCTCTACAGCCTAGTCTATTCACCAGACCCCCTCTACAGCCTACTCTATTCACCAGACCCCCTCTACAGCCTAGTCTATTCACGAGACCCCCTCTACAGCCTAGTCTATTCACCAGACCCCCTCTACAGCCTAGTCTATTCACCAGACCCCCCACTACAGCCTAGTCTATTCACCAGACCCCCCCACTACAGCCTAGTCTATTCACCAGACCCCCTCTACAGCCGAGTCTATTCACCAGACCCCATCTACAGCCTAGTCTATTCACCAGACCCCCTCTACAGCCTAGTCTATTTACCAGACCCCCTCTACAGCCTAGTCTATTCACCAGACCCCCTCTACAGCCTAGTCTATTCACCAGACCCCCTCTACAGCCTAGTCTATTCACCAGACCCCCTCCAGACCCCCTCTACAGCCTAGTCTATTCACCAGACCCCCTCTACAGCCCAGTCTATTCACCAGACCCCCTCCAGACCCCCTCTACAGCCTAGTCTATTCACCAGACCCCCTCTACAGCCCAGTCTATTCACCAGACCCTCTACAGCCTAGTCTATTCACCAGACCCCAGTCTATTCACCAGACCCCCTCTACAGCCTAGTCTATTCACCAGACCCCCTCTACAGCCTAGTCTATTCACCAGACCCCCTCTACAGCCTAGTCTATTCACCAGACCCCATCTACAGCCTAGTCTATTCACCAGACCCCCTCTACAAGCCTAGTCTATTTACCAGACCCCCTCTACAGCCTAGTCTATTCACCAGATCCCCTCTACAGCCTAGTCTATTCACCAGACCCCCTCTACAGCCTAGTCTATTTACCAGACCCCCTCTACAGCCTAGTCTATTCACCAGACCCCCCACTACAGCCTAGTCTATTCACCAGACCCCCTCTACAGCCGAGTCTATTCACCAGACCCCATCTACAGCCTAGTCTATTCACCAGACCCCCTCTACAGCCTAGTCTATTTACCAGACCCCCTCTACAGCCTAGTCTATTCACCAGATCCCCTCTACAGCCTACTCTATTCACCAGACCCCCTCTACAGCCTAGTCTATTCACGAGACCCCCCCCTCTACAGCCTAGTCTATTCACCAGACCCCCCACTACAGCCTAGTCTATTCACCAGACCCCCTCTACAGCCGAGTCTTCACCAGACCCCATCTACAGCCTAGTCTATTCACCAGACCCCCTGTACAGCCTAGTCTATTTACCAGACCCCCTCTACAGCCTAGTCTATTCACCAGACCCCCTCTACAGCCTACTCTATTCACCAGACCCCCTCTACAGCCTAGTCTATTCACGAGACCCCCTCTACAGCCTAGTCTATTCACCAGACCCCCTCTACAGCCTAGTCTATTCACCAGACCCCCCACTACAGCCTAGTCTATTCACCAGACCCCCCCACTACAGCCTAGTCTATTCACCAGACCCCCTCTACAGCCGAGTCTATTCACCAGACCCCATCTACAGCCTAGTCTATTCACCAGACCCCCTCTACAGCCTAGTCTATTTACCAGACCCCCTCTACAGCCTAGTCTATTCACCAGACCCCCTCTACAGCCTAGTCTATTCACCAGACCCCCTCTACAGCCTAGTCTATTCACCAGACCCCCTCTACAGCCTAGTCTATTCACCAGACCCCCTCTACAGCCCAGTCTATTCACCAGACCCCCTCCAGACCCCCTCTACAGCCTAGTCTATTCACCAGACCCCCTCTACAGCCCAGTCTATTCACCAGACCCTCTACAGCCTAGTCTATTCACCAGACCCCAGTCTATTCACCAGACCCCCTCTACAGCCTAGTCTATTCACCAGACCCCCTCTACAGCCTAGTCTATTCACCAGACCCCATCTACAGCCTAGTCTATTCACCAGACCCCCTCTACAAGCCTAGTCTATTTACCAGACCCCCTCTACAGCCTAGTCTATTCACCAGATCCCCTCTACAGCCTAGTCTATTCACCAGACCCCCTCTACAGCCTAGTCTATTTACCAGACCCCCTCTACAGCCTAGTCTATTCACCAGATCCCCTCTACAGCCTACTCTATTCACCAGACCCCCTCTACAGCCTAGTCTATTCACGAGACCCCCCCCTCTACACTCTACAGCCTAGTCTATTCACCAGACCCCCCACTACAGCCTAGTCTATTCACCAGACCCCCTCTACAGCCGAGTCTATTCACCAGACCCCATCTACAGCCTAGTCTATTCACCAGACCCCCTGTACAGCCTAGTCTATTTACCAGACCCCCTCTACAGCCTAGTCTATTCACCAGACCCCCTCTACAGCCTACTCTATTCACCAGACCCCCTCTACAGCCTAGTCTATTCACGAGACCCCCTCTACAGCCTAGTCTATTCACCAGACCCCCTCTACAGCCTAGTCTATTCACCAGACCCCCCACTACAGCCTAGTCTATTCACCAGACCCCCCACTACAGCCTAGTCTATTCACCAGACCCCCTCTACAGCCGAGTCTATTCACCAGACCCCATCTACAGCCTAGTCTATTCACCAGACCCCCTCTACAGCCTAGTCTATTCACCAGACCCCCTCTACAGCCTAGTCTATTCACCAGACCCCCTCTACAGCCTAGTCTATTCACCAGACCCCCTCCAGACCCCCTCTACAGCCTAGTCTATTCACCAGACCCCCTCTACAGCCCAGTCTATTCACCAGACCCTCTACAGCCTAGTCTATTCACCAGACCCCCTCCAGACCCCCTCTACAGCCTAGTCTATTCACCAGACCCCCTCTACAGCCCAGTCTATTCACCAGACCCTCTACAGCTTAGTCTATTCACCAGACCCCAGTCTATTCACCAGACCCCCTCTACAGCCTAGTCTATTCACCAGACCCCCTCTACAGCCTAGTCTATTCACCAGACCCCCTCTACAGCCTAGTCTATTCACCAGACCCCATCTACAGCCTAGTCTATTCACCAGACCCCCTCTACAAGCCTAGTCTATTTACCAGACCCCCTCTACAGCCTAGTCTATTCACCAGACCCCCTCTACAGCCTACTCTATTCACCAGACCCCCTCTACAGCCTAGTCTATTCACGAGACCCCCTCTACAGCCTAGTCTATTCACCAGACCCCCTCTACAGCCTAGTCTATTCACCAGACCCCCCACTACAGCCTAGTCTATTCACCAGACCCCCCACTACAGCCTAGTCTATTCACCAGACCCCCTCTACAGCCGAGTCTATTCACCAGACCCCATCTACAGCCTAGTCTATTCACCAGACCCCCTCTACAGCCTAGTCTATTCACCAGACCCCCTCTACAGCCTAGTCTATTCACCAGACCCCCTCTACAGCCCAGTCTATTCACCAGACCCTCTACAGCCTAGTCTATTCACCAGACCCCCTCCAGACCCCCTCTACAGCCTAGTCTATTCACCAGACCCCCTCTACAGCCCAGTCTATTCACCAGACCCTCTACAGCTTAGTCTATTCACCAGACCCCAGTCTATTCACCAGACCCCCTCTACAGCCTAGTCTATTCACCAGACCCCCTCTACAGCCTAGTCTATTCACCAGACCCCATCTACAGCCTAGTCTATTCACCAGACCCCCTCTACAAGCCTAGTCTATTTACCAGACCCCCTCTACAGCCTAGTCTATTCACCAGACCCCCTCTACAGCCTAGTCTACTCACCAGACCCCCTCTACAACCTAGTCTATTCACCAGACCCCCTCTACAGCCTAGTCTATTCACCAGACTAGGCTGTAGAGGGGGTCTGGTGAATAGACTAGGCTGTAGAGGGGGTCTGGTGAATAGACTAGGCTGTAGAGGGGGTCTGGTGAATAGACTAGGCTGTAGAGGGGGTCTGGTAAATAGACTAGGCTTGTAGAGGGGGTCTGGTGAATAGACTAGGCTGTAGATGGGGTCTGGTGACCCCCTCTACAGCCTACTCTATTCACCAGACCCCCTCTACAGCCTAGTCTATTCACCAGACCCCCCCCTCTACAGCCTAGTCTATTCACCGGACCCCCTCCAGACCCCCTCTACAGCCTAGTCTATTCACCAGACCTCCACCAGAACCCCTCTACAGCCTAGTCTATTCACCAGACCCTCTACAGCCTAGTCTATTCACCAGACCCCCACCAGACCACCTCTACAGCCTAGTCTATTCACCAGACCCCCTCTACAGCCTGGTCTATTCACCAGACCCCCTCTACAGCCTGGTCTATTCACCAGACCCCCTCTACAGGCTAGTCTATTCACCAGACCCCCACCAGACCACCTCTACAGCCTAGTCTATTTAGCAGACCCCCTCTACAGCCTAGTCTATTCACCAGACCCCCTCTACAGCCTAGTCTATTCACCAGACCCCCTCTACAGCCTAGTCTATTCACCAGACCCTCTACAGCCTAGTCTATTCACCAGACCCCCTCTACAGCCTAGTCTATTCACCAGACCCCCTCTACAGCCTGGTCTATTCACCAGACCCCCTCTACAGCCTGGTCTATTCACCAGACCCCCTCTACAGCCTAGTCTATTCACCAGACCCCCTCTACAGCCTAATCTATTCACCAGACCCCCTCTACAGCCTAATCGATTCACCAGACCCCCTCTACAGCCTAATCGATTCACCAGACCCCCTCTACAACCTAGTCACAAGACCCCCTCTACAGCCTAGTCACCAGACCCCCTCTACAGCCTGGTCTATTCACCAGACCCCCTCTATAACTGACTTATCAAACACTCTTGAGATTGAGCAGGGTGTGTCAGCTCATTTCATGATTTTTATTGACTGTGTGTGTGTGTGTGGTACAATGTGTGTGTGAAGTCCCCTGGGATTGTGTTACGTATTAAACCAGAAGGCTGGGAGAGAATGATTGTTCTCTCTGTTAGCTTTGGCTTTCTGCATACAGTGAGGCACACAATACCTCATCCAGACTACTCTTTAAAACCTGGGGGGGTTAACGACAGGGAAGACAACACCTCATCCAGACTACTCTTCAAAACCTGGGGGGGTTAACGACAGGGAAAACAACACCTCATCCAGACTACTCTTTAAAACCTGGGGGGGGTTAACGACAGGGAAAACAACACCTCATCCAGACTACTCTTTAAAACCTGGGGGGGTAACAACAGGGAAGACAACACCTCATCCAGACTACTCTTTAAAACCTGGGGGGGTAACGACAGGGAAGACAACACCTCATCCAGACTACTCTTTAAAACCTGGGGGGGTTAACGACAGGGAAAACAACACCTCATCCAGACTACTCTTTAAAACCTGGGGGGGTTAACGACAGGGAAGACAATACCTCATCCAGACTACTCTTTAAAACCTGGGGGGGTTAACGACAGGGAAGACAACACCTCATCCAGACTACTCTTTAAAACCTGGGGGGGTAACGACAGGGAAGACAACACCTCATCCAGACTACTCTTTAAAACCTGGGGGGGTTAACGACAGGGAAGACAATACCTCATCCAGACTACTATTTAAAACCTGGGGGGGTAACGACAGGGAAAACAACACCTCATCCAGACTACTCTTTAAAACCTGGGGGGGTTAACGACAGGGAAAACAACACCTCATCCAGACTACTATTTAAAACCTGGGGGGGGTAACGACAGGGAAAACAACACCTCATCCAGACTACTCTTTAAAACCTGGGGGGGTTAACGACAGGGAAGACAACACCTCATCCAGACTACTCTTTAAAACCTGGGGGGGTAACGACAGGGAAAACTACTCTTTAAAACCTGGGGGGGTTAACGACAGGGAAGACAACACCTCATCCAGACTACTCTTTAAAACCTGGGGGGGTTAACGACAGGGAAGACAACACCTCATCCAGACTACTCTTTAAAACCTGGGGGGGGTTAACGACAGGGAAAACAACACCTCATCCAGACTACTCTTTAAAACCTGGGGGGGTAACGACAGGGAAAACAACACCTCATCCAGACTACTCTTTAAAACCTGGGGGGGTTAACGACAGGGAAAACAACACCTCATCCAGACTACTCTTTAAAACCTGGGGGGGTAACGACAGGGAAAACAACACCTCATCCAGACTACTCTTTAAAACCTGGGGGGGTAACGACAGGGAAGACAACAAGACCTCATCCAGACTACTATTTAAAACCTGGGGGGGTTAACGACAGGGAAAACAACACCTCATCCAGACTACTCTTTAAAACCTGGGGGGGTTAACGACAGGGAAAACAACACCTCATCCAGACTACTATTTAAAACCTGGGGGGGGTAACTACAGGGAAAACAACACCTCATCCAGACTACTCTTTAAAACCTGGGGGGGGGTAACGACAGGGAAGACAACAAGACCTCATCCAGACTACTCTTTAAAACCTGGGGGGGTTAACGACAGGGAAGACAACACCTCATCCAGACTACTCTTTAAAACCTGGGGGGGTTAACGACAGGGAAGACAACACCTCATCCAGACTACTCTTTAAAACCTGGGGGGGTAACGACAGGGAAAACAACACCTCATCCAGACTACTCTTTAAAACCTGGGGGGGTTAACGACAGGGAAGACAACACCTCATCCAGACTACTCTTTAAAACCTGGGGGGGTTAACGACAGGGAAGACAACACCTCATCCAGACTACTCTTTAAAACCTGGGGGGGTAACGACAGGGAAAACAACACCTCATCCAGACTACTCTTTAAAACCTGGGGGGGTTAACGACAGGGAAAACAACACCTCATCCAGACTACTCTTTAAAACCTGGGGGGGGTAACGACAGGGAAGACAACACCTCATCCAGACTACTCTTTAAAACCTGGGGGGGTTAACGACAGGGAAGACAACACCTCATCCAGACTACTCTTTAAAACCTGGGGGGGTTAACGACAGGGAAGACAACACCTCATCCAGACTACTCTTTAAAACCTGGGGGGGTTAACGACAGGGAAGACAACACCTCATCCAGACTACTATTTAAAACTACTCTTTATCCTGCTAACTGTTCCAAATGTCTGAACTGAATTTGGTAAAAGGGCTTTTATGTCCTCTGCACCATCATCTTGGAACGCCTTACAAACTACTTTTAAACTGGAAGAACTTGTCCCAATTGGTGTTTTTAAATCACCGATGAAAGATTTTTAATTAACTAAAACATTTACAGTTCTAAATGTCAAAGAGGACAACAGAAACAGATTTACTGAACTTAAAAAACACTCAATAATGACTATTCAGTGTTACAATAGCAATCAGACCTGGGGGTGTGGTCTATGGTCAATATACCACGGCTAAAGGGCTGTTCTTAAGCACGACACAACGCAGAGTGCCTGGATACAGCCCTTAGCCGTGGTACATCGGCCGTATACCACAAACCCACAGAGGTGCCTTATTGATATTATAAACTGGTTACCAATCAGAGCAGTAAAAACACATGTATTTTTCATAACCGTGGTATACGGTCCGATATACAAACAGCTTTCAGCCAATCAGCATTCAGGGTTGAAACCAGCCAGTGTATAATAAGTATGAAGGGATACACCACTAAAACATCAAACTTTTATTAGACAGAAAACATTGAGATGGAAAAAAAATCAACTTTTGTTTTTTTTAACGTAAACAAAACTTAAAACCCAAAGCTTCACCAGAGTAATGAGACAATAGAGACGGTTCAGAGTGGAAAGACCCATCTGATCTACACTATTATATACGGCACACAGTGGACTACCCTCCAACACACCCTCCCACCAGTCACCGCAATTGTAAAATATGTTAGAATGTAATTCTATAAAATACACAGGGGCATCTCACATCACAGGTTAGGGGTAGAGGGTCAGGGGTCAAAAAAGGATTAGTTGTCAGAATTAAATCTTACAGTATCAATGAAACCATCCTTCTCATACCAACATTGGAATAAAATCAAAACAAGGTATATGGGGAAAAAGGCCCTTTTGCTTCGTTTTCCCACTAGAGACGTCATACGGTAGGACAGAAACAGAGCAATCAGAATGCAGTCGTTTGATTGAAACAATAAGACTGTTAAGAGGAGAGAGAGCTCAGTGGTCCACCTTAGTGAGTCTGTATAGAGACATCAGGTCAAACCAGACAGCTGGACTAGACCAGGGAAGGGAAAAGGAGGAATGATTTCCAAACAATTATTTTTCTTATTTTCTCACTCTTTCTATTTCTGTGACAAGACAAAAAACAAGAAAAGAGTCTCCAACCATCCAACTGGCTCGCTATCCCCAACCCTGTAGCTCCACCTCCTCTCACCACCCCCTGACCAACGGACTGCTCCGTCTCTAGATGCTATCCATGGCTTTGAACTCGCTGAGGGCCTGGACAGGGTTGATGTGCTTCTTTTGGGATGACCTCTTGACCTAAAAAAAAAAAAAGAGTTGAGAAGATAGACACTATTTTAAAAATGTCTGTTTTCATAGAAATGTGTCTTGCATCATTACATCTCCTTACAGGCCATTAAAAAAATGACTGGTAATTTACATGAGAAACATATAAGGCTGGTTTCCCGGACACAGATTAAGCCTAGTCCTGGAATTAGATTCCACATTGAAGGACTATGTTTATTTGTCGTGGACACCGACAGGGGATTTATACAAGTGATTAAAGCTGGAATCGTTAGCGGGGAAACTTCCACGTCCGTTTGAGATTATACAAAGACGTTACTTTAAAACAACAACTAATGAATGAAAACATTCATAGCAAATGCTTTCGCTTTCGTCCGAATTTCACCTCTAGCGGATCCGTTCCCCCTTTCAGATGACAACAGCTTTAAACAACATGATTCCCATTACCTTGTTGTTGGATCCATCTTCCTGTTTCTCTCTCTTGACCAGGGGTTTCTTCTCTGGGGCCTTCATCTTCCAGGAGATAGCAGGCATGTTGAGGGACTGCATGGCCATGGACTTCTGGTACTTAGTGGAGGCCACGTAGCTCGCCTTGACCGTGGACACCACCGTATTCATCAGGTTCTTAGCTGCCTGGATCAGAGACATGGCACTGTCCACCTGGAGGGAGAAGGGAGGGAGGGGAGACGAGGGGAGAGGTAGGGGGGGACGACGAGGAAAGATGGAAGGGGACGACAGCGAGGGGAGAGGTAGCGGGGGAGACGAGGGGAGAGGTAGGGGGGACGGGACGAGGGGAGAGGTAGGGGGGACGGGACGAGGGGAGAGGTAGGGGGGACGGGACGAGGGGAGAGGTAGGGGGGACGGGACGAGGAAATATGGAAGGGGACGACAACGAGGGGAGAGGTAGGGGGGACGGGACGAGGGGAGAAGTAGGGGGGGAGGAGATAGAGAGGAGACAAGGTTAGCCAGTGCTTGAGGTAGAAGTTGTCCTCTTAACCACAGCTCTAGGATCAGATAACTTACTTAACCTTGGGAACATTATACAGTATAACCATATAGATACATCCCAAAAATGACCCCAAGGGGCCCTTGGTCAAAGTAATGCACTATTATAGGCATTAGGGTGCCATTTGGGAGCACATTATATCTGACCCCAGATCAGCAGTTAGAGACAACCTGTATTTCCACCTGTAATGTTTCCCACCACCACCCTCACTGATCAGAGGGACACGGAGTTCATATGATCCTATGTGTCTGGCTTTAGCCAATGTCTAAGGCTACATCCCCAATGGCCTCCTATTCCCTATATAGTGCTCTACTTTTGACTAGGGCACATAGGTCAAGAAGGCCTAAGGCTCTGGGTCAAAAATAGCGCAACTATAATAGGGCATAGGTTGGTGTTTGGGCTGCAGCCTGAGTGTTACTGTACTGTATCTGAAGGTTGGGAATACCTGGCTCTCTAGGAATGCTTGGGAAACCTCCTGTAAAAGGGAAAAGGGAGAGAGGGAACTTGAACGTTAATAGTTGGAACTGTAGAAGTCAAGTGCAAAATGATAGAGCCTCGGGGTAAAGGCTTCAGAGCAGGACAAGGCCGCAGCCGGGTGACTGTTGTACATCCAGGGTATAACTGAATAACATGCAGCAGATGGACCATGTGGTGAACAGGGTATAACTGAATAACATCCAGCAGATTGACCATGTGGTGAACAGGGTATAACATCCAGCAGATTGACCATGTGGTGAACAGGGTATAACTGAATAACATCCAGCAGATTGACCATGTGGTGAACAGGGTATAACATCCAGCAGATTGACCATGTGGTGAACAGGGTATACCTGAATAACATCCAGCAGATGGACCATGTGGTGAACAGGGTATAACATCCAGCAGATTGACCATGTGGTGAACAGGGTATACCTGAATAACATCCAGCAGATTGACCATGTGGTGAACAGGGTATACCTGAATAACATCCAGCAGATTGACCATGTGGTGAACAGGGTATACCTGAATAACATCCAGCAGATGGACCATGTGGTGAACAGGGTATACCTGAATAACATCCAGCAGATGGACCATGTGGTGAACAGGGTATAACTGAATAACATCCAGCAGATGGACCATGTGGTGAACAGGGTATACCTGAATAACATCCAGCAGATTGACCATGTGGTGAACAGGGTATACCTGAATAACATCCAGCAGATTGACCATGTGGTGAACAGGGTATACCTGAATAACATCCAGCAGATGGACCATGTGGTGAACAGGGTATACCTGAATAACATCCAGCAGATGGACCGTGTGGTGAACAGGGTATAACTGAATAACTGCTCTCAACAACATTGCTGTCTTGTTATTATAATCAGGCGCCAAAGACAAAGTTCAGTGGGAAAAGGTTGTGACGGACTACCACTACTACCACTACCACTACTACTACTACTACCACTACCACTACCACTACTACTACGGTCAGTGTGAACCAGAGTGACTTGACAAAGTGGGCCAAACAAACTGTAACTACGAAAACAAAACAGAGTCAAAATGGTTTCAGTCTGCCGTGAAGCGTTCATCCATGTTCAACGGGAAAGAGTCTAGCTACAATTTCAGACATTATACGTTTCTAATTTGATCAGAAAGTCATTTTCACTGCAAGTTTAGGCTTACTGTTAGGTTGCTAGGGAACGTCAGCCTGCTAGCTCGCTAGCTAACGTTACGTGTATGATCTGTGTAGTAATATCAGTTGTATATCAGACAGCCATTTTGCATTGCTAGTTACAGCCTAACGTTAGCTAGCTAGCTAGCTAGCTAACATTGAACCTACCTGCAGATTCATGTATGGTGGCTAGCTATGACAGTCAGTTTGTATTGCTAGTACTGTATTGGTTGGGAATTGTGGTTCATTGTTTAGCTAGCTAGCTACGTCTAAACAAAAGACTCCACTTCGCCAGATGATTACATGACCATCCACTTAGCTAGATGTGTGGGTGGGAGGTGATTACAGCCATCTATTGTATTTAATGAACATGTCTAGACAGTAGTGACCCATCCACTTAGCTCGATGTGTCTGGGAGGTGATTACAGCCATCTATTGTATTTAATGAACATGTCTAGACAGTAGTGACTCATCCACTTAGCTTGATGTGTCTGGGAGGTGATTACAGCCATCTATTGTATTTAATGAACATGTCTAGACAGTAGTGACTCATTCACTTAGCTTGATGTGTCTGGGAGGTGATTACAGCCATCTATTGTATTTAATGAACATGTCTAGACAGTAGTGACTCCTCCACTTAGCTTGATGTGTCTGGGAGGTGATTACAGCCATCTATTGTATTTAATGAACATGTCTAGACAGTAGTGACTCATCCACTTAGCTTGATGTGTCTGGGAGGTGATTACAGCCATCTATTGTATTTAATGAACATGTCTAGACAGTAGTGACTCATCCACTTAGCTTGATGTGTCTGGGAGGTGATTACAGCCATCTATTGTATTTAATGAACATGTCTAGACAGTAGTGACTCATCCACTTCGCTTGATGTGTCTGGGAGGTGATTACAGCCATCTATTGTATTTAATGAACATGTCTAGACAGTAGTGACTCATCCACTTAGCTTGATGTGTCTGGGAGGTGATTACAGCCATCTATTGTATTTAATGAACATGTCTAGACAGTAGTGACTCATCCACTTAGCTTGATGTGTCTGGGAGGTGATTACAGCCATCTATTGTATTTAATGAACATGTCTAGACAGTAGTGACTCCTCCACTTAGCTTGATGTGTCTGGGAGGTGATTACAGCCATCTATTGTATTTAATGAACATGTCTAGACAGTAGTGACTCCTCCACTTAGCTTGATGTGTCTGGGAGGTGATTACAGCCATCTATTGTATTTAATGAACATGTCTAGACAGCAGTGACTCCTCCACTTAGCTTGATGTGTCTGGGAGGTGATTACAGCCATCTATTGTATTTAATGAACATGTCTAGACAGTAGTGACCCATCCACTTAGCTTGATGTGTCTGGGAGGTGATTACAGCCATCTATTGTATTTAATGAACATGTCTAGACAGTAGTGACTCCTCCACTTAGCTTGATGTGTCTGGGAGGTGATTACAGCCATCTATTGTATTTAATGAACATGTCTAGACAGTAGTGACCCATCCACTTAGCTTGATGTGTCTGGGAGGTGATTACAGCCATCTATTGTATTTAATGAACATGTCTAGACAGTAGTGACTCATCCACTTAGCTTGATGTGTCTGGGAGGTGATTACAGCCATCTATTGTATTTAATGAACATGTCTAGACAGTAGTGACTCCTCCACTTAGCTTGATGTGTCTGGGAGGTGATTACAGCCATCTATTGTATTTAATGAACATGTCTAGACAGTAGTGACTCATCCACTTAGCTTGATGTGTCTGGGAGGTGATTACAGCCATCTATTGTATTTAATGAACATGTCTAGACAGTAGTGACCCATCCACTTAGCTTGATGTGTCTGGGAGGTGATTACAGCCATCTATTGTATTTAATGAACATGTCTAGACAGTAGTGACTCATCCACTTAGCTTGATGTGTCTGGGAGGTGATTACAGCCATCTATTGTATTTAAATGAACAATGTATGATAAACCATTTTCTATCTCTAAATCTCTACTTTTATAAAATGTACAAAAAAAAAAAACATTCAAATTTTGCTACATAAGACCTAGGGCTGACCCCATTTAGTCGACTGGTCGATTGTTTGGTCGCCCAAGATTTTTTTTTAGTTGAGCAATTCACTAGAAAAAAAAAAATGTCACGGCTCCTGTCTGATTGACGCCTTGTCTCAGTGGACTAAAGCATTGCGGAGGCTACAGGGATGACACGGTCCATCACTTTAAAGAACGTGACACTGAAATTGTATATCGGCTATATCATGGAAAAGTCTTGTATGTATATAACAAAGCACTTTCGCCCACGTTGGATACGGTCGCTGTCCGTGGTTCTGAAACAATCTTCAGAGCACCGTTGAATTGCAACCTTTTTTCCCTATGTTGCTAATGTGTATAATTACTAAATAAACCAGCATATTGAGATTGAGAACAATGCGGAGGAGGCAGCAGCAGAGACGAGGAAACAGCCCTGGCCTTAGCCTAATTGCGGATAGAGGAAACCAAGTTAATTGGGTCTATAATCAATAACCTAGCTGTTAAAATGTGCCTGGCTTTATTAAATCATCCATTATATCTCTACTGAAAAAAAAAAAAGACCGATCTTGCTTCGGACGCCTTTGTGTAATAGCCTACTGATTTAGGCTATTACACAATAATAGTCTGTTTTTTTTAAATCTCTGCTATGCTGTAATGAGGGGTGGCAGGTAGTCTAGCGGTTAGAGCGTTGGGCGTTGTAACCTGAAAAGGTTGCAAGATGGAATCCTTGAGCTGACAAGGTAAATAAAAACTATCTGTCGTTCTGCCCCTTGAACAAGGTGGTTAACCCCACTGTTCCCCGGTAAGGCCGTCGTTCTGCCCCTTGAACAAGGTGGTTAACCCCACTGTTCCCCGGTAAGGCCGTCGTTCTGCCCCTTGAACAAGGTGGTTAACCCCACTGTTCCCCGGTAAGGCCGTCGTTCTGCCCCTTGAACAAGGTGGTTAACCCCACTGTTCCCCGGTAAGGCCGTCGTTCTGCCCCTTGAACAAGGTGGTTAACCCCACTGTTCCCCGGTAAGGCCGTCGTTCTGCCCCTTGAACAAGGTGGTTAAAACCCACTGTTCCCCGGTAAGGCCGTCGTTCTGCCCCTTGAACAAGGTGGTTAAAACCCACTGTTCCCCGGTAAGGCTGTCGTTCTGCCCCTTGAACAAGGTGGTTAAACTGTTCCCCGGTAAGGCCGTCGTTCTTCCCCTTGAACAAGGTGGTTAAACCCACTGTTCCCCGGTAAGGCCGTCGTTCTGCCCCTTGAACAAGGTGGTTAAACCCACTGTTCCCCGGTAAGGCCGTCGTTCTGCCCCTTGAACAAGGTGGTTAACCCCACTGTTCCCCGGTAAGGCCGTCGTTCTGCCCCTTGAACAAGGTGGTTAAACCCCACTGTTCCCCGGTAAGGCCGTCGTTCTGCCCCTTGAACAAGGTGGTTAAACCCCACTGTTCCCCGGTAAGGCCGTCGTTCTGCCCCTTGAACAAGGTGGTTAAACCCACTGTTCCCCGGTAAGGCCGTCGTTCTGCCCCTTGAACAAGGTGGTTAAACCCACTGTTCCCCGGTAAGGCCGTCGTTCTGCCCCTTGAACAAGGTGGTTAAACCCACTGTTCCCCGGTAAGGCCGTCGTTCTGCCCCTTGAACAAGGTGGTTAAACCCACTGTTCCCCGGTAAGGCCGTCGTTCTGCCCCTTGAACAAGGTGGTTAAACCCACTGTTCCCCGGTAAGGCCGTCGTTCTGCCCCTTGAACAAGGTGGTTAAACCCACTGTTCCCCGGTAAGGCCGTCGTTCTGCCCCTTGAACAAGGTGGTTAAACCCACTGTTCCCCGGTAAGGCCGTCGTTCTGCCCCTTGAACAAGGTGGTTAAACCCCACTGTTCCCCGGTAAGCCTGTAAATAAAAATGTGTTCTTAAAGGACTTTCCTAGTTAAATAAAAATAAAATAAAAAGGCCTTACAATGTATTTTTGTTAGAACAGACAGATTACTTAGTGTTCCAAACAGGCAGAACAATGATATTGTAATCTAGCAGCACCTGTTTGTCACGCAGCCCTCGGCTCGTCGGCTCGCAGCCCTCGGCTCGCAGCCCTCGGCTCGCAGCCCTCGGCTCGCAGCCCTCGGCTCGCAGCCCTCGGCTCCCAGCCCTCGGCTCCTATACCCTCCTTTCCTTTCATCTAGTATAGCGCAATGACAAGAAGAATGCTATCAGATACCCCATAGACTTCCAGTCATTGCGCTAGCGCTAGTTAGCAACTTCCTTTAAAACTGCACACAGAGGCATAAAAACGCTATCCACAAGTTCATCTGACCCTGGGAAGATAAAGGGCCTTATTGTCAAATCCCTAAATGTTTATGTTCCTCCCCTCAGGCTCTCTCCAATACGTTTAGAGAAGCAGGGAAGGAAGAGATTACAGGGAATCAAGTAAAGACAATTGAGCTTCACTGTTTAAAATGTGAGCGCTCCTACATGAGGTCCCAGGTGTTGCTGTTCCACTGAAGGACAGAGGCATTGCTCTAATTTGAGATGGTGAATTAACAACCTCACCCAAATGAGTCTGGAGCCGGACCGGGGCTAACCCTCAGAACAGCCTCAATTCATCGGGGAATAGACTCTACAAGGTATTGAAAGTGTTCCACGGGGATGCTGGCCCATGTTGACACCAATGCTTCCCACAGTTGTGTCAAGTTGGCTGGATGTCCTTTTGGTGGTGGGCCATTCTTGACACACACAGGAAACTGTGGAGCGTGAAAAACCCAGCAGCGTTGCAGTTCTGGCACCTACTACCATACCACTGTTCAAAAGGTACTTCAATCTTTTGTCAATCAAATCATTGTCTCAGTTGTCTCAAGGCTTAAAAATCCTTCTTCAACCCGTCTCCTCCACTTAATCTACACTGATTGAAATTGATTTAACAAGTGACATCAAATCAGGGATCATAGCTTTGACCTGGTAAAAAGTAATGCATTTTAAAGTTTATAGTGCCATTTGGAACACAGGCCTTGGTAGAAACTGCTATTGTTGGAATAAACTGGGAGTGTCTGAAATGGTAGCCTATTCCCTACACTCACTATGTGGTTCACTGGTCAAAAGTAGTGCACTATAAAGAATAGGGTGCCAACTCCCTTCCACTGTGTTTCAGATCCACGGGACAAGAGGAGGAGTAGGGAAACGAGATGCTGGGATGGCGGATTGGAGAGCGGTTTTAAAAGGCTCTTCCTAAAAAGTTAATATCTTCTGGCAGGATGTTATCTTAAAGGGATAGTTCAGGATTTTGGCAATGAAGCCCTTTATCCATTTCCCCCCAGAGTCAAATGAACTCATGGATACCATGTTTATGTCTCTGTGTGCAGTCTGAAGGAAGTTTCAAACTAGCATTAGCGCAATTGCTAGCTAGCATTAGCGCAATGACCAGATGTCTTTGGTAACTGCTAGCATGCTAGTAGAAACCATTGTCAAAAATCCCCAAGTATCCATTTAAGCCAGTGACTAAGCAACTGGGAGAAAGGAAAGGCATTTTGGGACACGAGTCTCTTTAAGAGAGAACAGGAAAGGAAACAGCGAAGGGAAGACTATTTATATTAAGGCTGGGTCCATATAGTGCACACTACTTTTAACCAGAGCCTTGGTCAAACGTAGTGCACTCAGAAAATTAGGGTGTCAATTTGTGATGCAAACAAATACTTTTATAAAAGCTGTTATTTATCTCCTTTTTTACTTCTTTATTCTGTTATTATCTGTATCAAACACCGTCTGTAAATTATACAAGGCAAGGGAATGAATCATTAGTTAAAAGGGAAGCAATGTATTGGGTTATTAAGTTTAAATCCAGTTATTTAATGAGGCTAAGAAATATTAAATTACAGATTTGCTTTGGAATGGAGAAAAGGAGCCGGATGACTTCAATGGAGCGATTTAAAAAAGTGACATGAGCAGAAAGGAGGATGAAACGTTTAGTTTATAACACGACTCACTAAAGGGGTAAAACGTTTTTTTCTCAACTCACGGAAGGAAATCTTAAGTGAAAATATTAGCTTAGTTAAAAGTTTTGTTTCAAAAAGGTCAAGTCTTCTGTCTACTTTAGAGCGCTGACACAAACGGCACCCTATTCCCTGTGTAGTACACTACTTTTGACCTGAGTAGAATGGACTCTGGACAAATAGAAGTGCACTATATATGAAATAAGGTGCCATTTGGAACGCATTCTAAGGCTCTTTTAAGGTAGTAGAAGGTGGATGAAACCCAAGGTTACTTTGAGGCACTGGTGTAAAGTACTTAAGTAAAAATACTTTAAAGTACTAATTAAGTAGATTTTTTGGGGGTATCTGTACTTTATTATTTATATTTTTGCAGACTTGTTCCATACATTCTCTGACACCCAAAAGTACTCATTACGTTTTGACAGGAAAATGGTCCAATTCACACACTTATCAAGAGAACATTCCTGGTCATCCCTACTGCCTCTGATCTGGTGGACTCACTAAACAGAGAACATCCCTGGTCATCCCTACTGCCTCTGATCTGGCAGACTCGCTAAACAGAGACCATCCCTGGTCATCCCTACTGTCTCTGATCTGGCGGACTCACTAAACAGAGAACATCCCTGGTCATCCCTACTGACTCTGATCTGGAGGACTCACTAAACAGAGAACACTGGTCATCCCTACTGTCTCTGATCTGGAGGACTCACTAAACAGAGAACATCCCTGGTCATCCCTACTGCCTCTGATCTGGTGGACTCACTAAACAGAGAACATCCCTGGTCATCCCTACTGCCTCTGATCTGGCAGACTCGCTAAACAGAGACCATCCCTGGTCATCCCTACTGCCTCTGATCTGGAGGACTCACTAAACAGAGAACATCCCTGGTCATCCCTACTGCCTCTGATCTGGAGGACTCACTAAACAGAGAACATCCCTGGTCATCCCTACTGCCTCTGATCTGGAGGACTCACTAAACAGAGAACATCCCTGGTCATCCCTACTGCCTCTGATCTGGAGGACTCACTAAACAGAGAACATCCCTGGTCATCCCTACTGCCTCTGATCTGGAGGACTCACTAAACAGAGAACATCCCTGGTCACCCCTACTGCCTCTGATCTGGAGGACTCACTAAACAGAGAACATCCCTGGTCATCCCTACTGTCTCTGATCTGGAGGACTCACTAAACAGAGAACATCCCTGGTCATCCCTACTGCCTCTGATCTGGAGGACTCACTAAACAGAGAACATCCCTGGTCATCCCTACTGCCTCTGATCTGGAGGACTCACTAAGCAGAGAACATCCCTGGTCATCCCTACTGCCTCTGATCTGGAGGACTCACTAAACAGAGAACATCCCTGGTCATCCCTACTGCCTCTGATCTGGAGGACTCACTAAACAGAGAACATCCCTGGTCATCCCTACTGCCTCTGATCTGGAGGACTCACTAAACAGAGAACATCCCTGGTCATCCCTACTGCCTCTGATCTGGAGGACTCACTAAACAGAGAACATCCCTGGTCATCCCTACTGCCTCTGATCTGGCAGACTCACTAAACAGAGAACATCCCTGGTCATCCCTACTGACTCTGATCTGGAGGACTCACTAAACAGAGAACATCCCTGGTCATCCCTACTGCCTCTGATCTGGAGGACTCACTAAACAGAGAACATCCCTGGTCATCCCTACTGCCTCTGATCTGGAGGACTCACTAAACAGAGAACATCCCTGGTCATCCCTACTGCCTCTGATCTGGAGGACTCACTAAACAGAGAACATCCCTGGTCATCCCTACTGCCTCTGATCTGGAGGACTGACTAAACAGAGAACACCCCTGGTCATCCCTACTGTCTCTGATCTGGAGGACTCACTAAACAGAGAACATCCCTGGTCATCCCTACTAGCTCTGATCTGGCAGACTCGCTAAACAGAGACCATCCCTACTGTCTCTGATCTGGATGACTCACTAAACAGAGAACATCCCTGGTCATCCCTACTGTCTCTGATCTGGAGGACTCACTAAACAGAGAACATCCCTGGTCATCCCTACTGTCTCTGATCTGGAGGACTCACTAAACAGAGAACATCACTGGTCATCCCTACTGCCTCTGATATGGAGGACTCACTAAACAAAGAACACTGGTCATCCCTACCGCCTCTGATCTGGTGGACTCACTAAACAGAGAACATCCCTGGTCATCCCTACTGCCTCTGATCTGGAGGACTCACTAAACAGAGAACATCCCTGGTCATCCCTACTGCCTCTGATCTGGAGGACTGACTAAACAGAGAACATCCCTGGTCATCCCTACTGCCTCTGATCTGGAGGACTCACTAAACAGAGAACATCCCTGGTCATCCCTACTGCCTCTGATCTGGCGGACTCACTAAACAGAGAACATCCCTGGTCATCCCTTCTAGACTCTGATCTGGAGGACTCACTAAACAGAGAACCTCCCTGGTCATCCCTACTGCCTCTGATCTGGAGGACTCACTAAACAGAGAACATCACTGGTCATCCCTACTGCCTCTGATCTGGAGGACTCACTAAACAGAGAACCTCCCTGGTCATCCCTACTGCCTCTGATCTGGAGGACTCACTAAACAGAGAACCTCCCTGGTCATCCCTACTGCCTCTGATCTGGAGGACTCACTAAACAGAGAACATCCCTGGTCATCCCTACTGCCTCTGATCTGGAGGACTCACTAAACAGAGAACATCCCTGGTCATCCCTACTGCCTCTGATCTGGAGGACTCATTAAACAGAGAACATCCCTGGTCATCCCTACTGCCTCTGATCTGGAGGACTCACTAAACAGAGAACATCCCTGGTCATCCCTACTGCCTCTGATCTGGCAGACTCGCTAAACAGAGACCATCCCTACTGTCTCTGATCTGGATGACTCACTAAACAGAGAACATCCCTGGTCATCCCTACTGTCTCTGATCTGGAGGACTCACTAAACAGAGAACATCCCTGGTCATCCCTACTGTCTCTGATCTAGAGGACTCACTAAACAGAGAACATCCCTGGTCATCCCTACTGCCTCTGATCTGGAGGACTCACTAAACAGAGAACATCCCTGGTCATCCCTACTGACTCTGATCTGGAGGACTCACTAAACAGAGAACATCCCTGGTCATCCCTTCTAGACTCTGATCTGGAGGACTCACTAAACAGAGAACCTCCCTGGTCATCCCTACTGCCTCTGATCTGGAGGACTCACTAAACAGAGAACCTCCCTGGTCATCCCTACTGCCTCTGATCTGGAGGACTCACTAAACAGAGAACATCACTGGTCATCCCTACTGCCTCTGATCTGGAGGACTCACTAAACAAAGAACACTGGTCATCCCTACTGCCTCTGATCTGGTGGACTCACTAAACAGAGAACATCCCTGGTCATCCCTACTGCCTCTGATCTGGCAGACTCGCTAAACAGAGACCATCCCTACTGTCTCTGATCTGGATGACTCACTAAACAGAGAACATCCCTGGTCATCCCTACTGTCTCTGATCTGGAGGACTCACTAAACAGAGAACATCCCTGGTCATCCCTACTGTCTCTGATCTGGAGGACTCACTAAACAGAGAACATCACTGGTCATCCCTACTGCCTCTGATCTGGAGGACTCACTAAACAAAGAACACTGGTCATCCCTACCGCCTCTGATCTGGTGGACTCACTAAACAGAGAACATCCCTGGTCATCCCTACTGCCTCTGATCTGGAGGACTCACTAAACAGAGAACATCCCTGGTCATCCCTACTGCCTCTGATCTGGAGGACTGACTAAACAGAGAACATCCCTGGTCATCCCTACTGTCTCTGATCTGGAGGACTCACTAAACAGAGAACATTCCTGGTCATCCCTACTGACTCTGATCTGGAGGACTCACTAAACAGAGAACATCACTGGTCATCCCTACTGCCTCTGATCTGGCAGACTCACTAAACAGAGAACATCCCTGGTCCATCCCTACTGCCTCTGATCTGGAGGACTCACTAAACAGAGAACATCCCTGGTCATCCCTACTGCCTCTGATCTGGAGGACTCACTAAACAGAGAACATCCCTGGTCATCCCTACTGACTCTGATCTGGAGGACTCACTAAACAGAGAACATCCCTGGTCATCCCTTCTAGACTCTGATCTGGAGGACTCACTAAACAGAGAACCTCCCTGGTCATCCCTACTGCCTCTGATCTGGAGGACTCACTAAACAGAGAACATCCCTGGTCATCCCTACTGCCTCTGATCTGGAGGACTCACTAAACAGAGAACATCCCTGGTCATCCCTACTGCCTCTGATCTGGCAGACTCGCTAAACAGAGACCATCCCTACTGTCTCTGATCTGGATGACTCACTAAACAGAGAACATCCCTGGTCATCCCTACTGTCTCTGATCTGGAGGACTCACTAAACAGAGAACATCCCTGGTCATCCCTACTGTCTCTGATCTGGAGGACTCACTAAACAGAGAACATCACTGGTCATCCCTACTGCCTCTGATCTGGAGGACTCACTAAACAAAGAACACTGGTCATCCCTACCGCCTCTGATCTGGTGGACTCACTAAACAGAGAACATCCCTGGTCATCCCTACTGCCTCTGATCTGGAGGACTCACTAAACAGAGAACATCCCTGGTCATCCCTACTGCCTCTGATCTGGAGGACTGACTAAACAGAGAACATCCCTGGTCATCCCTACTGTCTCTGATCTGGAGGACTCACTAAACAGAGAACATCCCTGGTCATCCCTACTGACTCTGATCTGGAGGACTCACTAAACAGAGAACATCACTGGTCATCCCTACTGCCTCTGGCAGACTCACTAAACAGAGAACATCCCTGGTCCATCCCTACTGCCTCTGATCTGGAGGACTCACTAAACAGAGAACATCCCTGGTCATCCCTACTGCCTCTGATCTGGAGGACTCACTAAACAGAGAACATCCCTGGTCATCCCTACTGCCTCTGATCTGGCGGACTCACTAAACAGAGAACATCCCTGGTCATCCCTACTGCCTCTGATCTGGAGGACTCACTAAACAGAGAACATCCCTGGTCATCCCTACTGACTCTGATCTGGAGGACTCACTAAACAGAGAACATCCCTGGTCATCCCTTCTAGACTCTGATCTGGAGGACTCACTAAACAGAGAACCTCCCTGGTCATCCCTACTGCCTCTGATCTGGAGGACTCACTAAACAGAGAACCTCCCTGGTCATCCCTACTGCCTCTGATCTGGAGGACTCACTAAACAGAGAACATCCCTGGTCATCCCTACTGCCTCTGATCTGGCAGACTCGCTAAACAGAGACCATCCCTACTGTCTCTGATCTGGATGACTCACTAAACAGAGAACATCCCTGGTCATCCCTACTGTCTCTGATCTGGAGGACTCACTAAACAGAGAACATCCCTGGTCATCCCTACTGTCTCTGATCTAGAGGACTCACTAAACAGAGAACATCCCTGGTCATCCCTACTGCCTCTGATCTGGAGGACTCACTAAACAGAGAACATCCCTGGTCATCCCTACTGACTCTGATCTGGAGGACTCACTAAACAGAGAACATCCCTGGTCCTCCCTACTGCCTCTGATCTGGAGGACTCACTAAACAGAGAACATCCCTGGTCATCCCTACTGCCTCTGATCTGGAGGACTCACTAATTATAAACGAGTTTTGGAGTTCATTATATAAGGAATTTATATTTTACTTTTGATACTTAAGTATATTTAAAACCAAATACTTTTAGACTTTTTCTCAAGTAGTATTTTACTGAGTGACATTCACTTTTACTTGAGTCATTTTCTATTAAGGATATCTTAACTTTTACTACAGTATGAGAATGGAGACCGTTTTCCACCAGTGTTGTGAGGTAGCAGAACGTGGATGGAAATGAGATGTTTGGACTATTGGAGCACATTTACACCGTAGTTCATCTGATACCTTGATAATTATACCATGCCGTTCCATGTTTGTTCTGTTTCTGTAATTAACATATCAGCGTACACTTAATTTACAGGTAGTTAGCAATTTGGCAGAATTAATGACAGCAATGTAAGAAGTGGGCTGTAGATCAACATGTTACCCGTTTCCCCAGGCTAACGAGGCAGATCAATGTGTTACCGGTTTCCCAGGCTAACAAGGCAGATCAACAGGTTGCCCGTTTCCCAGGCTAACAAGGCAGATCAACAGGTTGCCCGTTTCCCAGGCTAACGAGGCAGATCAATGTGTTGCCCGTTTCCCCAGGCTAACGAGGCAGATCAATGTGTTGCCCGTTTCCCCAGGCTAACGAGGCAGATCAATGTGTTACCCGTTTCCCAGGCTAACAAGGCAGAACAAGTGGTAGCCAGTTCTTATTGTCATTGAGCAGGATTCTCAAACATAGTTCTTTAAAACAGATGGAACAGTGGAGAGAAGGCCAGGTGTGAGTCAGAAGAGCCATGGGTGGGATTTGAACCCATGCTGACTGGTATGTGTGTACCGGGGTCAGCGGCTCTAGAAGCAGGGCACAGCATGTATAGTGTTCGTAACAACGTAAAGCTAGACCACACAGCATGTACAGTGTTAATAACAATGTAAAGCTAGACTACACAGCATGTACAGTGTTAATAACAACGTAAAGCTAGACTACACAGCAGGACACAGCATGTACAGTGTTAATAACAATGCAAAGCTAGACTACACAGCATGTACAGTGTCAATAACAATGTAAAGCTAGACTACACAGCAGGACACAGCATGTACAGTGTTAATAACAATTTAAAGCTAGACTACACAGCAGGACACAGCATGTACAGTGTTAATAACAATGCAAAGCTAGACTACACAGCATGTACAGTGTCAATAACAATGTAAAGCTAGACTACACAGAAGGACACAGCATGTACAGTGTTAATAACAATGTAAAGCTAGACTACACAGCAGGACACAGCATGTACAGCGTTAATAACAACGTAAAGCTAGACTACACAGCATGTACAGTGTTAATAACAACGTAAAGCTAGACTACACAGCATGTACAGTGTTAATAACAATGTAAAGCTAGACTACACAGCAGGACACAGCATGTACAGTGTTAATAACAATGCAAAGCTAGACTACACAGCAGGACACAGCATGTACAGTGTTAATAACAATGTAAAGCTAGACTACACAGCAGGACACAGCATGTACAGTGTTAATAACAATTTAAAGCTAGACTACACAGCAGGACACAGCATGTACAGTGTTAATAACAATGTAAAGCTAGACTACACAGCAGGACACAGCATGTACAGTGTTAAGAACAATGTAAAGCTAGATTACACAGCATGTACAGTGTTAATAACAATGTAAAGCTAGACCACACAGCAGGACACAGCATGTACAGTGTTAATAACAATGTAAAGCTAGACTACACAGCAGGACACAGCATGTACAGTGTTAATAACAATGTAAAGCTAGACTACACAGCAGGACACAGCATGTACAGTGTTAATAACAATGTAAAGCTAGACTACACAGCAGGACACAGCATGTACAGTGTTAATAACAACGTAAAGCTAGACTACACAGCAGGACACAGCATGTACAGTGTTAATAACAATGTAAAGCTAGATTACACAGCATGTACAGTGTTAATAACAACGTAAAGCTAGACTACACAGCAGGACACAGCATGTACAGTGTTAATAACAACGTAAAGCTAGACTACACAGCAGGACACAGCATGTACAGTGTTAATAACAATGTAAAGCTAGACTACACAGCAGGACACAGCATGTACAGTGTTAATAACAACGTAAAGCTAGACCACACAGCATGTACAGTGTTAATAACAATGTAAAGCTAGATTACACAGCATGTACAGTGCCAATAACAATGTAAAGCTAGACTACACAGCAGGACACAGCATGTACAGTGTTAATAACAATGTAAAGCTAGACTACACAGCAGGACACAGCATGTACAGTGCCAATAACAATGTAAAGCTAGACTACACAGCAGGACACAGCATGTACAGTGCCAATAACAATGTAAAGCTAGACTACACAGCAGGACACAGCATGTACAGTGCCAATAACAATGTAAAGCTAGACCACACAGCATGTACAGTGCCTTCAGAAAGTATTCAGACCCCTTGACTTTTTCCACATTTTGTTGTGTTACAGCCTGAATTTAAAATGGATTAAATTGAGATGTTGTGTCACTGGTCTACACACAATACCCCATATAATGACCAAGAATAATGTTTCAACAACTGTTGACAAAATAATTTAACGTTAAAAGCTAAAATGTATTGAGTCAATAAGTATTTTAACCCCTTTGTTATGGCAAGCCTAAATAAATTCAGGAGTAAACATCTGCTTAAAAAGTCACAATAAGCTTCATGGACTCACTGTGTGCAATAGTGGTGTTGAACATGATTATCTCTGTACCCCACAAATACAATTATCTTTAAGGTGCCTGTCGAGCAGTGAATTTCAAACACAGATTAAATCTCAAAGATCAGGGAGGTTTTCCAATGCCTCGCAAAGAAGGGCACCTATTGGTAGATGGGTTAACAAACAAAACAGACATTGAATATCCCTTTGAGCACGGTGAAGTTATTAATTACACTTTGGATGGTGTATCAATACACCCAGTCACTACAAAGGTACAGGCCTAACTCAGTTGCCGGAGAGGAAGGAAACCGCTCAGGGATTTTACCATGAGTTCAATGGTGACTTTAAAACAGTTACAGAGTTTAATGGTTGTGATGGGAGAAAACTGAGGATGGATCAACAACATTGTAGTTACTCCACAATACTAACCTAAATGACAGAGTGAAAAGAAGGAAGCCTGTACATAATAAAAATATTCCAAAACATGCATCCTGTTTGCAACAAGACACTAAAGTAAAACTGTAAATAGAATGTGTTAAGTTTGGGGCAAACACAACACATCCCTGAGTACCACTTCATATGCTCAAGCATGGTGGTGGCTGCATCATGTTATGGGTATGCTTGTCATCGGCAAGGACTAGGGGGTTTATTTTAACATTACAAAAAAAATGTATAGAGCTAACCAGCTGCAAAATCCTGGAGGAAAACCTGGTTGTCTGCTTTCCACCAGACACTGGGAGATGAATTCACCTTTCAGCAGGACAATAACCTAAAACACATGGCCAAATCTACACTGGAGTTGCTTACCAATATGGCATTGGATGTTCCTCAGTGGCAAAGTTACAGTTTTGACATAACTTGGCTTGAAAATATATGACAAGACTTGAAAACGGCTGTCAACAATGATCAACCACCAACTAAACAATTTTTAATTTTTTTTTGAAAAACGAATTATGTGCAAATATTTGACAATCCAGGTGTGCAAAGCGTTTAGAGACTCACCCAGCTCTTACCACTAGACATGTAAAGCACATCAGTTCTTACCCCAGAGACCACGAGCTCTCCTCCCAGGTTCTGGACCTCTGCTTTCACCTTACTACAGATGTTGAGCTGGTGGCAGTACAGAGCAATACGCTGCAGGTAGGCCAACAGGTCCTGCTTACAGGCCGAGTCTGGACACTGGAGAGACCGAGAGAGAGAGAGATGGGGTTAGACTAGGACATATAGGCTGTCTGGACACTGGAGAGACCGAGAGAGAGAGAGATGGGGTTAGACTAGGACATATAGGCTGTCTGGACACTGGAGAGACCGAGAGAGAGAGAGATGGGGTTAGACTAGGACATATAGGCTGTCTGGACACTGGAGAGACCGAGAGAGAGAGAGATGGGGTTAGACTAGGACATATAGGCTGTCTGGACACTGGAGAGACCGAGAGAGAGAGAGAGATGGGGTTAGACTAGGACATATAGGCTGTCTGGACACTGGAGAGACAGAGAGAGAGAGAGAGCGAGAGAGGGTTAAACTAGGACACGCAGGCAGAGTCTGGACACTGGAGAGAGAGAGAGTGTGTGTGTGTGTGTGTGTGTGTGTGTGTGCACCCAACCACAGCCAGTCTTCCATGACCTTTCAGGACACACACACAATAAATGCCAATTCACCATATTACAGTTAATGACACAGCAGCATTTTAATGTGCTGCTGGGTGGTGTGTGTGAGATGCACTGTACAGCTAGCCTGGTGTGTGTGTGGGGGGTTCAGGCCTGGTGGAATAGGAAAGGCTATATTTTCCTGGTTTGGTGTGTACCAGCCACTGCCTGTCAACAGAGTTAATGGATACCCGCCCAGTCATCAGATCTCCAAGAGAACCCAGAGAGAGGGCCTGAGAGTGTGTGAGTGTGTGTGTGTGGGTACATGACACTGATTAAGGCTGATATGCTGCGGGAGCCACTGTCTTTTGATGTAAGCCTGGCCGTGAAGTCTGGACAGCCCAAGCATACTGCTTTGTTACCCACGAATAGATATAACACACTAATGGCTGTGTGTGTGGGGGGGGGGGGGGGTGAAACACAGTATGATGAAGACTTACTACATCTACAGGGGTGAAACACAGTATGATGAAGATTTACTACATCTACAGGGATGAAACACAGACTCACTACATCTACAGGGGTGAAACACAGACTCACTACATCTACAGGGGTGAAACACAGACTCACTACATTTACAGGGGTGAAACACAGACTCACTACATTTACAGGGGTGAAACACAGACTCACTACATTTACAGGGGTGAAACACAGACTCACTACATTTACAGGGGTGAAACACAGACTCACTACATCTACAGGGGTGAAACACAGACTCACTACATCTACAGGGGTGAAACACAGACTCACTACATCTACAGGGGTGAAACACAGACTCACTACATCTACAGGGGTGAAACACAGACTCACTACATCTACAGGGGTGAAACACAGACTCACTACATCTACAGGGGTGAAACACAGACTCACTACATCTACAGGGGTGAAACACAGACTCACTACATCTACAGGGGTGAAACAAAGACTCACTACATCTACAGGGGTGAAACACAGACTCACTACATCTACAGGGGTGAAACACAGACTCACTACATCTACAGGGGTGAAACACAGACTCACTACATCTACAGGGGTGAAACACAGACTCACTACATCTACAGGGGTGAAACACAGACTCACTACATCTACAATGAACACTGGCCATGGCTGCACTGTGGGTCCCGGTCAACAGTAGTGTAGTATATAGGTAACAGGGTACATAACCTGTGTGTGTGTGTGAGAGAGAGATGATCATCAAACTGTGTATATGACCTGAGAGCCTCCAGGACTGACGGAGCCTTTATCTGATATCACACCTCTGAACTGGTGAGTGTGTGTGTGTGTGTGTGTGTGTGTGTGTGTGTGTGTGTGTGTGTGAGAGCGATGAGGCTGTAACGCGTTAGGTACCACCGGCAGGGAGAGCAGTGTGACTTGAGATTCACGGCATAGTTCCAGCAGATCGGGATAACAACGTGCTGTGTGTGTGTGACAGGCTCCCTGGCGGATTTACAAATCCACGTCGTCTGGTAAGACGATCTCTAACCGACTGGAATTGGGGATTTGTTTTTTGTTTTATTTCTGTGTAAAAGACCCCACTATGTCAAGCTGAAAAGCTCCACTTCAGACAGAACTGTGAAGGCCTGGTTCAGGTGTCTGAGGTAAAAGTTACAAAGGCCCTAGCTAGAATCAAACAGTATTAAGTGTGTTCCTTCTGTAGATCTACAGACTTAATGAGAGACTTCTATTGGACTACTGGGGCGGGCTCTAGTTATAATGTCTACTATTTTCATCTCTCCCAGTCAGTCCTCCCAGTCAGTCCTCATGTTTCTGAAACACAGCTAAATATAAAGACATCATGATCAATCAAGACAATCTGAAACCGACTGGCTCCCTCTACTTAGTCTCCTCCACTCCTCCCTCTCCCCAGTCTCCTTCCCTCCCTCTCCTCCATCCATCCATCCCTTTCCTCCATCCATCCATCCATCCATCCATCCATCCCTCCCTCTCCTCCCCTCCATCCATCCCTCTCCTCCATCCCTCCCTCTCCTCCCCTCCATCCCTCCCTCCCTCTCCTCTCCTCCCCTCCATCACTCCCTCCCTTCCTCTCCTCCCCTCCATCCCTCTCCTCCCCTCCATCCCTCTCCTCCCTCCCTCTCCTACCTCCACCCCTCACTCTCCTCCCCTCCCTCCCTCTCCTCCCCTCCATCCATCCCTCCCTCCCTCCCTCCCTCTCCTCCCTCACTCTCCTCCCCTCCATCCATCCCTCCCTCTCCTCCATCCCTCTCCTCCCCTCCATCCCTCCCTCTCCTCCCCTCCATCCATCCATCCATTCCTTCATCCATCCCTCTCCTCCATCCATCCATCCATCCCTCCCTCTCCTCCATCCCTCCTCCCTCTCTTCTCTCTCCTCCCCTCCCTCTCCTCCCTCCCTCCCTCCCTCCCTCTCTTCTCTCTCCTCCCCTCTCCTCCCCTCCCTCCCTCTCCTCCCCTCCCTCCCTCTCCTCCCTCCCTCTCCTCCCTCCCTCCCTCCCTCTCCATCCATCCATCCCTCTCCTCCCCTCCATCCATCCATCCCTCTCCTCCCCTCCATCCACCCATCCATCCCTCTCCTCCCCTTGCTCGTTCTGCTCCCCTCTCCTCCTCACCCTTCTCAGATTGATAAAATGATGCTCCAGATTTGCGTAGGGACTAATTAAATCACAGTGACAGGTTGGAGATGTTAACATGACAAAGAGCTGACAGACTCAGGTGGTACGTCCCAAATGAAATCCTCTCCTCTATTGACCCCGGTCAAAAGTAGTGCACTATACAGGGAATAGGGTGCCACCCTGGTCAAAAGTAGTGCACTATACAGGGAATAGGGTACCACCCTGGTCAAAAGTAGTGTACTATATAGGGAATAGGGTGCCACCCTGGTCAAACGTAGTGTACTATACAGGGAATAGGGTGCCACCCTGGTTAAAAGTAGTGTACTATATAGGGAATAGGGTGCCACCCTGGTCAAACGTAGTACACTATACAGGGAATAGGGTGCCACCCTGGTCAAATGTAGTGTACTATACAGGGAATAGGGTGCCACCCTGGTCAAAAGTAGTGCACTATATAGGGAATAGGGTGCCATTTGTGACTCTCCCTCAGAGTATGACAGTAGACGTCGGCTGGCTGGCCGGTCCTCGGCCATAACAAGACCCCGGGTCGGGGCCCCAACAAGACCCCGGGTCGGGGCCCAACAAGACCCCGAGTCGGGGCCCCAACAAGACCCCGAGTAAGGGGCCCAACAAGACCCCGAGTAAGGGGCCCAACAAGACCCCGAGTAAGGGGCCCAACAAGACCCCGAGTAAGGGGCCCAACAAGACCACGGGCCGGGGCCCAACAAGACCCCGAGTAAGGGGCCCAACAAGACCCCGAGTAAGGGGCCCAACAAGACCCCGGGCCGGGGCCCAACAAGACCCCGAGTAAGGGGCCCAACAAGACCCCGAGTAAGGGGCCCAACAAGACCCCGAGTAAGGGGCCCAACAAGACCCCGAGTAAGGGGCCCAACAAGACCCCGAGTAAGGGGCCCAACAAGACCCCGAGTAAGGGGCCCAACAAGACCCCGAGTCGGGGGCCCAACAAGAACATCAACCATCTTGTCTGTTGGGGGGGGGGCATCGCCGCTGTCATTCAAACTGTGTCTAAAACGGGCTTAACAGCTCATCTGATGCTTAATGGAGCTCGAAGCGCTAATGCCCATGGTCAAAAGGGGTGCACTATATAGGGAATGGGGCGCCCTTAGGGACACAGCCCAGGAGATTGAGGTGGGAGGTTCAGGAGAGCAATGTTTCTGTGTCGACACAGTATTTACTAACTCAGGCCTACAACACATTGTTACAATGTTATTTACTGTTACAAACCCACGTTGCAAAGTCAAACATCCAACGTTTGTCAAAAAAAAAGATTCAGTCTTGTACAACATTCCATTATCACTGTTGCCTGAACAGGAACCAGACACCACAATGCACCATGGGATGGCTGGGTTCAGATTGGCCAGAATATTACTATACTGAACAAAAAAATCTAAAAAGAAACTTGCAAAAATTTTACTCAGTTATAGTTCATTTAAGGAAATCAGTCCATTGAAATAAATTAATTAGGCCCTAATCTATGGATTTCACATGACTGGGCAGGGGCACAACCTGGCTCCCAAGTGGGTGGGCCGATGCCCTCCCAGACCCACCCTATTTACATCCTCTTTTACATTTCTCTTTTGCCAAGATAATCCAACCACCTGACATGTTTGGCATCTCAAGAAGCTGATTAAACAGCATTATCATTACACATGTGCACCTTGTGCTGGGGACAATAAGAGGCAGTTTCGTCACACAACATCACAGATGTATACAATTTTGAGGGACATGCAATTGCCATACTGACTGCAGGAATATCCACCAGAGTTGTTGCCAGAAAATGTAATGTTCATTTCTCTACCATAAGCCGCCCCCCAACCACAGAACACGTGTAACCACGCCAGCCATGGACCCCCAGATCACCTGTGGGATCGTCTGAAGGAGTGCCGTGGCACATTTAGGTCTGAAATAAAGCCCTTTTGTGTGTGGGGGTGGGGGGGGGGGGGACACACAACTCAATCTGATTGACCGGTAAATAAATTGGGAGGTGTGTATTTATTAGACGCCATTGCATCCTATTTAACACTTGTCAGACAGTGCAGAGCTGCTGCTGCACCTCGTTGCTGCTGGAGTAAAAACATGCTGTTATAGGCCAGTCACTGAGCAATACTACTAAACATGCTGTTATAGGCCAGTCACTGAGCAATACTACTAAACATGCTGTTATAGGCCAGTCACTGAGCAATACTACTAAACATGCTGTTATAGGCCAGTCACTGAGCAATAATACTAAACATGCTGTTATAGGCCAGTCACTGAGCAATACTACTAAACATGCTGCTATAGACCAGTCACTGAGCAATACTACTAAACATGCTGTTATAGGCCAGTCACTGAGCAATACTACTAAACATGCTGTTATAGGCCAGTCACTGAGCAATACTACTAAACATGCTGCTATAGGCCAGTCACTGAGCAATACTACTAAACATGCTGTTATAGACCAGTCACTGAGCAATACTACTAAACATGCTGTTATAGGCCAGTCACTGAGCAATACTACTAAACATGCTGCTATAGGCCAGTCACTGAGCAATACTACTAAACATGCTGTTATAGACCAGTCACTGAGCAATAATACTAAACATGCTGTTATAGGCCAGTCACTGAGCAATACTATTAAACATGCTGTCATAGGCCAGTCACTGAGCAATAATACTAAACATGCTGTTATAGGCCAGTCACTGAGCAATAATACTAAACATGCTGTCATAGGCCAGTCACTGAGCAATACTACTAAACATGCTGTTATAGGCCAGTCACTGAGCAATACTACTAAGCATGCTGTTATAGGCCAGTCACTGAGCAATACTACTAAGCATGCTGTTATAGGCCAGTCACTGAGCAATACTACTAAACACGCTGTTATAGGCCAGTCACTGAGCAATACTATTAAACATGCTGTCATAGGCCAGTCACTGAGCAATAATACTAAACATGCTGTTATAGGCCAGTCACTGAGCAATAATACTAAACATGCTGTTATAGGCCAGTCACTGAGCAATAATACTAAACATGCTGTTATAGGCCAGTCACTGAGCAATAATACTAAACATGCTGTTATAGGCCAGTCACTGAGCAATAATACTAAACATGCTGTTATAGGCCAGTCACTGAGCAATAATACTAAACGCAATCCATTAAAATTAAAATAAAAAACTACAATGTTTATTTCTAAACTGATACTTGAAGCCTCCTGTTCGCCGTTCAGAGGCATAAAACATCTAGCTGATTCTAAGTCGAGATCATTTAATATAAATGCTGAGGGAGTATAAGAGGTGGGGGCAGGTAGGTGCTTAGTATATCGAGTAGTGAGTATAAGAGGTGGGGGCAGGTAGGTGCTTAGTATATCAATGTCTGTATCCATACTCATATGTACAAGTGAGTTGTTTACCTAAACAATAAAATATAGCAAAAAAGTAACCCAAGATGCATGAAGTGTGGTTAAATTTTTTTTTTTTTTAAAACACCCGGCAAGACACCCGGCAAGACACCCGGCAAGACACCCGGCAAGACACCCGGCAAGACACCCGGCAAGACACCCGGCAAGACACCCGGCAAGACACCCGGCAAGACACCCGGCAAGACACCCGGCAAGACTTAAGCCAGGTCTGAGAAAAATAATAATATATATATATTAAAATAATAATTGTGTCGTTACACAATTCATAGCCTACAGCATATTACACATAAGGGGGGGGGGGGGGGGATACCAAATAAATAATAATAACAACTTGTCTTTGGTCCATAATTGGTCTAATCTATAAACCAACGTTAGAAGGGGATTACTAGAATTTGTTTGAGTGTGGGCTGTATTATTATGCATAGTGGATGGACTGGTTACCTTCTGCCACGCTACAAATGATCTATCCACGAGTCTGGGAGAGAACGCATAGGCCTGGTACCATTGACTATGTGGGGGGGGGGGGGGGGGGGGGGGGGGGCTTGCTGTTGGTTCATTGACTATCTAGGGGGGGGGCTTGCTGTTGGTTCATTGACTGTGTAGGGGGGGGGGGGGGGGGCTATGCTGTTGGTTCATTGACTGTGTAGGGGGGGGGGCCTATGCTGTTGGTTCATTGACTGGGGGGGGGCTATGCTGTTGGTTCATTGACTGGGGGGGGCTATGCTGTTGGTTCATTGACTATGCAGGGGGGGCTATGCTGTTGGTTCATTGACTGTGTAGGGGGGGGCTATGCTGTTGGTTCATTGACTATGCAGGGGGGGGGCTATGCTGTTGGTTCATTGACTGGGGGGGGCTATGCTGTTGGTTCATTGACTGGGGAGGGCTATGCTGTTGGTTCATTGACTGGGGGGGGCTATGCTGTTGGTTCATTGATGGGGGGGCTATGCTGTTGGTTCATTGACTATGCAGGGGGGAGGCTATGCTGTTGGTTCATTGACTGTGTAGGGGGGGGGGGGCTATGCTGTTGGTTCATTGACTGTGTAGGGGGGGCTATGCTGTTGGTTCATTGACTGTGTAGGGGGGGGGCTATGCTGTTGGTTCATTGACTGTGTAGGGGGGGCTATGCTGTTGGTTCATTGACTGTGTAGGGGGGGCTATGCTGTTGGTTCATTGACTGGGGGGGGGGGGCTATGCTGTTGGTTCGTTGACTGTGCAGGGGGGGCTATGCTGTTGGTTCATTGACTGTGTAGGGGGGGCTATGCTGTTGGTTCATTGACTATGCAGGGGGGGGGGGCTATGCTGTTGGTTCATTGACTGTGTAGGGGGGGCTATGCTGTTGGTTCATTGACTGGGGGGGGGGGGCTATGCTGTTGGTTCATTGGCTGGGGGGGGCTATGCTGTTGGTTCATTGACTGTGTAGGGGGGGCTATGCTGATGTTTCATTGACTGGGGGGGGCTATGCTGTTGGTTCATTGACTATGCAGGGGGGAGGCTATGCTGTTGTTTCATTGACTGGGGGGGGGCTATGCTGTTGGTTCATTGACTGTGCAGGGGGGGGGGCTATGCTGTTGGTTCATTGACTGTGCAGGGGGGGCTATGCTGTTGGTTCATTGACTGTGTAGGGGGGGGCTATGCTGTTGGTTCATTGACTGTGCAGGGGGGGCTATGCTGTTGGTTCATTGACTGTGTAGGGGGGGGGGCTATGCTGTTGGTTCATTGACTATGCAGGGCGGTTTACAGAGCCTACAATTATAGTGAATTTGTATTTAATTTTGAATAGTCTAGTAAATGGGGCATTTTATTTTAATAATGAATAGGGTGACACTATTACCTTTAGCTACAGAAATCCTCCACCGTGATGTTTCCATGTCCTCCTCTCTCTCCTTCATTCCTTTCTCCGGCAGAGAGAGGGGCTGTCAACATTTTAATGAAATACATTTTGTCATGATAAAACATGTTACTATCGATGTTCCCGAACAGACTTAATTTGGTTTCGCAAAATTAAGCACTGGGTAGCTACAGGAACAAGGTTGGATAGTCCAAGGCATACAAAGTACTGGGTAGCTGCAGGAACAGGGTTGGATAGCCCAAGGCATACAGAGTACTGGGTAGCTACAGGAACTAGGTTGGATAGCCCAAGGCATACAGAGTACTGGGTAGCTACAGGAACTAGGTTGGATAGCCCAAGGCATACAGAGTACTGGGTAGCTACAGGGACAGGGTTGGATAGCCCAAGGCATACAGAGTACTGGGTAGCTACAGGAACAGGGTTGGATAGCCCAAGGCATACAGAGTACTGGGTAGCTGCAGGAACAAGGTTGGATAGCCCAAGGCATACAGAGTACTGGGTAGCTACAGGAACAGGGTTGGATAGCCCAAGGCATACAGAGTACTGGGTAGCTACAGGAACAAGGTTGGAAAGCCCAAGGCATACAGAGTACTGGGTAGCTACAGGAACAAGGTTGGATAGCCCAAGGCATACAGAGTACTGGGTAGCTACAGGAACAAGGTTGGAAAGCCCAAGGCAAACAGAGTACTGGGTAGCTGCAGGAACAGGGTTGGATATCCCAAGGCATACAGAGTACTGGGTAGCTACAGGAACAGGGTTGGAAAGCCCAAGGCATACAAAGTACTGGGTAGCTACAGGAACAGGGTTGGATAGCCCAAGGCATACAGAGTACTGGGTAGCTGCAGGAACAGGGTTGGATAGCCCAAGGCAAACAGAGTACTGGGTAGCTACAGGAACTAGGTTGGATAGCCCAAGGCATACAGAGTACTGGGTAGCTACAGGAACAGGGTTGGAAAGCCCAAGGCAAACAGAGTACTGGGTAGCTACAGGGAACAGGGTTGGATAGCCCAAGGCATACAGAGTACTGGGTAGCTGCAGGAACAGGGTTGGATATCCCAAGGCATACAGAGTACTGGGTAGCTACAGGAACAGGGTTGGAAAGCCCAAGGCATACAGAGTACTGGGTAGCTACAGGGACAGGGTTGGATAGCCCAAGGCATACAGAGTACTGGGTAGCTACAGGGACAGGGTCATGACCTCCATTCGCTATTTGAGTGCATATGGAACACATGTATTTCCCCCCTGCCCGGCTTCCTGCCTCCATTTCATAACGGGTCATTCTCACTTGAAACTAAATTGTACATATTTGTAAAGTCAATATTGAATTGAGAAGTACAAACATGATCACTTGAGAGAACAGCGTGTGCTATAAACAGGGCTTTCTCAAACCATCAATAGCCTACAGTGACATCATGCTGCCTATAAACAGGGCTTTCTCAAATCATCAATAGCCTACAGTGACATCATGCTGCCTATAAACAGGGCTTTCTCAAATCATCAATAGCCTACAGTCACATCATGCTGCCTATAAACAGGGCTTTCTCAAATCATCAATAGCCTACAGTCACATCATGCTGCCTATAAACAGGGCTTTCTCAAATCATCAATAGCCTAAGTCACATCATGCTGCCTATAAACAGGGCTTTCTCAAATCCTCAATAGCCTACAGTCACATCATGCTGCCTATAAACAGGGCTTTCTCAAATCATCAATAGCCTACAGTCACATCATGCTGCCTATAAACAGGGCTTTCTCAAATCATCAATAGCCTACAGTCACATCATGCAGCCTATAAACAGGATTTCGGAAAGTATTCAGACCCCTTGACTTTGTTACCTTTCCTCAATCTACACACAATACCCCATAATGACATCACAATACCCCATAATGACATCACAATACCCCATAATGACATCACAATACCCCATAATGACAAAGCAAAAACAGGTTTTTAGAAATGTTTGCAAATGTAAAACTTAAATATCACATTTACATAAGTATTCAGACCCTTTTCTCAGTACTTTGTTGAAGCAACTTTGGCAGCGATTACAGCCTCTAGTCTTCTTGGGTATGACGTAACAAGCTTGGCACACCTGTATTTGGGGAGTTTCTCCCATTCTTCTCTGCAGATCCTCTCAAGCTCTGTCAGGTTGGATGGGGAGCGTCGCCGCACAGCTATTTTCAGGTCTCTCCAGAGATGTTAGATCGGGTTCAAGTCTGTGCTCGGGCTGGGCAACTCAAGGACATTTAGAGACGTGTCCCCGAAGCCACTCCTGCATTGTCTTGGCTGTGTGCTTAGGGTCATTGTCCTGTTGGAAGGTGAACCTTCACCCCAGTCTGAGATCCTGAGCGCTCTGGAGCAGGTTTTCATCAAGGATCTCTCTGTACTTTACTCCGTTATTCTTTCCCTCGATCCTGACTAGTCTCCCTGTTCTTGCCGCTGAAAAAACCCCCCACAGCATGATGCTGCCACCACTATGCTTCACAGTAGGGATGGTGCCAGGTTTCCTCCAGATGTGACACTTGGCATTCAGGCCAAAGAGTTAAATATTGATTTTATTAGTCCAGATAATCTTGTTACTCATTGTCTGAGAGTCTTTATGTGCCTTTTGGCAAACTCCAAGCAGGCTGTCATGTGACTTTTACTGAGGAGTGGATTCCGTCTGGCTACTCTTACATGAAGGCCTGATTGGTGGAGTGCTGCAGAGATGGTTGTCCTTCTGGAAGGTTCTCCCATCTCCAGAGAGGAACTCTGGAGCTCAGTTTGTCCGGGTAGTCAGCTCTAGGAAGAGACTTGGTGGTTCCAAACTTCTTCCATTTAAGAATAATGGAGGCCATTATGTTCTTGGGGACCTTCAATGCTGCTGACATGTTTTTATACACTTCCCCCAGATCTGTGCCTCGACACAATCCTGTTTTTTTTTTGCTCTGACATGCTCTGTCAACTGTGCGACCTTATATAGACAGGTCTGTGGCTTTCTAAATCATGTCCAATCAAATTAATTTATCACAGGTTGGACTCCAAGTTGTAGAAACATCTCAAGGATGATCAATGGAAACAGGATCTGTTTTTTTAATTTTTTTAATAAATTAGCAAAAATTTCTAAAAACCTGTTTTCGCTTCGTTATTATGGAGTGTGTAGATTGGTGGGGAAAAAGGCTGTAAATGTTCCCTAATGAACTGTATGTTCTGATTTCTAAGACTTCTGTCATTCACAAGACAAGTTGCCAAATAACTATAGATCATATAGGACCCGTTTCAAATGATCACTTTTACACTTAACATGAGTCACTTCATACGCACACTGGCTCTAGGACGGGAAAGATATCCTATCTATTTTATTCAGATCAATTCAGTTATATTCTTCTTACTATAACGTAATGGCAGGGGACTTATAAACGTATCTTGTCAGCTAAATGAAGAAGCCAACAGCCTGATGGAATGGCCCATTAACATACAGCAGGACAACTCATATTCTGTTCTTCTGAAATACATTTACTTCACATCATAGTGTTTCTTTAGACCTGCCTAAAATAATGGATTTATTATGATGGTTTATATTCGATTTATTCAACTTTTTTACGTTTTTTATATATATATATATATATATATTTTTTTTTTTTAAATATGCAGATCTTCTAAAGAGCTTGTAGGCCTGGAGATACTAAACGCGTTTATGCTTTAACAGTCAATTACTGTCTTATTCATGACAATAACCGGCTGACAAAATGTAATGACCGCAACAGCCCTATAACGGTGTCCCATTCACAGCCCTATAACGGTGCCACATTCACAGCCCTATAACGGTGCCACATTCACAGCCCTATAACGGTGCCACATTCACAGCCCTATAACGGTGTCCCATTCACAGCCCTATAACGGTGTCCCATTCACAGCCCTATAACGGTGCCCCATTCACAGCCCTATAACGGTGCCCCATTCACAGCCCTATAACGGTGCCCCATTCACAGCCCTATAACGGTGCCCAATTCACAGCCCTATAACGGTGCCCCATTCACAGCCCTATAACGATGCCACATTCACAGCCCTATAACGGTGCCCCATTCACAGCCCTATAACGGTGTCCCATTCACAGCCCTATAACGGTGCCACATTCACAGCCCTATAACGGTGCCCCATTCACAGCCCTATAACGGTGTCCCATTCACAGCCCTATAACGGTGCCACATTCTCCTAATGGAAACCCTGGTGTGTGGGGCAGGCAGGTGTGTGGGGCAGGCAGGTGTGTGGGGCAGGCAGGTGTGTGGGGCAGGCACGGGGCAGGCAGGTGTGTGGGGCAGGCACGGGGCAGGCAGGTGTGTGGGGCAGGCAGGGATATATTTATGGACCACATGGTGACTCACCCACTTACAAGATAAATCTCAATTACATGTTTTTTTTTTACCAGCACGGCTCAGCTTGAATTCTTTTAAGGTGCCCCATGTGGGGGGGAAGAAGGAGAGAGAGAAAAGAGGGTGAGGGAAAGAAGGAGAGAGAAAGAGAGAGAGAGAAAGAGAGAGAGTGAGAGAGAGAGAGAGGAGAGAGGAGAGGGAAGGAGAGAGGAGAGAGAAGGAGAGGGAGGAGAAGAGAGGGAGGAGAGAAGGAGAGGGAGGAGAGAGAGGGAGGAGAGAGAGAGAGAGAGAGAGAGAAGGAGAGGGAGGAGAGAAGGAGAGGGAGGAGAGAGAGGGAGAGAGAGGAGTAATAGAGAACTGTAAATTGTTAATGAACTGCAGTACAGACCTTTGTACTGGGTCTGACTTAACCCCCCCAGCTCATCGCTCCCTCCACTACTCCCGAGTACTTTAAACTTTAATAAGGTTCTGGTAGAATGTGTTTTGCTGATTTCATACCCCGTACTAAACCCAGAACCTGACCTCAGCCCCACTCCACCCTGCTATGGAATCACTGATATACATGCTAGAGACAACAACCTCAGAAGTGTGCTAGCACGCTGGAGAGAGACACTGCCAAGCATGTGTTTCTCTGTGTCTATATGTACCATGCTGTTAATATAGAGATGCATAACGGTGTCTCACCATACTGTTAATATAGAGATGCATAACGGAGTCTCACCATACTGTTAATATAGAGATGCATAACGGTGTCTCACCATACTGTTAATATAGAGATGCATAACGGTGTCTGACCATACTGTTAATATAGAGATACAGAACAGTGTCTCACCATACTGTTAATATAGAGATACAGAACGGTGTCTGACCATACTGTTAATATAGAGATACAGAACATAACGGTGTCTCACCATACTGTTAATATAGAGATACAGAACGGTGTCTCACCATACTGTTAATATAGAGATACAGAACGGTGTCTCACCATACTGTTAATATAGAGATACAGAACGGTGTCTCACCATACTGTTAATATAGAGATACAGAACATAAGTGTCTCACCATACTGTTAATATAGAGATACAGAACGGTGTCTCACCCTACTGTTAATATAGAGATACAGAACGGTGTCTGACCATACTGTTAATATAGAGATACAGAACATAACGGTGTCTCACCATACTGTTAATATAGAGATACAGAAAGGTGTCTCACCATACTGTTAATATAGAGATACAGAACGGTGTCTGACCATACTGTTAATATAGAGATACAGAACGATGTCTCACCATACTGTTAATATAGAGATACAGAACAGTGTCTCACCATACTGTTAATATAGAGATACAGAACATAACGGTGTCTCACCATACTGTTAATATAGAGATACAGAACGGTGTCTCACCATACTGTTAATATAGAGATACAGAAAGGTGTCTCACCATACTGTTAATATAGAGATACAGAACGGTGTCTCACCATACTGTTAATATAGAGATACAGAACGGTGTCTGACCATACTGTTAATATAGAGATACAGAACATAACGGTGTCTCACCATACTGTTAATATAGAGATACAGAAAGGTGTCTCACCATACTGTTAATATAGAGATACAGAACGGTGTCTCACCATACTGTTAATATAGAGATACAGAACGGTGTCTCACCATACTGTTAATATAGAGATACAGAACGGTGTCTCACCATACTGTTAATATAGAGATACAGAACGGTGTCTCACCATACTGTTAATATAGAGATACAGAAAGGTGTCTCACCATACTATTAATATAGAGATACAGAACGGTGTCTCACCATACTGTTAATATAGAGATACAGAACGGTGTCTCACCATACTGTTATAATAGAGATACAGAACGGTGTCTCACCATACTGTTAATATAGAGATACAGAACATAACGGTGTCTCACCATACTGTTAATATAGAAATACAGAACGGTGTCTCACCATACTGTTAATATAGAGATACAGAACGGTGTCTCACCATACTGGCCCATTGGCCAACGAGCAAAATCATTGGATAATAAACTGGATGATCTCCGTTCGAGTCTATCCTACCAACGGGACATTAAAAACTGTAATATCTTATGTTTCACCGAGTCGTGGCTGAATGACGACATGGATAATATACAGTTGGCTGTGTTTTCCCGAGCATCGGCAACTCTACTCCACACACAGACACATACAAAGCTCTCCCTCACCCTCCAAAATCTGAACATAATTATATCCTCCTGATTCCTGCTTACAAGCTAAAACTAAAGTAGGAAGTAACAGTGACTCGCTCAATAAGGAAGTGGTCAGATGAAGCCGATGCTACAGGACTGTTTTGCTATCACAGACTGGAATATGTTCCGTGATTCTTCCGATGGCATTGAGGAGTACACCATATCAGTCACTGGCTTTATCAATAAGTGCATCGAGGACATCGTCCCCACAGCGACTGTACCTACATACCCGAACCAGAAGCATCTGCACTGAGCTGCCGCTTTCAAGGAGTGGGACTCTAACCCAGAAGCTTAAAATAAATCCTGCTAAGCCCTCAGACGAACCATCAAACAGGCAAAGCGTCAATACAGGACTAAGATCGAATTTTACTACACCGGCTCTGACGCTCGTCGGATGTGGCAGGGCCTGCAAACTGTTACGAACTACAAAAGGAAACCCAACCGCGAGCTGCCCAGTCACACTAGCCTACCAGATTAAGTAAAGGACTTGTATGTGTGCTTCGAGGCAAGCAACACTCACATCTGCTGCCAAGAAGTGCTTGAAACGCCGGTCATGGCTCACAACACTATCATCCCCTACACCCACTTTAATTTGCATATCGCCCCAACAGATCCACAGATGACGCAATCTCTACTGCACTCCACACTTCCCTTTCCCACCTGGACAAAAGGAGCACCTATGTTAGAATGCTATTCATTGACGACAGCTCAGCATTCCACACCATAGTGCCCTCAAAGCTCATCATTAAGCCAAGGACCCTGGGACTAAACACCTCCCTCTGCAACTGGATCCTGGACTTCCTGACGGGCCGCGCACAGGTGGTGAGGGTAGGCAACAACAAATCTGCCACACTGCAACACTGGGGTCCCTCAGGGGTGCGTGCTCAGTCCCTTCCTGTACTCCCTGTTCACACACCACTGCGTGGCCAAGCACGACTCCAACACCATCATTAAGTTAGCCGACGACACAATGGCGGTAGGCCTGATCACCGACGATGATGAAACAACCTATAGGGAGGAGGTCAGAGACCTGGCCGTGTGGTGCCAGGACAACAACCTCTCCCCCAATGTGATCAAGACAAAGGAGATGATTGTGGACTGCAGGAAAAAGAGGACCGCCCCCATTGTCATAGACAGGGCTGTAGTGGAACAGGTCGAGAGCTTCAAGTTCCTTGGTGTCCACGTCAACAAGCTATCATGGTCCAAACACAACAAGACCGTTGTGAAGAGGACACGACAAAACCTTTTCCCCCTCAGGAGACTGAAAAGATTTGGCATGGGTCCTCAGATCAAGAGCTGCACCATCGAGAAGATCCTGGTTGAATAACCAATCATGGCAACTTCTTGGCATCCTACCGCAAGGCGGTACAGAGGGTAGTGCGTACGGGCCAGTACGTCACCGCACGGCAAGCGGTACCAGAGCGCCAAGTCAAAGCCCAAAAGGCTCCTGAACAGCTTCTACCCCCAAGCCATAAGACTGCTGAGCAGTTAATTAAATAGCTACCCAGACTATTTGCATTGACCAAGTTTATTGTTTACGCTGCTGCTACTCGTTGTTTATTATCTATGCATAGTCACTTCACCCTTACCTACATTTACATAATACCTCAATTACCTCATACATTTGTTTTAATGTTACTTGTTTTTTGTTTTCTTAACTTTAGTTTATTTAGTTCATATTTTCTTAACTTTTGTTCTTCATAAAACTGCATTGTTGGTTAATAAGAGCTTGGAAGTAAGCGTTTCACGGTAAGGTCACCATACTGTTAAATGAATGGAAGTGAAATTACAGAGCCGTGCCTGCCTACTGTTTAACCCTCTCTATCAGGGGTGGGCAACTCCAGTCCTGTGGGTCTGATTGGTGTCACTCTTTCTCCATCCCTACCAACCACAGCTGATTATTCACATTATATTCTGAACTGAAGATCCCGATTAGGTGATTATTGGAGTCAGGTGTGTTGGTTTAGCCACAGCACCCAGCTGACATCAATCAACCTGAAGTCTCATAGATGTAAACAAATATATATATATATTTTTCTTACATGACTTTAACCCCTTATTTCTGTCACTTAACTGTCCCCATACTTCCATTCCTTTTTTAGACTGGTAGCGGGGACCTTTAGATGAGTCTGGTGAGGCCAGTGGGCATCCTAGAGGACAACATGTACGTGTTGATGAGAGTCATCCTTCCATAGAGAGGTCATATTACTTTTATAGGCCAAACCGCTACAGACAATTTAGTGAGAAGACCGATGTTCGGGATGTCTTCTGGTCTGACAAAACACCCCTCTAGTTTCGGCACCTTTCACCGCGGAAGTTCCACATCGGGGGATTAAGACCCATCCAATGCAAAAGAAACAGACCTCTGGCTGAAACTGATGGGTTTTTATAGGGATTTTTGCATTATGTTAATTAGATTTCCATGGGGCCGCGGAAACACTCTAGGGGGCTACTGTTACTGTATATGGGCCCATGTTCCTACTGTTACTGTATACGGGCCCATGTTCCTACTGTTACTGTATACGGGCCCATGTTCCCACTGTTACTGTATACAGGCCCATGTTCCTACTGTTACTGTATACGGGCCCATGTTCCCACTGTTACTGTATACGGGCCCATGTTGTCACTGTTACTGTATACGGGCCCATGTTCCCACTGTTACTGTATACGGGCCCATGTTCCCACTGTTACTGTATACAGGCCCATGTTCCTACTGTTACTGTATACAGGCCCATGTTCCTACTGTTACTGTATACGGGCCCATGTTCCCACTGTTACTGTATACGAGCCCATGTTCCCACTTACTGTATACGGGCCCATGTTCCCACTGTTACTGTATACGGGCCCATGTTCCCACTGTTACTGTATATGGGCCCATGTTCCTACTGTTACTGTATACAGGCCCATGTTCCCACTGTTACTGTAAATGATCCATACCGTTACTCTAGATACTGTAAACTACTGTTAATATTCATTTTACTGTAAATGATCCAAACCGTTACTCTAGATACAGTAAACTACTGTTAATAGTTATGTTAATGTGTACACAGCTAGGTCTGTCCAACCTGACTGTGGTGTGTTATCTCCAGTCTCTCCCTCATCAAGACGGCAGTCTAAATATAGTACCAACATGTAAATAAATTAGCACCCTTCTCCACCTGGTAATTACCCGGCTAATTAAACACCTGCATTCTTAATGGGCTCAGATCTCAGAAGATACAAGCTTTCCTCATTACTCCCCTTTCCCTCCATCTAACTACTCCCAACCCACTGCCCTCCATCTAACTACTCCCAACCCACTGCCCTCCATCTAACTACTCCCAACCCACTGCCCTCCATCTCATCTCTCTCTCCATCTAACTACTCCTAACCCACTGCCCTCCATCTCAACTCTCCCTCCATCTAACTACTCCCAACCCACTGCCCTCCATCTAACTACTCCCAACCCACTGCCCTCCATCTAACTACTCCCTCCATCTAACTACTCCTAACCCACTGCCCTCCATCTAACTACTCGTAACCCACTGCCCTCCATCTAACTACTCCCAACCCACTGCCCTCCATCTAACTACTCCTAACCCACTGCTCTCCATCTAACTACTCCTAACCCACTGCCCTCCATCTAACTACTCCCAACCCACTGCCCTCCATCTAACTACTCCCAACCCACTGCCCTCCATCTAACTACTCCCAACCCACTGCCCTCCATCTCATCTCTCTCTCCATCTAACTACTCCTAACCCACTGCCCTCCATCTCATCTCACCCTCCATCTAACTACTCCCAACCCACTGCCCTCCATCTAACTACTCCTAACCCACTGCCCTCCATCTAACTACTCCCAACCCACTGCCCTCCATCTAACTACTCCCAACCCACTGCCCTCCATCTAACTACTCCCAACCCACTGCCCTCCATCTAACTACTCCTAACCCACTGCCCTCCATCTAACTACTCCCAACCCACTGCCCTCCATCTAACTCCTCCCAACCCACTGCTCTCCATCTCATCTCTCCCTCCATCTAACTACTCCCAACCCACTGCCCTCCATCTAACTACTCCCAACCCACTGCCCTCCATCTCATCTCTCCCTCCATCTAACTACTCCTAACCCACTGCCCTCCATCTCATCTCTCCCTCTAACTACTCCTAACCCACTGCCCTCCATCTCATCTCTCCCTCCATCTAACTACTCCCAACCCACTGCCCTCCATCTAACTACTCCCAACCCACTGCCCTCCATCTAACTACTCCCAACCCACTGCCCTCCATCTAACTACTCCCAAACCACTGCCCTCCATCTAACTACTCCCAACCCACTGCCCTCCATCTCATCTCTCCCTCCATCTAACTACTCCCAACCCACTGCCCTCCATCTAAAAAATGGAACTAGCCAAATCCACCACATCTCCTAGCTTGCGAGATTGTGCCCTCGTTAACACACAAGCAGGAAAAACATGTGGAACTGCTTGAACCAATTTCTCATTTCTGATTTCTGGATTGTCTACTACTTCTAACACAGGAATGACATTACCACCAGCAATATCATTCCCTAGTAGCAATGTGACTCCTTTTACTGGCAGTGTAGATACTACACCAACACGGAAACGTCCTGATACCAATAGGTTATAGGTGAGTGGTATACCCTTTTCACACTATCATGCCGTTAAGGCGAGCGTCCGCCCGGTTGGGTAAGGCTGAGCGTTCACCTGGTTTAGCCTGGATGGATAAGGCTGAGCGTCCGCCTGGTTGGGTAAGGCTGAGCGTTCACCTGTTTTAGCCTGGATGGATAAGGTTCAGCGTTCACCTGGTTGGGTAAGGCTGAGCGTCCGCCTGGTTGGGTAAGGCTGAGCGTTCGCCTGGTTGGGTAAGGCTGAGCGTTCGCCTGGTTAGGTAAGGCTGAGCGTTCGCCTGGTTGGGTAAGGCTGAGCGTTCGCCTGGTTGGGTAAGGCTGAGCGTTCGCCTGGTTGGGTAAGGCTGAGCGTTCACCTGGTTGGGTAAGGCTGAGCGTTCACCCGGTTGGGTAAGGCTGAGCGTTCACCCGGTTGGGTAAGGCTGAGCGTTCGCCCGGTTGGGTAAGGCTGAGCGTTCGCCCGGTTGGGTAAGGCTGAGCGTTCGCCCGGTTGGGTAAGGCTGAGCGTTCGCCCGGTTGGGTAAGGCTGAGCGTTCGCCCGGTTGGGTAAGGCTGAGCGTTCGCCCGGTTGGGTAAGGCTGAGCGTTCGCCCGGTTGGGTAAGGCTGAGCGTTCGCCCGGTTGGGTAAGGCTGAGCGTTCGCCCGGTTGGGTAAGGCTGAGCGTTCGCCCGGTTGGGTAAGGCTGAGCGTTCGCCCGGTTGGGTAAGGCTGAGCGTTCGCCCGGTTGGGTAAGGCTGAGCGTTCGCCCGGTTGGGTAAGGCTGAGCGTTCGCCCGGTTGGGTAAGGCTGAGCGTTCGCCCGGTTGGGTAAGGCTGAGCGTTCGCCCGGTTGGGTAAGGCTGAGCGTTCGCCCGGTTGGGTAAGGCTGAGCGTTCGCCCGGTTGGGTAAGGCTGAGCGTTCGCCCGGTTGGGTAAGGCTGAGCGTTTGCCCGGTTGGGTAAGGCTGAGCGTTCGCCCGGTTGGGTAAGGCTGAGCGTTCGCCCGGTTGGATAAGGCTGAGCGTTCAACTGATTTAGCCTGGATGGATAAGGCTCAGCGTTCACCTGGTTGGGTAAGGCTGAGCGTTCACCTGGTTTAACACACACAAACATGTGCACGGACTGACGGGCGCACATAGACTCCTGTATGGTGCCCATCTGCTGTCTTTGAATGATACAATTGTATTCATTAAAATTAATAAGCCACGTTGGGGCAAAGGCTATAAAATCCATGCCCCCCCCCCCCCCACCTTCCTCCCCTCTGTTCTGAATCAGACCATCGGCTGGGAGCAGGCGTGCTCTATTACTTGGTGATAGACATGGCAGGCATCTCCTCCTAGAGCGTTACATGGGAGATCTAAGAGCTGCTTAAATAAAATATCAAACAGCAGTAGTATCTAAAGCAGGAGGTGGGCTGCTCATTATAACATTATGAGGGAGAGATCCTCACAGGGAACAGGGCTCGGGTCAACAGTCGTGCCCTATATATGGAACAGGGCTCGGGTCAACAGTCGTGCCCTATATATGGAATAGGGCTCGGGTCAACAGTCGTCCCTATATAGGGAATAGGGCCCTGGTCAGAAGTAGTGCACTATATAGGGAATAGGGCCCTGGTCAGAAGTAGTGCACTATATAGGGAATAGGGCCCTGGTCAGAAGTAGTGCACTATATAGGGAATAGGGCCCTGGTCAGAAGTAGTGCACTATATAGGGAATAGGGCCCTGGTCAGAAGTAGTGCACTATAAAGGGAATAGGGCCCTGGTCAGAAGTAGTGCACTATATAGGGAATATACTACAGGCTAAAGCACTAATTCTAGCTGAGTTGACAGCAGATGTCTTCCATCCAGCCTCAGAGCCAATATGTGTGTGTGTGTGTGTTGGATGTTCCTAAAAGCATCCCCGTACTCAGGAGGGTGTGAAAAGCTTAACACACACACACACACACACACACACACACACACACACCTGATTATAAAAGAGGAAGGACAATTATGAGGCAAAAATTAAAAAAATGGGATAAGAGAAGCAATATGATAAAAATACCAAAAACGTATGAGGGAGTTGGAGATGTTAAATATTTAACCCCCTAGCATAACAGGGTCAGAGAGCAGGAGAACTGGTGCCTATTGCTATACATAACGAGGCCTGTACCCTCTACAAATGCTAACATTATTTACATAAATAACAAACAGCTTTTATATTTACATGCCAACAAGGATATCATTTTATATAATTTTTTAAAACTTTGTTTGGTTAACAAACAAAAACATAAGCCAATATTGTGACACTTGACTAAACCGTTGGGTTGAACGCTACGAAGCTGGGCCACATATTCAACATTAAAACAGAACAGTGTTAATGTCTGTGGTAAAAGAACATGAAAGACAATACTCTTTGTTGTTCAGAAATATGACAACTGAATCTAAACTGGGTCAAACTGCCGTCTGAATCACATTGTGTTTCCTGGCTACACACACACACCACACACACACACACGTTTTAAAAATATATATATTTTATTGCAGCTGAAGAGTTCAGACAACCCATCACTCGGATAGCGTTGCTTTAAATTCAGCACACACACGAGCAGCCACACTCTCTCCATCAATTCCATTCAAAATTGCATCCAAAAACAGATACATATTCCTGTTCAAGATCGATCTACACTCTATATATACAAGAGTATGTGGACACCCCTTCAAATTAGGGGATTAGGCTATTTCAGCCACACCCGTTGCTGACAGGTGTAGAAGATCGAGCACACAGCCATGCAATCTCCATAGACAAACACGGACAGGTGTAGAACATCAAGCACACAGCCATGCAGTCTCCATAGACAAACACTGGCAGTAGAATGTCCTTAATGCAGCTCAGTGACTTTCAACGTGGCACTGTCATACGATTGACATCTTTCCCGACAAGTCAGTTCGTCAAATTTTCTGCGCTGCTAGAGCTGCCCTGGTCAACTGTAAGTGCGTCTAGGATGCAACAACGGCTCAGCCGCGAAGCGGTAGGCCACACTAGCTTACAAAGACGGGATCACCGAGTTGTTTCAGAGAGAAGATCATGTCCGTGGTGAACGTTCTGGATCTGAACCCTGCCTGCAGTTCTGTGTGGAGCTTCAACCCGAACTCTATTCAGTGCAACTCTAGCAACTAGATCACCGGTGATGCAGAGCCACAGTAGTTACAATCCATTATGTCACCCTTTGTTTTTTGTACAGGGTGACCAATACTGGCAGTCCTCATGTCCCGAGGGACAAAACCAGCTCTACAGCACATATACAGGAGCATGAAGAGATGTTGAAGAAGAGCACACTTGACGACTTCAGCTGTGATCCCATCACAAGCCCAGTGCTTTTCACCAGCTAGGCTGTTCTTCGATGCGGTCATATATGCCTCTGATGTTGCCTGAGTAGGCAGACGATAAGAGGTCATTGCAGAGCTGCAGTCAATAGCACAGTGTCTTGAGGTTTTTTCCACGCCACTCTTGAGGGGGGGGGGGGTGTAGGATCTTGCTGTTTGGGGCTACATTTTGAAGTTGGTGAGGGCCTTTTACTTCCAGGTTTCAATTGAATTGGCTTCAATCCAGTCGCTGGACTCTCAGCTTTTAGACAAGAGCTTTCAAGAAAAAACTAAAGCTTTGGATGATCGTAGATCGTCCCATTTCTGCTGGGTAGAGGTGGGTTGGTCAAGGATTCCTCTAGAGCACAGGGGAAGGCTGCAGTTTTTTGCTGGGTCAACTGATCCGCTGCTGTCGATGCGTGGGGCTCTTTTTCGGTTCGACTCTGGGTATCTTGTGTGTCTGTAGAATCTACAGCACACGAGGGAGTCAGCGCAGTTGGGTATTCACAGCGCAGTACTGCAGGTTCGAAGGGTACCACAAGATCGGTACTGCAGGTTCGAAGGGTACCACAAGATCGGCTCGTCGTGTAAGGATCAGATCCAGCTGGTGCCATTGACCTGGTCGTGGGAGACCAGTGGGCTCCAGGAGAAGTTGTGGTGGGTTTTGGTCTGGAAATACGAGTGATGCGTAGGTCGTGGCATGTGCAGAACTTGAGGAGATGCTGCCCGTTTTTTTCCGTTTATCAATCCCACGAGTCGTGGTCTACGCCGACTCTTCAAGTCGCCAAGCAGGTAGAAGTGTTCTTATTCAGGGATGTCTATGGTCGCCTTACCCAACCGGGCTGACGCTCAGCCTTTAACCACCTGTCTTTTGCTTCTTGAAGGGATCTGAGTGTTGGGGGCCGTACACACTCACGAGGTGGACAGGATCCACCCGTGTTCAGACACAGGGCTAGGATTCTCTCTGAAACGTCGGTGGGTGGTACTACTGCTCGGGACAGCAAAACCTAATCCATAGTCCCAGAAAAAGGTGTAGTCCTTTTCCTCCCAGGGAGCCTGACGAGTGGAGTTGGGTTTTACGGTGGAAATGTGGATTTGTCTTTTCTTGAGTTGGTTATTTATGACGGTGGTCTTGCAGGTCTCTCTTCCTTCCTTGTAGCTTGTCAGGCATCTCTACTACCACTGTGAAAGGGGCTGGCGCTCATCTCCACGCCAATTGAGAAAGGGCTTTAAATAACAGATAACTGCTTAACCTCCCCGTGTTGTATCTACACAGCACAAAAAAGCAGGGGCAAGGTGTATAGAGGCCCTGTGTTGCCCAGGCAACAGGGCTCCGCCTCCCTGGCCTAATCCAAAACAATTATTTATTCAGACCCATAAACATTCCAATGTTTGTGAAGAGAAGCAAAATGGCCATCTGCATCATACTCCAGTCCAATATTATTCATGCAAGTCAATACAATGAAGAAGATTAGGACAACGGAACGCATTTCATTAAACTGTTGAGAGCGAGGAAGGAAGGAGAGAGAAAGAGGTGGTAATAGGAACGTCACATCGCGCAGCATTAGGGGGGAAATATTATCAACAAGGTAATGCGCCATACTACTAATTATGAATAAATAAATAAAATAAATAAAGGTAAAATAGGCCCTATTACATTTCAACATTTAAATCAAATTTACTCGCCTATCAATTGTAACTTTGCAGGCCACATGTCCAACATTGCGTGTCCTCTCCCAGCGTCATGGTTTGAACAGGGCGCCCAATCCCAGTCCATATAATACCGTAGAGTAATACAGCCCACACTCCAACAGATTACTGACGCTAAAATTCATTTATTTACCCAGGAGAGCATACATTATGGCCCTTCGTGGTTTTTGCTGATGTGCGTAATGTGCGGTAGCCTATAATCTATCATATGTAGCTATCTATTGGATAACGGGACAATCAATTCTGGCCTTCACATTTTTTTTTATTTTTAGGATTGAGCACATACAATGTATTTAATGTAGGGCTCGTCAGGCTCAAGTAGCATCAGGTTTGAACGTTCATGCTAATCAAAGCTATAATCAGATCCAGACATTTAAATGATTTATAATGACACTTCCTGTTTTTTGTGGGAAAAGTATTATATTCTCGGGAACATTTGTGTTTACACGCGCACTCTACACACACACACACACTCTACACACACACACACACACACACTCTACACACACACACACACACTCTACACACACACTCTACACAAACACACACACACTCTACACAAACACACACACACACACTCTACACAAACACACACACACACACTCTACACAAACACACACACACTCTACACACAGTCTGGGATGGAGGGATAGATCGATGGATATGTGTTTTCATGTCTGGGATGAGGGGACATGGGGATAGAGGAGAGGGGGATAGAGAGTAGGGGGGATGGGGCAGAGAAGCAAGACGGGGATTGAAAGAGAGATAGCGAGAGAAACAGACTAGAGGAGGGAGGAAGAGGGAGGGAGGAAGAGAGAGGAAAGGATAAAGGGAAAGTTCTAGATGGTGAGATATGGAACAGCGTAATCTACCTGGTCTGCGATGGTCCGGCCCAGTTTATCCATCCTGGATCCAGCCTCAGCAATCTTCTTAGCAGCACTGATGACATCAGAGGTATTCTTCAACGGTCCTTTACCCCTGGGAACACAGGACACACACACATCAGTCTGCTGTTCACACACACACACACATCAGTCTGCTGTTCACACACACACATCAGTCTGCTGTTCACACACACACACACACACGCATCAGTCTGCTGTACACACACACACACATCAGTCTGCTGTTTACACACACACAGTCTGCTGTTACACACACACACACACACACACACACACACACACATACACACACACATCAGTCTGCTGTACACACACACACACACACACACACACCTCTTCAATGGACCTCTACCCCTGGGAACACAGGACACACACACACATCAGTCTGCTGTTCACACACACACACACACACACACACACACACCTCTTCAACGGACCTCTACCCCTGGGAACACAGGACACACACACACATCAGTCTGCTGTACACACACACACACACACACCTCTTCAACAAACCTCTACCCCTGGGAAGACAAGATCCACATCAACCTGCTGTTCATACACAGTACACACACCTTTCATACACTGACTACATCCATACACACCTCTTCAACAGACCTTTGCCCCTGGGAACACATGATACAGTCCATCCACTCTCATCTAATATTCAGCAGCATCTCATCATGCAGTCTGTTTCTGAAGAATGTATATGTTCTCTCTCTCTGACAGATGGTATGGATATGGGGATGTGTTATGGTATACACACAGCACATCATATGGAAAACTTTGCCCTATAGCGCGCACCACATAGCGCGCACCACATATCGCGCACCACATATCGCGCACCACATATCATGCACTACATTTGACCAGGACCCAAAAGTAGTGCACTAGGAAATAGGGAACCACTCTGGACGCAGAATCCTCTAATGACTAGTGCCTGTTAAAGTGCCTGGATTTAAATTGATCCCAAACCTTTAGCCTGTTCAGACTGTTAGCCTGTTAACACGAAAATGTAACTAAAATGTAACTAAATGTAACGAAAATGTAATCTACACATTCCCCAAAAGTAATTATTTATAATTAGAGTCCATAAACAACTAATAATGCTGCGTACTTTAAGGTTCCAATCTCACCTTTCTGGTTACTGATACTTCTACTCACTTTAGAGGACACGACCTCAGGTATAAATGACAATTAAATACTATATTTAATGAATTTCCTATTCAACAAAACTATGAATACGGCCTGAAATGACATGTTTTTCTAAATATAGCATCATCAACAACTAAATATAATATTACACCTCCCTTATAACTGTAAAATAACATTTAGTGTTAGAGAACCCCCCTCCCCTACTGCAAATGCAAAAAAAACAATATTGCAGTTAGCCATGACAGCCGTTACAATAGAAGGCCTGTTTCCATGACAGCCGTTACAATAGAAGGCCTGTTTCCATGACAGCTGTTACAATAGAAGGCCTGTTACCATGACAGTTGTTACAATAGAATGCCTGTTACCATGACAGCCGTTACAATAGAAGGCATGTTACCATGACAGCCGTTACAATAGAAGGCATGTTACCATGACAGCCGTTACAATAGAAGGCCTGTTACCATGACAGCTGTTACAATAGAAGGCCTGTTACCATGACAGCCGTTACAATAGAATGCCTGTTACCATGACAGCCGTTACAATAGAATGCCTGTTACCATGACAGACGTTACACAATAGAAGGCCTGTTACCATGACAGCCGTTACAATAGAAGGCCTGTTACCATGACAGCTGTTACAACAAAGTCCTGTTTCCATGACAGCTGTTACAATAGAAGGCCTGTTACCATGACAGTTGTTACAATAGAAGGCCTGTTACCATGACAGCTGTTACAATAAAGTCCTGTTTCCATGACAGCTGTTACAATAAATACAATTATAATAGAATGATTGTTACCACGACAGCCTTTATAATAGAATGATTGTTACCATGACAGCCTTTATAATAGAATGATTGTTACCATGACAGCCTTTATAATAGAACTCTTATATAAATATAAAAATAAATATTTGCACTTGGCAAAAAAACATCTTAAAAGTAGAAATAGAATGAAACAAACAGGCATTCTATTTATTGTTGCTCTGTTATAGTGGCCACTATAGTAGACATCGATCAAGTGCACAAGGCTTCACGTGCGCAGAAATAACGTCCACTGAGTAACACATGTAATAATACCCCCTCTCTCACACAGAAACACACAGTGTTACTGTCAAGTTCAACACAACAAAAAGCAATATATTTGGGCTGCACTGCACATTATTACATTGAACACTTTCTGCCTGTGGACGTCTGTTCTACAATGTGACAGCAGAGCACAATACCCTTTGTTGGCATAAATGATCTCTTTCAGGCAGAGAGTAACACCCAGCATACCCCCTTTTCATCCACTGTATTGAAACAGGGAGAGAGAAAGTGTGTGGTCTTCCTTTCACCTCTATGGTAGCATCCAGTTTAAACCAGGCCCGGCTCCAGCTACACCTGATCCCTGAATCCACTTGTTTAACAAGCAACGCCTCATTTTCACCTAATTCTCTCATTCTGAAAATTAACCACATACTGTAGAGGGAAAACATTAGGTTTTGTTGGCTAGTTAACATTTCACACAGATGGCCAGGGTCCAGTAAGCAACTAACACTTTATAACTTGAGGAACGGCAAGGAGTCTCGTACACCAGTTAATATTGGTTAGGTTACTAAGGTTAGCTCATCTGATGTTGTTACTAAGGTTAGCTCATCTGATGTTGTTACTAAGGTTAGCTCATCTGATGTTGTTACTAAGGTTAGCTCATCTGATGTTGTTACTAGGGTTAGCTCATCTGATGTTGTTACTAGGGTTAGCTCATCTGATGTTGTTACTAAGGTTAGCTCATCTGATGTTGTTACTAAGGTTAGCTCATCAGATGTTGTAACGTTAGCTAACAGTTTTGTCTGACTTCATAAGCCAGCTAATTGTAACACCATAAACTCAAATATTTGATCAGTTAAGTTGGCTAATGTTGCTCAACATTTCTCTGGCTAGCTAACGGGAGAATTCGATCCAGCTAGCAGGATACTCAACGCGAACAATACTTCCACTACACTTCCTCCCTCACCTCAGACTTTACAAACGCCAGATGTTTTTTGGTTATAGCTCATGAAGTGGTCCGGTCTCCGTGGTCAGGAGTCTCACCCCCCCGGTCTCAATGGTCAGAAGTCTCACCCCCCCGGTCTCCGTGGTCAGGAGTCTCACCCCCCCGGTCTCCGTGGTCAGGAGTCTCACCCCCCCGGTCTCCGTGGTCAGAAGTCTCACCCCCCCCCGTCCTACTCTCTGCTGTCTTTACAGAGGGCGCGCTGATGCTGTAACTAGCCAATCGGTTGTCTCTGCTCTCTTCAGTCGAGTACTTCTGAACGATTGTATTACTCCAAACGTGCATCACTTCTCACAGGCAGTATTGAGCTAAAGACCCCCCCCCCCCACAGACAGACGGGTAGACAGAGGGTGGGACAGACAGAAGGGTAGACAGAGGGTGGGACAGACAGAAGGGTAGACAGAGGGTGGGACAGACAGAAGGGTAGACAGAGTGGGACAGACAGAAGGGTAGACAGAGAGTGGGACAGACAGAAGGGTAGACAGAGGGTGGGACAGACAGAAGGGTAGACAGAGGGTGGGACAGACAGAAGGGTAGACAGAGAGTGGGACAGACAGAAGGGTAGACAGAGAGTGGGACAGACAGAAGGGTAGACAGAGAGTGGGACAGACAGAAGGGTAGACAGAGAGGGACAGACAGAAGGGTAGACAGAGGGTGGGGCAGACAGAAGGGTAGACAGAGAGTGGGACAGACAGAAGCGTAGACAGAGAGTGGGACAGACAGAAGGGTAGACAGAGGGTGGGACAGACAGAAGGGTAGACAGAGGGTGGGACAGACAGAAGGGTAGACAGAGGGTGGGACAGACAGAAGGGTAGACAGAGGGTGGGACAGACAGAAGGTGGATAAAAAGATAGCGGGACAGCGAGAGAAGGGTGGATAGAGAGATGGGAGAAGGAGGAACAGACCGAGGGTAGGACAGAAAGAAGGCTGGATAGAGAGATGGGAGGGACAGAGAGAGAAGGCTGGATAGAACTCAACACACCGCTAGCACTGGGCCAGTCATCACCTCTACCTCCATATTCAGACACTGGGCCAGTCATCACCTCTACCACCATATTCAGACACTGGGCCAGTCATCACCTCTACCTCCATATTCAGACACTGGGCCAGTCATCACCTCTACCACCATATTCAGACACTGGGCCAGTCATCACCTCTACCACCATATTCAGACACTGGGCCAGTCATCACCTCTACCACCATACACCGACATGTCTCCCTGTCAGGACCGACATGTCTCCCTGTCAGGAACGACATGTCTCCCTGTCAGGACCGACATGCCATGGCTGCCCTTAGTTTGAAGATGTAATCCAGAGACAGGTGTTTTCTCCATCTCTTCAGTGATCATACTCTAATTCCACCCATTTCAAAACTCAGTCCTGCAGAAAGCAGAGCAACACTTACGCAGCTCCACAAACACAACAGACAGAAGCCTTCTATATGGCCGACCAATCCAAACTCATCTCTCGGCATGTCCAGCCCACTCATTATCTCAGCCAAATCACGGCTAGTGGGAAGGTTGCTGACTTTTTCACTCGTAATTTAACTAAATGTATACATATGTATAAAATGGCATACAGGTTTGTTATTAGGGCACATGAAAGGTCATGTTCGAGAAAGCATTCTGCCCAACCCCCCCAAAAAACTGCATTTTGATTAAAAAAATATTTTTTACGTTCAAAACGGCTCTCCTGTGAATCGGGTCACATCTGCCACATGCTTCCGGGCTACACATGTCTTACTCATTACAAGCTGCTGGTAGTGTACTATACAGGGGCCATTCGGTGGGTAGTGCACTATATAAGGGATAGGGTTCCGTTTGGGACGTAGCCATATGCAGCAGGGTGGGTGGCACCACCTAGGCAGTAACAGTCAAACACCAGGCTGTGTAGAGAGAGCTAGGCAGTAACAGGCTGTGTAGAGAGAGCTAGGCAGTAACAGGCTGTGTAGAGAGAGCTAGGCAGTAACATGCTGTGTAGAGAGAGCTAGGCAGTAACAGGCTGTGTAGAGAGAGCTAGGCAGTAACAGGCTGTGCAGAGAGAGCTAGGCAGTAACAGTCAAACACCAGGCTGTGTAGAGAGAGCTAGGATGGTAGACATACTAGAAAAAGGCCCAAATCAATTTCCTACTGACTGATTTAACATTGCTGGCGCTTTCTGTCTGAAGACAAGGTTGAGAGTCAATCATTTGGGCGTGGACTAAAGTAGCGCTCTCTCTCGCTCTCTCTGCTGCAGGTGACACGGTGTAGGAAACCATTACACAGAGACCTCAGTCACTCACACACACTTTCCTAGTCTGGGAAATATTTACACACGAGTGGAGATTGATTCTGACTACAATTCCTCAGATCTATCTGAACGTTCACCTATCGAAATATCTACAAGACATGATTGGTGGGTTTGGTTCAAATTTCAATCCCTTTCCACTGTATAAAGACTAGAAAGAGACTGTGCCAAGCCCTTAAAAATGGTTAAAATGTCCTCCATCTCCAAGAAGACCCTTTAATACCACTTCTTAAACATGTACATCTCCATCGGAACAGATGTGCTGTGTTTTGAATCACTACATATGCATGTGTGTTTTAATGGCAGGCCTAGCGTAGCAGGCTAGGGGAAGTGAGAGCAGCGCTTCATTTGCATGTATTACCATTACATTAGCATGCAGCACAATGGGTCTGGGAGGGGAAACCGCTGTCCGGCAGGATGTTCTCCTGATACTTCAGGGGGACGCGGATCAGAAGTGGTAAAGTCTGGCTGGCTGATTGAAGCTGGACGATTCTAGGCATTTGCCTCAGCAGCCTGACCTGAAGGAAGGGAGTAGGGGTTGGATGGATGGAGGAAGGAAGGAGGGAGTAGAGGGCTGGATGGATGGAGGAAGGAAGGAGGGAGTAGAGGGCTGGATGGATGGAGGAAGAAAGGAGGGAGTAGAGGGCTGGATGGATGGAGGAAGGAAGGAGGGAGTAGAGGGCTGGATGGATGGAGGAAGAAAGGAGGGAGTAGAGGGCTGGATGGATGGAGGAAGAAAGGAGGGAGTAGAGGGCTGGATGGATGGAGGAAGGAAGGAGTAGAGGGCTGGATGGATGGAGGAAGGAAGGAGGGAGTAGAGGGCTGGATGGATGGAGGAAGGAAGGAGGGAGTAGAGGGCTGGATGGATGGAGGAAGAAAGGAGGGAGTAGAGGGCTGGATGGATGGAGGAAGGAAGGAGGGAGTAGAGGGCTGGATGGATGGAGGAAGGAAGGAGGGAGTAGAGGGCTGGATGGATGGAGGAAGAAAGGAGGGAGTAGAGGGCTGGATGGATGGAGGAAGGAAGGAGGGAGTAGAGGGCTGGATGGATGGAGGAAGGAAGGAGGGAGTAGAGGGCTGGATGATGGAGGAAGGAGGGAGTAGAGGGCTGGATGGATGGAGGAAGGAAGGAGGGAGTAGAGGGCTGTATGGATGGAGGAAGAAAGGAGGGAGTAGAGGGCTGGATGGATGGAGGAAGGAAGGAGGGAGTAGAGGGCTGGATGGATGGAGGAAGGAAGGAGGGAGTAGAGGGCTGGATGGATGGAGGAAGGAAGGAGGGAGTAGAGGGCTGGATGGATGGAGGAAGAAAGGAGGGAGTAGAGGGCTGGATGATGGAGGGGGGAAGGAGGGAGTAGAGGGCTGGATGGATGGAGGAAGGAAGGAGGGAGTAGAGGGCTGGATGGATGGAGGAAGGAAAGAGGGAGTAGAGGGCTGGATGATGGAGGAAGGAGGGAGTAGAGGGCTGGATGGATGGAGGAAGGAAGGAGGGAGTAGAGGGCTGTATGGATGGAGGAAGAAAGGAGGGAGTAGAGGGCTGGATGGATGGAGGAAGGAAGGAGGGAGTAGAGGGCTGGATGATGGAGGAAGGAAGGAGGGAGTAGAGGGCTGGATGGATGGAGGAAGGAAAGAGGGAGTAGAGGGCTGGATGGATGGAGGAAGAAAGGAGGGAGTAGAGGGCTGGATGATGGAGGAGGGAAGGAGGGAGTAGAGGGCTGGATGGATGGAGGAAGGAAGGAGGGAGTAGAGGGCTGGATGGATGGAGGAAGGAAAGAGGGAGTAGAGGGCTGGATGGATGGAGGAAGAAAGGAGGGAGTAGAGGGCTGGATGATGGAGGAAGGAAGGAGGGAGTAGAGGGCTGGATGGATGGAGGAAGGAAGGAGGGAGTAGAGGGCTGGATGGATGGAGGAAGGAAGGAGGGAGTAGAGGGCTGGATGATGGAGGAAGGAAGGAGGGAGTAGAGGGCTGGATGGATGGAGGAAGGAAGGAGGGAGTAGAGGGCTGGATGGATGGAGGAAGCAGGGAGAAGGGGGCTGGATGGATGGAGGAAGGAGGTAGTAGAGGGCTGGATGGATGGAGGAAGCAGGGAGAAGGGGGCTGGATGGATGGAGGAAGGAGGGAGTAGAGGGCTGGATGGATGGAGGAAGGAGGGAGTAGAGGGCTGGATGGAAAAGGAAGCAGGGGGCAGAGGGCTGGATGGAGGAAGAAGGAAGTAGGGGGCTGGATGGACAAAGGAAGCAGGGAGAAGGGGGCTGGATGGATGGAGGAAGGAGGGAGTAGAGGACTGGATGGAAAAGGAAGCAGGGAGAAGGGGGCTGGATGGATGGAGGAAGGCAAACTAAGTGTTTTCATGTTCAATATCATGGTGTTGTGCTCAGGACAATGCCTTGGCTTGTGCTGACAGAGTGACGACAGCGTCAGGGGAGATCTGACTGGAGAATCCAGACATTTCATTGACAACTCCTTTAAAGAGGTGGAAATTGAGAGACATGCAGGCAGAGAGACCGAGAGCTTTGCTTTGGTTCCAGGCACAATGTCGCCTGAATGAGTCACTTTAAATTCATAGAGGAAGATGTATGTGCGCACACACACACAGACACACCTCTTCCCGCAAGCAAAAGACGACACACCTACCCACTCTCTCTCACACACACACACACAGAGAAATATATTCTCTCAAACACACAGCCCCCTCCCAACACACGTTTTACTGAGCAGATGGCTGGCCATGGCACTCCGGTGATGAGCCACAGAGCCTAAGGTCTTGTCTATCTGTCACATTTACTACAGTCCAGTTACAGGCCTCGACTGGCCAGACAGATACCAACTTACTACAGACCTCGACCGGCCAGACAGATACCGACTTACTACAGACATCGACCGGCCAGACAGATACCAACTTACTACAGACCTCGACCGGCCAGACAGATACCGACTTACTACAGACCTCGACCGGCCAGACAGATACCGACTTACTACAGACATCGACCGGCCAGACCGATACCAACTTACTACAGGCCTCGACTGGCCAGACAGACACCCAGCTCCTCCAGTACCCCAACAGCTCCTCCCAGTACCCCCCAGCTCCTCCAGTACCCCCCAGCTCCTCCAGTAACCCCCAGCTCCTCCAGTAACCCCCAGCCCACCCTGGTCTTCCAGTACCCCCCAGCCCACCCTGCTCCTCCAGTACCCCACAACAAACCCTGCTCCTCCAGTACCTCCCAACCCCCCCCCCCCAACACACCCCTCTGCTCCGTCCCCCCTCCATACCTGGTGAAGTCCGTCATCTCCATCATGATCATACACATCTGTTTGGCCAGGACGATGATGTCGTTGCCGGAGTCGTCCCACTTGGACACCTCAGCGTCCAGCTTGCTCTTCTCCTCCTGGAAACTGGCCACCTGCTCAGCGATCTTAGCCTTCTGCTCCTGGGGCAGCTGGGCCATGATAGCCTGGTAGAGGAGGGGAGAGGAAAAACAGTACACTGAGCTGTTATAGCCTGGTAGAGGAGGAGAGAGGAAAAAGAGTACACCGAGCTGTTATAGTCTGGTAGAGGTGGAGAGAGTTATAACAGTACACTGAGCTGTTATAGCCTGGTAGAGGAGGAGAGAGTTATAACAGTACACTGAGCTGTTATAGTCTGGTAGAGGAGGAGAGAGTTATAACAGTACACTGAGCTGTTATAGCCTGGTAGAGGAGGAGATGGTTAAAACAGTACACTGAGCTGTTATAGCCTGGTAGAGGAGGAAAGGAGAGAGAGAGTACTATGACAGATGAATAAATGACAGTACACAATACCACAACTCCTCACCAGTGAAGCGGCATTTTGGTTAGCCTTTTAATTAAAATACATATATATCTGGGGAAGCTGGGCAGTGACAGCCTGGACCAGAGAGCACGGGGGAAGCTGGGCTGTGACAGCCTGGACCAGAGAGCACGGGGGAAGCTGGGCAGTGACAGCCTGGACCAGAGAGCACGGGGGAAGCTGGGCAGTGACAGCCTGGACCAGAGAGCACGGGGGAAGCTGGGCAGTGACAGCCTGGACCAGAGAGCACGGGGGAAGCTGGGCAGTGACAGCCTGGACCAGAGAGCAGGGGGGAAGCTGGGCAGTGACAGCCTGGACCAGAGAGCACGGGGGAAGCTGGGCAGTGACAGCCTGGACCAGAGAGCACGGGGGAAGCTGGGCTGTGACAGCCTGGACCAGAGAGCAAGGGGAAGCTGGGCTAAGACAGCCTGGACCAGAGAGCACGGGGAAGCTGGGCTAAGACAGCCTGGACCAGAGAGCACGGGGGAAACTGGGCTAAGACAGCCTGGACCAGAGAGCACGGGGGAAGCTGGGCTAAGACAGCCTGGACCAGAGAGCACGGGGGAAGCTGGGCAGTGACAGCCTGGACCAGAGAGCACGGGGGAAGCTGGGTTGTGACAGCCTGGACCAGAGAGCACGGGGGAAGCTGGGTTGTGACAGCCTGGACCAGAGAGCACGGGGGAAGCTGGGTTGTGACAGCCTGGACCAGAGAGCACGGGGGAAGCTGGGTTGTGACAGCCTGGACCAGAGAGCACGGGGGAAGCTGGGCTGTGACAGCCTGGACCAGAGAGCAGGACAGTACAAGGAAAATAGCAGAGGGGATATAGCAGAGGGGATATAGCAGAGGGGATATAGCATAGGGGATACAGCAGAGGGGATACAGCAGAGGAGATACAGCACAGGAGATACAGCACAGGGGATAGAGCACAGGGGATAGAGCACAGGGGATAGAGCACAGGGGATAGAGCACAGGGGATAGAGCACAGGGGATAGAGCACAGGGGATAGAGCACAGGGGATAGAGCACAGGGGATAGAGCACAGGGGATAGAGCACAGGGGATAGAGCACAGGGGATATAGCTCAGGGGATATAGCACAGGGGATATAGCACAGGGGATATAGCACAGGGGATATAGCACAGGGGATATAGCACAGGGGATACAGAACAGGGGATACAGCACAGGGGATATAGCAGAGGGGATATAGCAGAGGGGATATAGCAGAGGGGATACAGCAGAGGGGATACAGCAGAGGGGATACAGCAGAGGGGATACAGCAGAGGGGATATAGCAGAGGGGATATAGCAGAGGAGATATAGTAGACGGGATATAGCACAGGGGATACAGCACAGGGGATATAGCACAGGGGATATAGCACAGGGGATATAGCAGAGGGGATATAGCAGAGGGGATATAGCAGAGGGGATATAGCAGAGGGGATATAGCAGAGGGGATATAGCAGAGGGGATATAGCAGAGGGGATATAGCTAGTTCAGACTGTAATAGGGACGGTTCAGCGCTGAGATCTTTGTCGAGACCAGTATCCTAATAGACAAAATAGCAGCAAGCAGTTAGTTGTAGCTTTTAGCCAGAGATTACTTATCACAACTCCCTTTGGAGTGAGTCTGTAGTGTGTGTGTGTGTGTGTGTGTGTGTGTGTGTGTGTGTGTGTGTTCGCATGCTACGGGAGAGACAAGAGGAATCATGACATTGACAAAATCTTTTTAGTGGAGCAAAATATTTCCTAGAAGACTGTTCTACTTTGGTGTGTCTGTAGTACTATAGAGATGTGTAGTAGACTGTCTGTCTGTCTGTCTGTCACTCTGTCTGTCTGTCTGTCTGTCTGTCACTGTGTCTGTCTGTCACTGTGTCTGTCTGTCACTGTGTCTGTCTGTCACTGTGTCTGTCTGTCACTGTCTGTCTGTCACTGTGTCTGTCTGTGTCTGTCTGTCTGTCTGTCTGTCTGTCTGTCTGTCTGTCTGTCTGTCACTGTGTCTGTCTGTCTGTGTCTGTCTGTCTGTCTGTGTGTGTCTGTGTGTGTCTGTGTGTGTCTGTCTGTGTGTGTCTGTCTGTGTGTGTCTGTCTGTGTGTGTCTGTGTGTGTCTGTCTGTGTGTCTGTCTGTCTGTGTGTGTCTGTCTGTCTGTGTGTGTCTCTGTCTGTGTGTGTCTCTGTCTGTGTGTGTCTCTGTCTGTGTCTCTGTCTGTGTCTCTGTCTGTGTCTCTGTCTGTGTCTCTGTCTGTGTCTCTGTCTGTGTCTGTCTGTGTCTCTGTCTGTGTCTCTGTCTCTGTCTCTGTCTCTGTCTCTGTCTCTGTCTGTGTCTCTGTCTGTGTCTCTGTCTGTGTCTCTGTCTGTGTCTCTGTCTGTGTCTCTCTCTGTGTCTGTGTCTCTGTCTCTGTCTGTGTCTCTGTCTGTGTCTCTGTCTGTGTCTCTGTCTGTGTCTCTGTCTGTGTCTCTGTCTGTGTCTCTGTCTGTGTCTCTGTCTGTCTGTCGGTCGGTCGGTCTGTCGGTCGGTCTGTCGGTCTGTCGGTCGGTCTGTAGTACTATAGAGATGTGTAGTAGTCTGGGTCTATCTGTGGTACCAACATATGCAGATGGCTGTGAGTGACATTCAACAAGCCTCGATGGCTGTGCGGGTTGAAAATCTCCATGAGCTGCAGAGCAACTCTGCTGTCCTCAGATCTGAATCATTATAAATTGATTCACGTTTGCCTCCCCCTCTTCTCTTCTTCTTCTAAGACCTAAGGCTACTGTATTAGTTGTCGCTAGGTTGCCAGGCCAACAACTAGTCTTCCTCCGGGTCTAGCATCAGTCTTCCTCCGGGTCTAGCATCAGTCTTCCTCCGGGTCTAGCATCAGTCTTCCTCCGGGTCTAGCATCAGTCTTCCTCCGGGTCTAGCATCAGTCTTCCTCCGGGTCTAGCATCAGTCTTCCTCCGGGTCTAGCATCAGTCTTCCTCCGGGTCTAGCATCAGTCTTCCTCCGGGTCTAGCATCAGTCTTCCTCCGGGTCTAGCATCAGTCTTCCTCCGGGTCTAGCATCAGTCTTCCCCCGGGATTAGCATCAGTCTTCCTCCGGGATTAGCATCAGTCTTCCTCCGGGATTAGCATCAGTCTTCCTCCGGGTCTAGCATCAGTCTTCCTCCGGGTATAGCATCAGTCTTCCTCCGGGTCTAGCATCAGTCTTCCTCCGGGTCTAGCATCAGTCTTCCTCCAAGATTAGCATCAGTCTTACTCCGGGTCTAGCATCAGTCTTCCTCCGAGTCTAGCATCAGTCTTCCTCCGAGTCTAGCATCAGTCTTCCTCCGGGATTAGCATCAGTCTTCCTCCGGGATTAGCATCAGTCTTCCTCCGGGATTAGCATCAGTCTTCCTCCGGGATTAGCATTTCTATTCCTGGTATTGTTTGCTCAATTTCACATTTTGTGGACCTGAAATATGTAATTCAAAATAAATATGTGATTGAAAATAGCATGGACTCAGACTTCCATAATTATTCCCCTTAAAAAGCCACAACTTAAGGGAAAACTTTATTCGAATAGTTTGGGAAATACTCTTCATAACTTTAATTAACACTTTTATAATACTTCAGTAAGTAGGACTGGGATTTGGGGCGTTTGGTTGACATTTTCTTTTCCTCCGTCTCACATTTCTGTCTTATAAAGCATATAAAACGGTGACGGCCTTTACCACGTCGGTCCGGTCATCAGCGGTGAGGTCCTTTACCACGTCGGTCCGGTCATCAACGGTGAGGTCCTTTACCACGTCGGTCATCAGCGGTGAGGTCCTTTACCACGTCGGTCCGGTCATCAACGGTGAGGTCCTTTACCACGTCGGTCATCAGCGGTGAGGTCCTTTACCACGTCGGTCCGGTCATCAACGGTGAGGTCCTTTACCACGTCGGTCATCAGCGGTGAGGTCCTTTACCACGTCGGTCCGGTCATCAGTGGTGAGGTCCTTTACCACGTCGGTCATCAGCGGTAAGGTCCTTTACCACGTCGGTCCGGTCATCAACGGTGAGGTCCTTTACCACGTCGGTCCGGTCATCAGCGGTGAGGTCCTTTACCACGTCGGTCCGGTCATCAACGGTGAGGTCCTTTACCAAGTTGGTCATCAAAGGTGAGGTCCTTTACCACATCGGTCCGGTCATCAGTGGTGAGGTCCTTTACCACGTTGGTCCGGTCATCAGCGGTGAGGTCCTTTACCACGTCGGTCCGGTCATAAGCGGTGAGGTCCTTTACCACGTCGGTCCGGTCATCAACGGTGAGGTCCTTTACCACGTCGGTCATCAAAGGTGAGGTCCTTTACCACATCGGTCCGGTCATCAGTGGTGAGGTCCTTTACCACGTTGGTCCGGTCATCAGCGGTGAGGTCCTTTACCACGTCGGTCCGGTCATAAGCGGTGAGGTCCTTTACCACGTCGGTCCGGTCATCAGCGGTGAGGTCCTTTACCACGTTGGTCATCAGTGGTGAGGTCCTTTACCACGTCGGTCCGGTCATCAGCGGTGAGGTCCTTTACCACGTCGGTCCGGTCATCAGCGGTGAGGTCCTTTACCACGTCGGTCCGGTCATCAGCGGTGAGGTCCTTTACCACGTTGGTCCGGTCATCAGCGGTGAGGTCCTTTACCACGTTGGTCCGGTCATCAGCGGTGAGGTCCTTTACCACGTCGGTCCGGTCATCAGCGGTGAGGTCCTTTACCACGTCGGTCCGGTCATCAGTGGTGAGGTCCTTTACCACGTCGGTCCGGTCATCAGCGGTGAGGTCCGTTACCACGTTGGTCATCAACGGTGAGGTCCTTTACCACGTCGGTCATCAACGGTGAGGTCCTTTACCACGTCGGTCATCAACGGTGAGGTCCTTTACCACGTTGGTCATCAGCGGTGAGGTCCTTTACCACGTCGGTCATCAGCGGTGAGGTCCTTTACCACGTCGGTCATCAACGGTGAGGTCCTTTACCACGTCGGTCATCAGCGGTGAGGTCCTTTACCACGTCGGTCATCAACGGTGAGGTCCTTTGCCACGTCGGTCATCAGCGGTGAGGTCCTTTACCACGTCGGTCATCAACGGTGACGGCCTGTACCACGTTGGTCATCAACGGTGAGGTCCTTTACCACGTCGGTCATCAACGGTGAGGTCCTTTACCACGTCGGTCATCAGCGGTGAGGTCCTTTACCACGTCGGTCATCAACGGTGACGGCCTTTACCACGTTGGTCATCAGCGGTGAGGTCCTTTACCACGTCGGTCATCAGCGGTGAGGTCCTTTACCACGTCGGTCATCAACGGTGAGGTCCTTTACCACGTCGGTCATCAGCGGTGAGGTCCTTTACCACGTCGGTCCGGTCATCAGCGGTGAGGTCCTTTACCACGTCGGTCATCAGCGGTGACGGCCTTTACCACGTCGGTCATCAGCGGTGAGGTCCTTTACCACGTCGGTCATCAGCGGTGAGGTCCTTTACCACGTCGGTCCGGTCATCAACGGTGAGGTCCTTTACCACGTCGGTCCGGTCATCAGCGGTGAGGTCCTTTACCACGTCGGTCCGGTCATCAGCGGTAAGGTCCTTTACCACGTCGGTCCGGTCATCAGCGGTGACGGCCTTTACCACGTTGGTCATCAACGGTGAGGTCCTTTACCACGGGTCATCAACGGTGAGGTCCTTTACCACGTCGGTCATCAACGGTGAGGTCCTTTACCACGTCGGTCATCAACGGTGAGGTCCTTTACCACGTCGGTCATCAGCGGTGAGGTCCTTTACCACGTCGGTCATCAACGGTGAGGTCCTTTACCACGTCGGTCATCAGCGGTGAGGTCCTTTACCACGTCGGTCATCAACGGTGACGGCCTTTACCACGTTGGTCATCAACGGTGAGGTCCTTTACCACGTTGGTCCGGTCATCAGCGGTGACGGCCTTTACCACGTCGGTCCGGTCATCAGTGGTGAGGTCCTTTACCACGTCGGTCATCAGCGGTGACGGCCTTTACCACGTCGGTCCGGTCATAAGCGGTGAGGTCCTTTACCACGTCGGTCATCAGCGGTGAGGTCCTTTACCACGTCGGTCCGGTCATCAGCGGTGAGGTCCTTTACCACGTCGGTCATCAACGGTGACGGCCTTTACCACGTCGGTCCGGTCATCAGCGGTGAGGTCCTTTACCACGTCGGTCATCAACGGTGAGGTCCTTTACCACGTTGGTCATCAACGGTGAGGTCCTTTACCACGTCGGTCATCAACGGTGAGGTCCTTTACCACGTCGGTCATCAGCGGTGAGGTCCTTTACCACGTCGGTCCGGTCATCAACGGTGACGGCCTTTACCACGTCGGTCATCAACGGTGACGGCCTTTACCACGTCGGTCATCAGCGGTGAGGTCCTTTACCACGTCGGTCATCAGCGGTGAGGTCCTTTACCACGTCGGTCCGGTCATCAACGGTGAGGTCCTTTACCACGTCGGTCCGGTCATCAGCGGTGAGGTCCTTTACCACGTCGGTCCGGTCATCAGCGGTAAGGTCCTTTACCACGTCGGTCCGGTCATCAGCGGTGACGGCCTTTACCACGTTGGTCATCAACGGTGAGGTCCTTTACCACGTCGGTCATCAACGGTGAGGTCCTTTACCACGTCGGTCATCAACGGTGAGGTCCTTTACCACGTCGGTCATCAACGGTGAGGTCCTTTACCACGTCGGTCATCAGCGGTGAGGTCCTTTACCACGTCGGTCATCAACGGTGAGGTCCTTTACCACGTCGGTCATCAGCGGTGAGGTCCTTTACCACGTCGGTCATCAACGGTGACGGCCTTTACCACGTTGGTCATCAACGGTGAGGTCCTTTACCACGTTGGTCCGGTCATCAGCGGTGACGGCCTTTACCACGTCGGTCCGGTCATCAGTGGTGAGGTCCTTTACCACGTCGGTCATCAGCGGTGACGGCCTTTACCACGTCGGTCCGGTCATAAGCGGTGAGGTCCTTTACCACGTCGGTCATCAGCGGTGAGGTCCTTTACCACGTCGGTCCGGTCATCAGCGGTGAGGTCCTTTACCACGTCGGTCATCAACGGTGACGGCCTTTACCACGTCGGTCCGGTCATCAGCGGTGAGGTCCTTTACCACGTCGGTCATCAACGGTGAGGTCCTTTACCACGTTGGTCATCAACGGTGAGGTCCTTTACCACGTCGGTCATCAACGGTGAGGTCCTTTACCACGTCGGTCATCAGCGGTGAGGTCCTTTACCACGTCGGTCCGGTCATCAACGGTGACGGCCTTTACCACGTCGGTCATCAACGGTGACGGCCTTTACCACGTTCAAAGGTAACGGTCCTCATTCAGGCCCCAGGTGGTTAAAACTTCTCCCCCAGACACACGTCTTCTCCCCCAGAGACACGTCTTCTCCCCCAGAGACACGTCTTCTCCCCCAGAGACACGTCTTCTCCCCCAGAGACACGTCTTCTCCCCCAGAGACATGTCTTCTCCTTGTGGTCTCTGGGGAAGTAGCCTAAGATGTTTGCAGGCACCAAGCTTTCAGTAGAAACTCCTCAGCAACCGTGTCCTGTCAAACTAATGTTTGACATGTAGCGAGCTAGGTAAACAACCATAATCACAACTCATAACGTTACTACCCTGCATCAATCTGCAGGTAGCTAACCAACCTGGTTCAATGTTAGCTAGCTACAAATAGACAAGCAAATGGCTCTTTCTGTCGTAATTAGAATCGTGTAATATCTGAAAATGTAGCTAGCTGGACTATCATTCAAGATTGGACGCATCTCCTGTCAGATGTCATGGCTGCCCTTGGTTTGAAGATGTAATCCAGAGACCTGTGTTTTCTCCATCTCTTTAGTGATCATACTCTAATTCCACCGATTTCAAAACTGTCTTGCAGAAAGTAGAGCAACACTTATGCAGCTCCACAACACAATACATTTAGTTTTAAAGCAGCGTTAGTTAAGATTGCCTAGACAACCTGACAAGCTCAAATAGACAGAAGCCTTCTATATGGCCGACCAATCCAAACTCATCTCTCGGCATGTCCAGCCCACTCATTATCTCAGCCAATCATGGCTAGCGGGTAGGTTGATGACTTTTTTCTGTGGCTTAACCAACTAGGCTAGTAATAAATAAATAAAACACTTTTTTTTTTTTTTTTTTTTTTTTAAATAGGAACATTGCCGTTACGAGAGTCCTGTTAACAGCAAATCCTCGTTCGGATGTAATCCATCTTATTATCAAGTGATTGGCCAATGGAATAGAGGGGAGTGGTGGCCAGTTTCCTCTTTACCATAGTCTCACCAGGACACCATGCTCTCCTGCCAATTTTTCACCAACGTTTCCTCTCGAGTAGCCTGGGTCGAAGGTACACAAACAGCCCAGGGCAGACGAGTCGAAGTCGGAATTGAGGTTAGTAACTGCCGATCTGATGTTCGAAAGTTCTTGTTGATCATAGGAAATTACAGCGGAAACATTTTTTTGATCAGAATGAATAACATGGACCTGATCCTAGATCAGCACTCGGACACCTGATTAGGGTTGGTAACTTTCCCCAAAACTCCCTGGTTTTCCAGGAATTCTGGTTGGAAAATCCCTGTAATTAATAAGCAGGAAATATGGGAATCCTCCAACCAGGATTTCTGGTAAACCAGGGAATTTTGGGAATGTTACCAGAATTTGGCAACCCTACGATGCATACAGGCCTCTGAAAAACACTCATGTGATTAGTGACCTTGCCCTTAAAAAGAGACTTGAAAGACATGCTAGCTCCTAGAGCGAATCCTTAGGATTTAGTTCAGAGCACATAAAAGGGCATTCTTTTATGTTTTTTTTATAAAGGAAGGTCTTCAGGTCAAGTCCCAATGCTCTTAAATTAATTCATTTCCTCGTCTTCATTCCTAAGGCTTAGAACAACTGAAGAGACTGGAAGATGTCTCTTTAAGATTGATTATACTCTTCGAAACATTGTCTTTCAATGTCACAGACCTAAAACATTATCCAAGGTCAATGATACAGGCCTTGCTCCCCCCCAAAGAAAAACACAGCTGGTAGAGGAAGTTGCAGCTGAAACCTTGAAGCCGTGACAGAAAAGACAATAAAATGATTGTAGTTCCACAGGAAATGAGAAACATACGTTCTTGCTTCACTGATGCATAACAATGGGGCTGATGAGGCCAAATTAGCCGTGGCGTTTCCACATCAACACGTCTCTATGTAGCCCCCTCACTTGGCCCAGCGGACTGCATGTATTAATGCATACGTCGCCAAGACGACAGAGGAAATATGAACAAAGTGAGAGACCCACAGCACCCTTCGTTGTACGTGTGTGGTGTGTTGTTGTATTCCGTGTGCGCGCGCTTCTGTAGGCCTTCTGCGTGCGTGTGTGTGTGGTGTACTACCCCTGTCATCAGTGGTTTGTCTAGGAATTCACACAACGCCAAACTACTCAATTCTTGAACTAACCCATCTGAATTAGCTAGACGGTCTAGTCACTAGCTAATATTCTGATTTAATAACTCTGGCTTCTAAGCCTCTGTTATGGGTTTCCGTTGTGTTAAACAGCTTAGACCTGACCCACGAATCTGGACATTGGGCAGATTAGTGGCAAACACAGAGAGGCTAATCCCAGATTTAAAGTACTCTGTTAAAAACTCAAATATGATTCCCTTACTGGAAAGGTCTGGGAGTAGACGAGGTGAGTCAGACGAGTGAGGGATCATCTATGATCCTGTGGTATGAAGGTTTATTTTAGGTTTATTTTATAGACAGAGATTTTGGAGACAGACGAGTGGGGAAAAAAAAACCTCAAAGATCAGAATAATATCAGTGAGCATCTGAATGGGAGTTCGGAGAGTAACAGAGGGACATTCAACAAGCACAGCACTTACACAAATGACTGATGATCGGCTGAGAGAAATTGCTGATAAAAACAAGACTGGGGGCTGTTTTGTTAGACTTCTCTATGCATGCGGATGACTCAACACTATACACGCGTCCGCTATTACAACGACTGAAATGACTGCAACACTTAAAGATCTGCAGTTAGCTTCAGAGTGGGTGGCAAGGAACACATTAGTCCTATATATTAATACAACTAAAAGTCATTGTATTTGGGACAAATCATTCACTAAACCCTCTTACCTCGACGAAATAGTGCAATAAATAATGTGGAAATTGCGCAAATTGAGGTGAATTAAATGCTTGGAGTAACCCTGGATTGTAAACTGTCATGGTCAAAACATGTTGATACAACAGTAGCTGAGATGGAGAGAAGTCTGTCTATAATAAAGTGCTACTCTACCTTCTTAACAACACTATCAACAAGGCAGGTCCTACAGGCCCTAGTTTCTACCTTCTTAACAGCACTATCAACAAGGCAGGTCCTACAGGCCCTAGTTTCTACCTTCTTAACATCACTATCAACAAGGCAGGTCCTACAGGCCCTAGTTTCTACCTTCTTAACAACACTATAAACAAGGCAGGTCCTACAGGCCCTAGTTTCTACCTTCTTAACAGCACTATCAACAAGGCAGGTCCTACAGGCCCTAGTTTCTACCTTCTTAACAGCACTATCAACAAGGCAGGTCCTACAGGCCCTAGTTTCTACCTTCTTAACAGCACTATCAACAAGGCAGGTCCTACAGGCCCTAGTTTCTACCTTCTTAACAACACTATCAACAAGGCAGGTCCTACAGGCCCTAGTTTCTACCTTCTTAACAGCACTGTCAACAAGGCAGGTCCTACAGGCCCTAGTTTCTACCTTCTTAACAACACTATCAACAAGGCAGGTCCTACAGGCCCTAGTTTCTACCTTCTTAACAGCACTGTCAACAAGGCAGGTCCTACAGGCCCTAGTTTCTACCTTCTTAACAACACTATCAACAAGGCAGGTCGTACAGGCCCTAGTTTCTACCTTCTTAACAGCACTATCAACAAGGCAGGTCCTACAGGCCCTAGTTTCTACCTTCTTAACAACACTATCAACAAGGCAGGTCCTACAGGCCCTAGTTTCTACCTTCTTAACAACACTGTCAACAAGGCAGGTCCTACAGGCCCTAGTTTCTACCTTCTTAACAGCACTATCAACAAGGCAGGTCCTACAGGCCCTAGTTTCTACCTTCTTAACAGCACTGTCAACAAGGCAGGTCCTACAGGCCCTAGTTTCTACCTTCTTAACAACACTATCAACAAGGCAGGACCTACAGGCCCTAGTTTCTACCTTCTTAACAGCACTGTCAACAAGGCAGGTCCTACAGGCCCTAGTTTCTACCTTCTTAACAACACTGTCAACAAGGCAGGTCCTACAGGCCCTAGTTTCTACCTTCTTAACCACACTATCAACAAGGCAGGTCCTACAGGCCCTAGTTTCTACCTTCTTAACAACACTATCAACAAGGCAGGTCCTACAGGCCCTAGTTTCTACCTTCTTAACAACACTATAAACAAGGCAGGTCCTACAGGCCCTAGTTTCTACCTTCTTAACAACACTATAAACAAGGCAGGTCCTACAGGCCCTAGTTTCTACCTTCTTAACAACACTATAAACAAGGCAGGTCCTACAGGCCCTAGTTTCTACCTTCTTAACAACACTATAAACAAGGCAGGTCCTACAGGCCCTAGTTTCTACCTTCTTAACAACACTATCAACAAGGCAGGACCTACAGGCCCTAGTTTCTACCTTCTTAACAGCACTGTCAAGAAGGCAGGTCCTACAGGCCCTAGTTTCTACCTTCTTAACAGCACTGTCAACAAGGCAGGTCCTACAGGCCCTAGTTTCTACCTTCTTAACAGCTCTAGTTTCGTCACACCTGGACTACTGTTCAGTCGTGTGGTCAGGTGCCACAAAGAGGGAAAATTGCAATTGGCTCAGAACAGGTCAGCATGACTGGCCCTATATATGTCAATCTCTCATGGCTCAAAGTGGACTTCATAACTACTTGTATTTGTGAGTGGTGTTGACAAGCTGAAGGTACCGAGCTGTCTGTTTTAATAATACTAGCACACAGCTCAGACACCCATGCATACCCCACAAGACGAGTGAGGCATCCATGTCTGTATGAATGGAGAATCTAGCTAGTATGTGAGAGAGGGAGTCTGGGTAACCATGTCTGTCTGAACGGAGAGTCTAGCTAGTATGTGAGAGGGGGAGTCTGGGTAACCATGTCTGTCTGAATGGAGAGTCTAGCTAGTATGAGAGAAGGGGTCAAGGGAGTCCTGGCGTGAACTAGGTGTATTAACCACTGAGAGGGCCTGTAGAGGGGGTGGCGGAAGAGAGGGGTGTGTGTGTGTGGACTCACCCTGGCGCTCTGGCCTGCGATAAGCTGGTCATCTTCTGTTTGAACGCTGGTCCTGCTGCGAACATCAAAGTCCTCCGTCTCAAAGTCAGAGTCATCCAGCTCTTCAGGAGTCTACAGGAGAGGAGAGAGGGAGGAGAGGAGAGGGAGGAGAGGAGAGGAGAGAGAGGAGAGAGAGGGAGGAGAGAGAGGAGAGGAGAGAGAGGAGAGGAGAGAGAGGAGAGGAGAGAGAGGAGAGGAGAGAGAGGGAGGAGAGAGAGGAGAGGAGAGAGAGGAGAGGAGAGAGAGGAGAGGAGAGAGAGGAGAGGAGAGAGAGGAGAGGAGAGAGAGGGAGGAGAGAGAGGAGAGGAGAGAGAGGAGAGGGAGGAGAGAGAGGAGAGAGAGAGAGAGGAGAGGAGAGAGAGGAGAGGAGAGAGAGGAGAGGAGAGAGAGGAGAGGGAGGAGAGGAGAGAGAGGAGAGGAGAGAGAGGAGAGGAGAGAGAGGAGAGGAGAGAGAGGAGAGGAGAGAGAGGGAGGAGAGAGAGGAGAGGAGAGAGAGGAGAGGGAGGAGAGAGAGGGAGAGAGAGAGAGGAGAGGAGAGAGAGGAGAGGAGAGAGAGGGAGGAGAGAGAGGAGAGGGAGGAGAGAGAGGGAGGAGAGAGAGGGAGGAGAGAGAGGGAGGAGAGAGAGGGAGGAGAGAGAGGGAGGAGAGAGAGGAGAGGAGAGAGAGGAGAGGAGAGAGAGAGAGGAGAGGAGAGAGAGGAGAGAGAGGAGAGGAGAGAGAGAGAGGAGAGAGAGGGAGGAGAGAGAGGGAGGAGAGAGAGGGAGGAGAGAGAGGGAGGAGAGAGAGGGAGGAGAGAGAGGGAGGAGAGAGAGGGAGGAGAGAGAGGGAGGAGAGGAGAGAGAGGAGAGGAGAGAGAGGGAGGAGAGGAGAGAGAGGAGAGGAGAGAGAGGAGAGGAGAGAGAGAGGGAGGAGAGGAGAGAGAGAGGAGAGAGAGGAGAGGAGAGAGAGGGAGGAGAGAGAGAGGAGAGAGAGGGAGGAGAGAGAGGGAGGAGAGAGAAGAGAGGAGAGAGAGGAGAGGAGAGAGAGGAGAGGAGAGAGAGGGAGGAGAGAGAGGAGAGGAGAGAGAGGAGAGGAGAGAGAGGAGAGGAGAGAGAGGGAGGAGAGAGAGGAGAGGGAGGAGAGAGAGGGAGGAGAGAGAGGGAGGAGAGAGAGGGAGGAGAGAGAGGGAGGAGAGAGAGGAGAGGAGAGAGAAGAGAGGAGAGAGAGGAGAGGAGAGAGAGGAGAGGAGAGAGAGGAGAGGAGAGAGAGGGAGGAGAGAGAGGAGAGGGAGGAGAGAGAGGGAGGAGAGAGAGGGAGGAGAGAGAGGGAGGAGAGAGAGGGAGGAGAGAGAGGGAGGAGAGAGAGGAGAGGAGAGAGAGGAGAGGAGAGAGAGGGAGGAGAGAGAGGAGAGGAGAGAGAGGAGAGAGAGGAGAGGAGAGAGAGAGGAGAGAGAGAGAGGAGAGAGAGGGAGGAGAGAGAGGGAGGAGAGAGAGGGAGGAGAGAGAGGGAGGAGAGAGAGGGAGGAGAGGAGAGAGAGGAGAGGAGAGAGAGGGAGGAGAGGAGAGAGAGGAGAGGAGAGAGAGGAGAGGAGAGAGAGGGAGGAGAGAGAGGGAGGAGAGAGAGGGAGGAGAGAGAGGGAGGAGAGAGAGGGAGGAGAGAGAGGAGAGGAGAGAGAGGGAGGAGAGAGAGGAGAGGAGAGAGAGGGAGGAGAGAGAGGGAGGAGAGAGAGGGAGGGAGGAGAGAGAGGGAGGAGAGAGAGGGAGGAGAGAGAGGGAGGAGAGGAGATGGAAGGAAAGAAGGGAAAAAACTAAATTAGAAAATATTGTGTGGTAAAAAGCAGAGAAACAAACGCCCCGGTGCTACCAGCTACAGAGAAACAAACGCCCCGGTGCTACCAGCTACAGAGGAACAAATGCCCCGGTGCTACCAGCTACAGAGGAACAAATGCCCCGGTGCTACCAGCTACAGAGAAACAAACGCCCCGGTGCTACCAGCTACAGAGGAACAAACGCCCCGGTGCTACCAGCTACAGAGGAACAAACGCCCCGGTGCTACCAGCTACAGAGGAACAAATGCCCCGGTGCTACCAGCTACAGAGAAACAAACGCCCCGGTGCTACCAGCTACAGAGGAACAAATGCCCCGGTGCTACCAGCTACAGAGGAACAAATGCCCCGGTGCTACCAGCTACAGAGGAACAAACGCCCCGGTGCTACCAGCTACAGAGGAACATCATCTTCCTCTCCTCTCCGGCAGCCTGTAATGGGAAACTGCAAACGCTAAATGACGTGTAATGACTGTCTGTGCATTTTGAGAGGGAAAAATGAAGCTAGGATGAAAATTATGGGGAGTAAATCAGTCCAACACCTGCCCCTGGAATCCCGAGAGGAGAGGGTGGAGAGAGAAAGAGAGAGAGAGAGATTTGTAGTGAAGAACACTGCAGACAACAGCCTGCACGGTGGCATCCTTGCCTGAGTGGCTCAGTTGATGAGCGGGTGGGCATTAGCAAGGTCAAGAGTTCAATTCCCTCAGCGATCACAAACAACCTACTAAAGTGTCTTCAACTCAAAGTGTGGTGTGAAGACGAGTCACACGGCCGGAAACAAAAAACAATTGGAGTGAAGCGCAAGAGAGCGTCGATTCACATAGACTGGCGTATGCCAATTTAATTGTCATGAGAATCCATAATAAAACAGTTGTATTTCCTATGTATAAAGTAAGTAGCTCGTCTCGTATTCTCTCTGGAAAATAGGAAGTTTGTGACGCTTCCCAGCCGTAGCCTGCCTAGGCTATATGCCCGCGATGAAAATCAACACAAGTAGGCTGCAACTGTTGTCAAATATGTAGCCGATTTGACTGATAAAAAACGAATTTATAAATGACATCTTTAGTACACTTAGCAAAAGGAAGCTCATAATTCCTCTAATTCCGTTTCTAATGACCCACTCAACTCATCTGCTTATTTTGCTTCGTATATAGACGCAGACGCCCGCGGCCAGACATTTCACTCATTCACTCCTGTGCATTCTAATTCCAGCGTGAACTAGCGTGTAGAAATGTTTTCCATTTCATTTGGTCTCTAACTCTTGAGTAAAAGCTTCTGCTAAATTGCATACTTCTAAAATGGATTGTAAATCCATCCACCAACCCTTTACTGTCCACGACCCACCCAATCTCGCTCAGTGGAGTATCAAGGTCTCATCTCGACCCACCCAACCACTCACCGTGGAGAATCAAGGTCTCACCTCGACCCACCCTCCCACTCACCGTGGAGTATCAAGGTCTCACCTCGACCCACCCACCCACCCACAGTGGAATATCAAGGTCTCACCTCGACCCACCCTCCCACTCACCGTGGAGTATCAAGGTCTCACCCTGACCCACCCTCCCACCCACAGTGGAATATCAAGGTCTCACCTCGACCCACCCTCCCACTCACCGTGGAGTATCAAGGTCTCACCTCGACCCACCCTCCCACTCACCGTGGAATATCAAGGTCTGACCTCGACCCACCCTCCCACCCACAGTGGAATATCAAGGTCTCACCTCGACCCACCCTCCCACTCACCGTGGAATATCAAGATCTCACCTCGACCCACCCTCCCACTCACAGTGGAATATCAAGGTCTCACCTCAACCCACCCTCCCACCCACCGTGGAATATCAAGGTCGCTGTCCATCCACTAGATGTAGGAGGACCACCACACAGATACGACAGGTTTAACCCCAAGAGGGGTTCACATTATAAACCTCATCTTCCAAGTGTTATGTTGAACTGAGTTGATTCCAACCCCTGACAGTGGACCAGTAGATTACCTCCTACACTGGAGATGAGGTCTTTACCCCGTACTGCTCCTAGAAAGGCCCTGGGCTACAGAGAGGACAGAGGAGCTACTGTAAATGTCTAGGTAACCTTGACTGATCCTACTTACTGTAAATGTCAAGGTAACCCTGACTGATCCTACCTACTGTAAATGTCCAGATAACCCTGACTGATCCTACCTACTGTAAATGTCAAGGTAACCCTGACTGATCCTACCTACTGTAAATGTCCAGGTAACCCTGACCGATCCTACCTACTGTAAATGTCTAGATAACCCTGACAGCTCTTCTCTCTCCTTCTGCCTACAGTAACGCCTCCCTCTGAGCCCATCAGTCACTGTAATGTCCCTCTTCCTCCTGCTCTACCAGTCCAGAGACGTCTCGGACCCAGAGGGTGGTCAAGAGGGGGCCTGACGTCCTGTCAGACACCCCAGGGAGGGGACACCAGACAGGCTGGATCTGCCTAGGAGTAGTTTAGTGCCTAAAAAAAAGGGTTTATATGTTCCCGATCTGAAATCTCTCAGAAAGACGACTGAGAACCAGCTTCCTTTAGATTCTTTTGGGACCATGTGTTGTGTATGAATCTGTTATTCAATGAATTTCTACGGGTTAATAGCAGTAAGGCCAAATCGTTTCCCCCCCCCCCATCAAATAAATGTATTTATAGCATAAGCTATTTGAGATCACGTACGGGCTCGCTCGCATGGACAGGCTCACGATCATGACTCAGGTGCACCTTCTACGGAGGACAATAAAAGGCCACTTTTAACGGTGCAGCTTCGTCACACAACACAATGACACAGACGTCTCAAGTTCTGAGGGAGATTGTAATTGGCAAGCTGACTGCAGGAAAATGTCCACCAGAGAATTCAATGTTAATTTCTCTACCATAAGCCATTTAAGTGACAGAGAAACAAACATTGCACGGTGTCATTAGTGTGTTGACTCACATGATTATGACAACAGGAGAATTAGGGTTCATTAAATAGGGCACTACGTAGTTGTCTAGCGCGTGTACACTCACCCGGATCATCAGCACGGCCTTGCGGATGTCGCGGACGCCATCGTAGACCAGGCGGGAGGCATCGATGAACTCGTTCTCGTCAACGGGGAGCGTGGGGTTGGCACTGAGAGCCTCGACCGCTGCCTCCACCTGCTCTGTGAACCTGGGCATGACTGGTGGAGGTGGCAGAAAGTTGGAAGGCAAATCAAACGTGTAATGCTGGTATCTATTGAACCATGGAGTTCATGGAAATGTGTGGGATTACATCGGCTCTTTATATCCAACCAATAACCAGGGACATAACTGCACTGCTAGAAACCCTTTCCACAGGACGGTTCCACTGGTGTAAAATACTTATGTAAATACTTTAAAGTACTACTTAAGTCGTCTTTTTGGAGTATCTATACTTTACTATATATATTTTAGAGAACTTTTACTTTTACTACATTGCTAAAAAAAAAACAGAGTCACACACACACACACACAGAGTCACACACACACACACACACACACACAGAGTCACACACACACACACACACACACACGAGGCCTCCACTTTTGCAATGAATATCAATGAGGTCCTTTCTATAGAACATAACTAGTTAAACCCTGCCTTCCTAACGGTGGTTTAAATCCTGAGAAACAAACCAGACTGGCCTTTTAATAGTTAATGAAGGCCAAGCTCGATGTAGTGATTACATAAAGCTTTCATGGAGGGGAATGTTTAGGAGAGAGCAGGAGAGGAGAGAGGAGGAGAGGGATGAGGAGGGGGCAGAAGAGGAGAGAGCAGGAGAGGGGTGGGCAGGAGAGGAGAGACCAGGAGACCAGAGAGAGCAGGAGAGGGGTGAGTGGAGGGCGGGAGAGGGGTGAGTAAAGAGCGGGGTGAGCGAGAGCGGGGTGAGCGAGAGAGGGGTGAGCGAGAGAGGGGTGAGCGAGAGAGGGGTGAGCGAGAGAGGGGTGAGCGAGAGAGGGGTGAGCGAGAGAGGGGTGAGCGAGAGAGGGGTGAGCGAGAGAGGGGTGAGGGAGAGAGGGGTGATGGAGAGAGGGGTGATGAGAGAGCGGGAGAGGGGTGATGAGAGAGCGGGAGAGGGGTGATGAGAGAGCGGGAGAGGGGTGATGAGAGAGGGGTGATGAGAGAGGGGTGATGAGAGAGGGGTGATGAGAGAGGGGTGATGAGAGAGCGGGAGAGGGGTGATGAGAGAGCGGGAGAGGGGTGATGAGAGAGCGGGAGAGGGGTGATGAGAGGGAGAGAGCGGGAGAGGAGAGAGCGGGAGAGGAGAGAGCGGGAGAGGAGAGAGCGGGAGAGGAGAGAGCGGGAGAGGAGAGAGCGGGAGAGGAGAGTGCGGGAGAGGAGAGTGCGGGAGAGGAGAGTGCGGGAGAGGAGAGTGCGGGAGAGGAGAGTGCGGGAGAGGAGAGTGCGGGAGAGGAGAGTGCGGGAGAGGAGAGTGCGGGAGAGGAGAGTGCGGGAGAGGAGAGTGCGGGAGAGGAGAGTGCGGGAGGGGAGAGCGGGAGAGGAGAGGGAGAGTGGGAGAGGAGATAGGGAGAGTACCACCGGTAGAGACAGAGAGACAGATGTTACCTGTGTTGGTGAGTAGCTTGGTGGCCTCCAGAACCTTCTCTGTGTAGACTCCAGGTTCATAGTTGTCCATCTCACACGTGACCACATGGACCACTCTGGCGGCGCGGCCACGGATGGCACCGGCCGTGCGGTCCAACCCGTCCACATCCTTCTCCTGCAGCGCTATCACACACTTGTTCACGTCCTCCAGAATGTGGTTCTCTGGACGGGAAGAATCACCCAGTGTTAATTCATAGAGGGACGATTAGAGACACATGGCACGTGGGTTCTGAATCTCAACTCCTACAGAACAAACAGCAGGAGAAGAATCAGAACGTGTCATGGGTTAAACTAACTCCCGAGCTCGCTGACGATCCTACGGAAACTATTAGTTTGAAGGACAGTCTCCCAGACAGGCTGTTTTCTCCCTCTTCATGTCAGATAAGGTTTGAGGTATATTTTTAGTTTACTTGGTTACCTACACACTCCCGTAACAAGAACACAGACGTGTGAGACAGGCAGGACACAGACGTGTGAGACAGGCAGCGTGTGAGACAGGCAGCGTGTGAGACAGGCAGCGTGTGAGACAGGCAGGACACAGACGTGTGAGACAGGCAGGACACAGACGTGTGAGACAGGCAGTGTGTGAGACAGGCAGCGTGTGAGACAGGCAGCGTGTGAGACAGGCAGCGTGTGAGACAGGCAGGACACAGACGTGTGAGACAGGCAGGACACAGACGTGTGAGACAGGCAGCGTGTGAGACAGGCAGCGTGTGAGACAGGCAGCGTGTGAGACAGGCAGCGTGTGAGACAGGCAGGACACAGACGTGTGAGACAGGCAGGACACAGACGTGTGAGACAGGCAGCGTGTGAGACAGGCAGGACACAGACGTGTGAGACAGGCAGCGTGTGAGACAGGCAGGACACAGACGTGTGAGACAGGCAGCTTGTGAGACAGGCAGCGTGTGAGACAGGCAGGACGCAGACGTGTGAGACAGGCAGGACGCAGACGTGTGAGACAGGCAGGACGCAGACGTGTGAGACAGGCAGGACGCAGACGTGTGAGACAGGCAGCACGCAGACGTGTGAGACTGGCAGCACGCAGACGTGTGAGACTGGCAGCACGCAGACGTGTGAGACTGGCAGCGTGTGAGACAGGCAGCGTGTGAGACAGGCAGCGTGTGAGACAGGCAGCGTGTGAGACAGGCAGGACACAGACGTGTGAGACAGGCAGGACACAGACGTGTGAGACTGGCAGCACGCAGACGTGTGAGACTGGCAGCGTGTGAGACAGGCAGTGTGTGAGACAGGCAGCGTGTGAGACAGGCAGCGTGTGAGACAGGCAGGACACAGACGTGTGAGACAGGCAGCGTGTGAGACAGGCAGGACACAGACGTGTGAGACAGGCAGCGTGTGAGACAGGCAGGACACAGACGTGTGAGACAGGCAGCGTGTGAGACAGGCAGCGTGTGAGACAGGCAGGAGACAGACACCCAGAATTCCCAAATAGCACCCCTTTCTCTACATAGATGTGGAGGGAGAGGCTGTAGGGAGAGGGGGTGTGGGAGAGGGACCCAGCAGTCCCAAATAGCACCCCTTTCCCTACATAGCGAAATAGTTCTGGTCCGAGCTGTTTGAGCTTCCCTCGAGGCTCTGACCAAAAGTAGTGCACTATATAGGGAATAGGTTGTTATTTGGGAAGCATCCTCAGTGCTCCTGTCTGTCGGTTCGGAAGTATGGAGGTCAAGGAGGAGGCTGAAAGCCAATCAGGTTACATATGGGTCCTGTTCTCAAAGACTAATACTGCTCCTCTCCAGAGCACACGCCCAGCCCACGCCGAAACGTTGCCTCTTCAGGAAGTTGCAAGAAAAAAATACCAATCACTTACGTTGTTAGTCTGTTCATGTCTTATGATACATTTGGGCAAATTATTTACATTTTCAATACATTTAGGATGATTCCTTACTAATGAGTTAGATACAGTCGGTTTTAACGTCTGGATTCAGTGATTCCATCCTTCATGGTGGATTTGATTGGCCGAATTCTCTCGGATCACTTCCTGCTTCGGTTTTACACCTCACTATCGTCGACAGCGAACAGGAGAACTACACTGGTGGTGTTGCTTTCGGCTGCGACACGGAAAGAGTCACTTTTGCTTGGGCGTGAACCGCGTATCAAACTCCTGACAAAAGAACCAGAGACTAAATTCTACGCTGAACAAAACTACCTTTGACCATATATAATATTACACACTTTTCACACACGAGAATATTCTCCAAGTGAATATGTATTGGCATGCAAATGAGATGAGCCCTGAAAAGAAAAGCTCCGCCCCCTTCCTACTCACCGGACACACAGAGGAAGTCGTCGATGCTGGTGATGTCATCGACGGCGTCAGTGAGGACGCGGACCTGTTTCTCCCAGGAGTCTTTGAAGAGGTCCATGTTGTCCTGGGCAACCTTACTGTTGGGCTTGGCAGCTAGAGCCAGAGCCGCGTTAATCACCTGTTACAGAGCATTCACACCAATTACTACAGCAGGTAACATGACACTTCCTTATCCATCAGACCAACACAGAGACAGAGAGACAGAGAGAGAGAGACCAACACACAGAGAGAGAGAGAGACCAACACACCATCCACTGTGTTTTGGCATGTTTACCCCCCCACCCACTGTGTTTTGGCATGTTTACCCCCCCACCCACTGTGTTTTGGCATGTTTACCCCCCCACCCACTGTGTTTTGGCATGTTTACCCCCCCACCCACTGTGTTTTGGCAGGGTTTACCCCCCACCCACTGTGCTTTGGCATGTTTACCCCCCACCCACTGTGTTTTGGCATGTTTACCCCCCACCCACTGTGTTTTGGCAGGGTTTACCCCCCACCCACTGTGTTTTGGCAGGGTTTACCCCCCACCCACTGTGTTTTGGCAGGGTTTACCCCCCACCCACTGTGTTTTGGCAGGGTTTACCCCCCACCCACTGTGTTTTGGCAGGGTTTACCCCCCACCCACTGTGTTTTGGCAGGGTTTACCCCCCACCCACTGTGTTTTGGCATGGTTTACCCCCTACCCACTGTGTTTTGGCATGTTTACCCCCCACCCACTGTGTTTTGGCAACAGTATTCACTAATTGATGAATAGGAGAGATTCGCTGGGAAAAGGGTGAATGAGTAACAGCTTGTTTTCTTGGGGAAATACATGTGGTGAGATTCAAGCTGAGGATGAATGGGAGTCATTAGGTGAGATTAAAGAGTCAGAGAAAGAGAGCGAGAGAGGGGCAGAGGCAGAGGCGGGAGTCAGAGAGGGAAAGAGGCGAGAGAGAGTGCGAGAGACAGAGAGCCGGGTGCAGACTAGTAAGGAGAGGTTTGTCAGGGTTTGAGGGACCAGGCTGAACCAGCCGGCCTGTCCTGCTGCTGAACCAGGCGGCCTGTCCTGCTGCTGAACCAGGCGGCCTGTCCTGCTGCTGAACCAGGCGGCCTGTCCTGCTGCTGAACCAGGCGGCCTGTCCTGCTGCTGAACCAGGCGGCCTGTCCTGCTGCTGAACCAGGCGGCCTGTCCTGCTGCTGAACCAGGCGGCCTGTCCTGCTGCTGAACCAGCCGGCCTGTCCTGCTGCTGAACCAGCCGGCCTGTCCTGCTGCTGAACCAGCCGGCCTGTCCTGCTGCTGAACCAGCCGACCTGTCCTGCTGCTGAACCAGCCGACCTGTCCTGCTGCTGAACCAGCCGACCTGTCCTGCTGCTGAACCAGCTGATCTGCCGACCTGTCTTGCTGCTGAACCAGCTGATCTGTCCGTGGCAGTAATGAGTGATTTTATTGGAGGTGCTGAAGGTGGAATACATTTAGATATATTGGGTGGAAGTAAACGCTGTGCATAGACGGCAGTAATGACGAAAGTTGCTCTGTGAAATTCAATATTTTGACATAACGTTTGGCAATCTGGTTAATGGGACCTCTTTCTGAAAATCAGATGAGATCCTGTCTCAACTGGGAGCAGGAAGAGCTGTAGGTCGGATGGAAATGAAGGTTGGCAGAGCTAGCTATATGATTCCCAAACCAAAGCCTCCAGACACTGGAGGTTTCAGCAATATGACTGGTAGACTTACAGGGGGTTGGCTAGCTGTAGGGCTGGCACAGCTGAGGGGAGAGAAGGGGCCTTTAAGGTGTTAAGTGTTGGCAGGGATGTGGGGGGAATGGGGGGCTGGAAGTGTGAAGTGTTGGCAGCTTGACAGGGCTGTGGGGCTGGAGAGAGAGAGAGGAGAGAAAGGAGAGAGCAAGAGGATGGAGAGCGAGAGAGGAAGGAGAGCGAGCGAGAGAGAGGAAAGAGAGAAAGGAGAGCTAGAGAGGACGGAGAGAGAAGAGCTAGAGAGAGAGGACGGAGAGAGAAGAGCTAGAGAGAGAAAGGAGAGCTAGAGAGAGAGAAAGAGAGAGAAAGAGAGAGCGAAAGAGAGAAAAAGAGAAAGAGAGAGAGAAAGAGAGAGAGAAAGAGAGAGAAAGAGAGAGAGAAAGAGAAAGAAGAGCTAGAGAGAGAGAGGGAAGAGAGACCGGCAGGTACCTGGGGGCAGAGTGTCTCCAGCTGGGAAGCGGCCATACGGACCAGCTTGACTCCCTCCTCATTATTACAGATGGAGCAGGCCAGGTTGGCCACCTAGACGCAGGAACAGACAGTCAGACTCACACCTACATACACACTGCACAGCACTATAGACATTTACTGTCTACATCTCATCACACAGACAGTCAGCTTCTGATTATACACAGCATGTAGCTAGAAAACAAACAGAGAAAACAGACTCCCACTCACATACACAGACCGCATGGTCAGTGTTTCCCCTAGATTCATTTAGCAGAGAAATCTTTGACACCACTCCTAAAAATAAATTGCAAATTATATATTTTTATTTTTTTTATGGGGGGGAGGGGGGGCAGTAAAACGTGTTCATGGGGTTATATCCTTCCTGTTTGGCCCTGTCGGGGGGGGTGTCCTCAGATGGGGCCACAGTGTCTCCTGACCCCTCCTGTCTCAGCCTCCAGTATTTATGCTGCAGTAGTTTGTGTCGTGGGGGTAGGGTCAGTTTGTTATATCTGGAGTACTTCTCCTGTCCTATTCGGTGTCCTGTGTGAATTTAAGTGTTCTCTCTCTTTCTTTCTTTCTCTCGGAGGACCTGAGCCCTAGAACCATGCCTCAGGACTACCTGACATGATGACTCCTTGCTGTCCCCAGTCCACCTGGCCGTGCTGCTGCTCCAGTTTCAACTGTTCTGCCTTATTATTATTCGACCATGCTGGTCATTTATGAACATTTGAACATCTTGACCATGTTCTGTTATAATCTCCACCCGGCACAGCCAGAAGAGGACTGGCCACCCCACATAGCCTGGTTCCTCTCTAGGTTTCTTCATAGGTTTTGGCCTTTATAGGGAGTTTTTCCTAGCCACCGTGCTTCTACACCTGCATTGCTTGCTGTTTGGGGTTTTAGGCTGGGTTCCTGTACAGCACTTTGAAATATCAGCTGATGTAAGAAGGGCTATATAAATAAATACATTAGATTTGATTTGTTCAGTGTAAACTTAAGACTAAACTAAAACTAAAATGTGTAGAAAGTATAATGGACCTATAGATTTATAAAAAAATATAATCTTTAAGAACTAACAATTACTTTTTCCACATTTTGTTATGTTGGAGTTATTCTAAAATTGATTAAACTGTTTTTTCAATCTACACACTCCATAACGACAAAGCAAAAAAATATTACATTTACATTCAGACCCTTTTACTCAGCACTTTGTTGAAGCACGTTTGGCAGTGATTACAACCTCGAGTCTTCTTGGGTATGATGCTACAAGCTTGGCACACCTGAATTTGGGAAGTTTCTCCCATTCTTCTCTGCAGATCCTCTCAAGCTCTGTTAGGTTGGATGGGGAGCGTCGCTGCACAGCTATTTTCAGGTCTCGCCAGAGATGTTCGATCGGGTTCAAGTCCGGACTCTGGCTGGGCAACTCAAGGACATTCAGAGTTGTACTGAAGCCACTCCTGTGTTGTCTTGGCTGTGTGCTTAGGGTTATTCTGTTGGAAGGTGAACCTTCACCCCAGTCTGAGGTCCTGAGGGCTCTGGAGCAGGGTTTTCATCAAGAATCTCTCTGTACTTAGCTCCGTTCATTTTCTTGATCCTGACTAGTCTCCCAGCCACCACCACCTTAGGGATGCTGCCACCACCATGCTTCACCTTAGGGATGCTGCCACCACCATGCTTCACCTTAGGGATGCTGCCACCACCATGCTTCACCTTAGGGATGCTGCCACCACCATGCTTCACCTTAGGGATGCTGCCACCACCATGCTTCACCTTAGGGATGCTGCCACCACCATGCTTCACCTTAGGGATGCTGCCACCACCATGCTTCACCTTAGGGATGCTGCCACCACCATGCTTCACCTTAGGGATGCTGCCACCAACATGCTTCACCTTAGGGATGCTGCCACCACCATGCTTCACCTTAGGGATGCTGCCACCACCATGCTTCACCTTAGGGATGCTGCCACCACCATGCTTCACCTTAGTTATGCTGCCACCACCATGCTTCACCTTAGGGATGCTGCCACCACCATGCTTCACCTTAGGGATGCTGCCACCACCATGCTTCACCTTGGGGATGCTGCCATCACCATGCTTCACCTTAGGGATGCTGCCACCACCATGCTTCACCTTAGGGATGCTGCCACCACCATGCTTCACCTTAGGGATGCTGCCACCACCATGCTTCACCTTAGTTATGCTGCCACCACCATGCTTCACCTTAGGGATGCTGCCACCACCATGCTTCACCTTAGGGATGCTGCCACCACCATGCTTCACCTTGGGGATGCTGCCATCACCATGCTTCACCTTAGGGATGCTGCCACCACCATGCTTCACCTTAGGGATGGTGCCAAGTTTCCTCCAGACGTGATGCTTGGCATTCAGGCCAAAGAGTTCAATCTTTGTTTCATCAGACCAGATAATCTTGTTTCTCATGGTCAGAATCCTTTAGGTGCCTTTTGGCAAAGTCCAAGCAGGCTGTCAAGTGACTTTTACTGAAGAGAGGCTTCCGTCTGGCCACTCTACCATAAAGGCTTGATTGGTGGAGTGCTGCATAGATGGTTTTCCTTCTGGAAGGTTCTCCCATCTCCAGAGAGGAACTCCGGAGCTCTGTTAGAGTGACTATTGGGTTCTTTGTCACCTCAAAGACCAAGGCCCTTCTCACCCGATTTCTCAGTTTGTGCCTCAACACGATCCTGTCTCGGACCTCTCCGGACAATTCCTTTGACCTCACAGCTTCGTTTTTTGCTCTGACATGCACTGTCAACTGTGGGACCTTATATAGACAGGTGTGTGCCTTTCCAAACCATGTCAAATCAATTGAATTTTACCACAGGTTGGACTCAAATCAAGTTGTAGAAACGTCTCAAGGACGATCAATGGAAACAGGATGCATCCAGGCTCAATTTAGAGTCTCATAGCAAAGGGTCTGAGAATACTTAATGTAAATAAGGTATTTGTTTTAATAAAAATGTTTTGCTTTGCTATTATGGAGCACTCTGTCTAGATTGAATTTAAATCCATTTTAGAATAAGGCAGTGACGTAAGAAAATGTGGGGAAAGGGTCTGAATACTTTCTGAATGCACCGTATATCATCAGGTTTTATGGCCATATGGGGCCCCTGCTGTTGATTCAGTGTAAAATCCATTGGTTTAAATTAACACATGGTTGGGGGGGTGGGGGGTAATGGAGAAACGAGCATCAGCGGTTATATTGCTGAAGTAGAAATCATTCTATTCCATAAATTGGGTTCCAGAAACGCCACTTATAATTTCAAAACAAGCTGCCACAGTTACGGAGAGTAAATGACAGAACCATTTCATGGACCGACGTTCTAACAGGTTTACAATTGTATCAATTCTATTCCACTAAACAGATATATTCTGTCATTCTAAATTCACTCCAGGTTAAGATTAAATCCATTTATAAAAAGAGAATAAAAGGAGGTGGACTCTCGCGCTCTCCCTCCCTCTCCCTCCCTCCCTCCCTCTCCCTCCCTCCCTCCCTCTCCCTCCCTCCCTCCCTCCCTCTCCCTCCCTCCCTCCCTCTCCCTCCCTCCCTCCCTCTCCCTCCCTCCCTCTCTCCCTTTCTCTCGGGAGTAAAGAATGTGTCGATAAGTTAGGTTACCTTCCCAATTCCTAAATATCAACACCCAGGGAATGGATTAATCAATACGGGGTGTAAATAACAGTCAACCCTTTATCAATTAGTAAGATAAAGTGGATCAGAGAAGAGCAGAGCAGAGGGGGGGGGGGGGGGGGGGGGACAAGAGCACCTGCTACAGGTTTAGGACTGATTCAGAAAACACTGACAATGTCACGTGGGCCAGAATTAAAACTTACAGTATTGGTGTCAGCTTTTAATATTTAATCCATATGCAACAGTACTGCTTGACACACACATACACAGAGAGCAGAGGTTCTCTATAGTCATATAACTCAGCATTTTCTCTATAATCACACATCACTAAAATGAGTCATTCTACACAGCGAGTGGTGACGTGTCATTAACTAGAACATTATCTCTATGGTTACCGGTTAGTGAGAATGCTACTGTCTGGTTGCCCGGGGTGACTGGTCGTCTGGGTGGGTGGCTGTAATGCTGACTAGTGCAGTAACACCAACACTGTGTTCCTGCCTGGCCTATTGAGGTAGTGGGGGGGGGGGGGGACTACGGTACCGTGGTGCAGGGGGGGAATTAATCTCCCCCCCCCCCCCCCCCCTCTCCCCCTCTCTCCTTCCCCCTCCCCAACCGGATTGGAGAAGGTCCTTAGTCCCTCCCCTAAAGTTTTTATTTGTTTTATGTACGGAAAGCACATGGTAATATCGTCCAATGAAATGCCTACTTACAGGTTCATGCTACAATACATAATAGGAACAAAGTAAATGCCTCAGTAGAATAGAACAAACATTTACAAATACAGGAAGTCACAATTTATAGTCCAATATTTACAAGTGTATTGGGGAAGGGGTGTAGTGTATGACTGTGATGGCCAATCTCTCTGCCGTTGTGATGCCGACAGTCTCGGATACCCAACACAGTGAACACACACACCTAGCGGTCAGAGCGTTGGGACAGTAACCCAAACGTTGGTAGTTCAAATCACCGAGCCGACAAGGTGAAAAAAAATCTGTCGATCTGTCCTGGAGCGAGGCACTTGACCCTAATTGCTTCGTGCTCGCCGGTCAATAACGGCTGACCCTGATCGTGCTCTCTGAGGGCGTCTCGGTGGGAGTTGGGATACACAAAAAAATATCTATTTCTATTTCATACCTCAAACACAAGAGAACAAGAGGACAAATACAACCAGCCTTAATTGTACAATTCGGAAAGTATTCAGATCTCTTGACTTTTTACACATTTCGTTAAAGCCGGATTCTAAAACATTTCTCTCGCAATCTACACAATAGCCCAATAGTGACAAACAAAAAACAGCTAAGATTTTTTTGCGAATGCATTAAAAACAAAACTGAAATAACTTTTACATCAGTATTCAGACCCTTTACTCAGTACTTTGTAGAAGCACCTTTGGCAGCGATTACAGCCTCGAGTCTTCTTGGGTGTGACGCTACAAGCTTGGCACACCTGTATTTGGGGAGTTTCTCCCAGTCTTCTCTGCAGATCCTCTCAAGCTCTGTCAGGTTGGACAGGTCTCTACAGACATGTTCGATGGGGTTCAAGACCAAAACCATCCTCCACATGAACGTCCCCTTCCCTGTAGTCGACAACACATGAACGTCCCCTTCCCTGTAGTCGACAACACAAAACCATCCTCCACATGAACGCTCCCTGTCCCCTATGACAGCCCTCTGGCCTGCTCCGGCTCCCTGTCCCACATGATAGCCCTCTGGCCTGCTCCGGCTCCCTGTCCCACATGATAGCCCTCTGGCCTGCTCCGGCTCCCTGTCCCACATGATAGCCCTCTGGCCTGCTCCGGCTCCCTGTCCCACATGATAGCCCTCTGGCCTGCTCCGGCTCCCTGTCCCACATGATAGCCCTCTGGCCTGCTCCGGCTCCCTGTCCCACATGATAGCCCTCTGGCCTGCTCCGGCTCCCTGTCCCACATGATAGCCCTCTGGCCTGCTCCGGCTCCCTGTCCCACATGATAGCCCTCTGGTCTGCTCCGGCTCCCTGTCCCACATGATAGCCCTCTGGCCTGCTCCAGCTCCCTGTCCCACATGATAGCCCTCTGGCCTGCTCCGGCTCCCTGTTCCACATGACAGCCCTCTGGCCTGCTCCGGCTCCCTGTCCCCTATGGCCCCCACTCAACCCGTCTGCACCATCCACAGAGTCAAATGGCAAGGGTTCGGTCATGGGCCATCCATAGGGACAAGTGAGAGGTCATTTTAAAATGTCAGTGCATGACACTCCGACACAGTTACAAAGTTCATTCACTGGGGGAACAGATTTCAAGTCAACTGATGAAGACTGCTAATGTTGCTCAAAACATGACCATCATGCTATTAGGGAAAGTCGGATGGCTTTGTACACTGTACACAGATGATCATAAAACACTAGACATGTCTTATCCTTTGAGTGCAATGTGTTTCCTTTCTTCTTCTTTATGTTTTCAGATGTTTGTTACGTCACTGGTGATGTCACTTCCTTCGGCAACGTAAACACATATATGTCTCCCATGCCAATAAAAACCCCTTAAGAATGGACTTGACAGGACGAGCGAGAACGCTTGAGAGATGGAGTGAGAGGAAGGGTCGATGAGAGAGGGAACACAAGAAAGGGAGGGGACGAGGGAGAGAAAGAGTGCAATACATTTATTTGACAAAAGCGGCCCCTTTTTGTATCAGTCTGTGACAACCACTGTGGCAGTCAGAACACATCACAGCAGGGGAGAAGTGCTTTCGTTCCCTCCCTGTGTTACGCTGTCTCGCTCTGTCAATGAGTAGTAGGTGGATGGAGATCCAACTGTTTAGACAATGAATCCCCGTCCCCAGAGGTATCACTTAACCTTGTCAGGCAGGGGGAGGTTTGGCTACTCTGGGCCAGGCTTAAAGTGGGCTCCACAGCTGTGACCAGCCATACAGAGTCTTTGTCTTTCTGTCTGACGGCTCAAAAATCACAACACCATGGCTAGGGCACAAATGACACCCTATATAGTGCACTAGCCTCACAGGCACTGGTCCAACGTAGTTCACTACATAGGGAATAGGGTGACATTTGGAACCACATCCGCCTTCTGCTCCGGCATCTTTCATAAAGCTCAAGTCGGTTGAATTAAAGCCGTCGCAGACGATGATTTCAGCCATCTTATGCTTTCATTTTGCCGTCCCAGACTAAAATGTGTGTGTGTGTGTGTGTGGGGGGGGGGGACAAATTCTTAGGTTGTAAACGACTGTCGGACGTCTTGGGTTGTTCAGTGTGACAGGGTCTAGGTCTGACATTAAACTATCTCTACGTACGGACGTCTTGGGTCGTTCAGTGTGACGGTCTAGGTCTGACATTAAACTACCTCTACGTACGGACGTCTTGGGTCGTTCAGTGTGACAGGGTCTAGGTCTGCCATCAACTACCTCTACGTACGGACGTCTTGGGTCGTTCAGTGTGACAGGGTCTAGGTCTGCCATCAACTACCTCTACGTACGGACGTCTTGGGTCGTTCAGTGTGACAGGGTCTAGGTCTGACATTAAACTACCTCTACGTGCGGTTGTAGGTTCTGACAAAGTTGTAGTAGTGTCAGAAACGTTGAGCCGTTGTGGCGAGCCGATCCCGGAGACTGAACAATTAGAAAGACTGCACTGAGCATGCACACAATAACACGATTGTGAATAGTCAGATTAATATAATAGTTATATTTAAACGTTTTACATGCTGTGCCAGAAGAAGAGTTTCATTAATCTTGTTCACATGACATTCGCAGTCAATCTACCTGATGAAAAATAAACGTTCTACAGCGTCAATGCTATTTTGGGGCAGCCTATTTGATTCGGAGTTTGGACAAAAGTTTGTATGAGGAAACTATTTCCACGATTGCATTCTTTCAGCTTTTCCTAACTCAGTTCACTCGCGCATAAGCATAGAGTGAGGCTTTAACTGCCGGTGCCGACACGCGATCAGATCCAGTTGGTGTTGAACTGCCGGTGCCGACACACGATCAGATCCAGTTGGTGTTGAACTGCCGGTGACGACACACGATCAGATCCAGTTGGTGTTGAACTGTCGGTGACGACACACGATCAGATCCAGTTGGTGTTGAACAGCCGGTGCTGACACTCGATCAGATCCAGTTGGTGTTGAACAGCCGGTGCTGACACACGATCAGATCCAGTTGGTGTTGAACAGCCGGTGCTGACACTCGATCAGATCCAGTTGGTGTTGAACTGCCGGTGCCGACACTCGATCAGATCCAGTTGGTGCTGACACACGATCAGATCCAGTTGGTGTTGAACAGCCGGTGCTGACACGCGATCAGACCCAGTTGGTTTTGAACTGCCGGTGCCGACACACGATCAGATCCAGTTGGTGTTGACACACGATCAGATCCAGTTGGTGTTGACACACGATCAGATCCAGTTGGTGTTGAACTGCCGGTGCCGACACACGATCAGATCCAGTTGGTGCTGACACACGATCAGATCCAGTTGGTGTTGAACAGCCGGTGCTGACACGCGATCAGACCCAGTTGGTTTTGAACTGCCGGTGCCGACACACGATCAGATCCAGTTGGTGTTGAACTGCCGGTGCTGACACACGATCAGATCCAGTTGGTGTTGAACAGCCGGTGCCGACACACGATCAGATCCAGTTGGTGTTGAACTGCCGGTGCCGACACACGATCAGATCCAGTTGGTGTTGAACAGCCGGTGCCGACACAGGATCAGATCCAGTTGGTGCCGACACACGATCAGATCCAGTTGGTGCTGACACACGATCAGATCCAGTTGGTGCTGACACACGATCAGATCCAGTTGGTGTTGAACAGCCGGTGCTGACACGCGATCAGACCCAGTTGGTTTTGAACTGCCGGTGCCGACACACGATCAGATCCAGTTGGTGTTGAACTGCCGGTGCTGACACACGATCAGATCCAGTTGGTGTTGAACAGCCGGTGCCGACACGCGATCAGATACACCGTTGCAGCTGAAGTAGCCCCGCAGGCCAATCGCAGAATGTGACGACAGAACTGAAGCTAAATCGCACAATCTGGCCAGGTTGTTCAAAATTGAATTTAACATTGCACGATGTGTGACATTTAATAATCTTAAAAAGGTGGAATCCGATGTGCCAAGGCCTTTAGTCAGTGTTGGTTTAGATGGAGAGTTGGTGTCGAGTGTCTGTTTTGACAAACAGAATGAATGACAACACGCGCATACTGCAGCTTTCCACTGCACGGCTACCCAGGAGCACAATCACACAAGGAATTTGCTGAGACTGGGTGCTAGCTACTGGCCTAATTCCATTGTTCTGTTCTCAACATACACTTAGAATATAAAACATTGGGAACACCTTATCAATATTGAGTTGAACCCCCCCCTTCGGTTGCCCTCAGAACAGCCTCAATTCGTCAGGGCAAGGACTCCACAAGGTATAGAAAGCATTCCACAGGGATGCTGGTTCATGTTAACTCCAATTCTTCCCACAGTTGTGTCATGTTGGCTGGATGTCCTTTGGGTGGTGGACCATTAATACACACAGGAAAACTGTTGAGAGTGTGAAAATCCCAGCAGCGCTGTCAGTTCACACAAACCGGTGTGCCTGGCACCTACTACCATACCCCGTTCAAAGGCACTTCAATGTTTAGTCTCTCCTATTCACCTTCTGAATGGCACACATACACAATCCATGTCCCAATTGTCTCAAGGGTTAAAATTCCTTCGTTAAAAAAAACTCTTACGGATCCACCCTTTTTTTTCCCCCAATGTTCACCTAAAATGACCCAAATCTAACTGTCTGTAGCTCAAGGATATGCATATTCTTGATACCATTTGAAAGGAGACACTTTGAAGTTTGTGGAAATGTGAAAATAATCCTGGAGAATATAAAACACATTAGATTTGGTAAAAGATCACTTAAAAAAAAATATATATATATATTTATTTTTTTGTACCGTCTTTGAAATGCAAGAGAAAGACCATAATGTATTATTCCAGACCAGGCACAATTTAGATTTTGGCCACTAGTGTATGTGCAAAGTTCTAGGCTGCTCCAATGAACCATTGCATTTTTGTTGAAAAAATTTGTCAAGACTGGCCAAATGTGTCTAATTGGTTTATTAATAACTTTTCATGTTCAAAACTGTGCACTCTCCTCAAACTATAGCATGGTATTATTTCCCTGTAATAGCAACTGTAACTTGGACAAGAACTTACGCTTTCTGCCCATATCAGATATGTCTATGTCCTGGGAAATGTTCTTGTTACTTACAACCTCATGCAAATCACGTTAGTGCACATTAGCTCAACCGTCCCGTGGGTGGGACACCGATCTGTAGAGATCCTTACGAGGATTTATTGAACTGTCCCCTCCCCTTCATCTACATGTCCCCTCCCCTTCATCTACATGTCCCCTCCCCTTCATCTACATGTCCCCTCCCCTTCATCTACATGTCCCCTCCCCTTCATCTACATGTCCCCTCCCCTTCATCTACATGTCCCCTCCCCTTCATCTACATGTCCCCTCCCCTTCATCTACATGTCCCCTCCCCTTCATCTACATGTCCCCTCCCCTTCATCTACATGTCTCCTCCCCTTCATCGACAATGATTGAAGTGGATTTATCAAATGACATCAATAAGGGACCATAACTTTCACCTGGATTCACCTGGTCAGTGTATGTCATGGAAAGAGCAGGTGTTCTTAATGTTTTGTAAAGTCACTGTATTGTATCGTCAGTGTAAAACATCACATGAAGGAGTTTGTAAAATAAATGTTTCAAGATCGATGAGAAATTAAGGTCAGTTTTGTGGTTTCCTAAAAATGAGATAAGGTTGGGATTTGGAGGGCAAGTCGATACTAGTTCCTTATAACACCAGACGTGTCACCCAATGAGCATGTTTGGGATGCTCTGGATAGACGTGTCACCCAATGAGCATGTTTGGGATGCTCTGGATAGACGTGTCACCCAATGAGCAGGTTTGGGATGCTCTGGATAGACGTGTGTGCCAGTTCCCTCCAATATCCAGCAACTTCACACAGCCATTGAAGAGGAGTGGGACAACATTCCACAGGCCACAATCAACAGCCTGATCAACTCTACATGACGGAGATGTGAGGCAAATTGTGGTCACACCAGACACGGACTGGTTTTCTGATTATTATTGTTTTTTTTTTTTTTTAAGGTATATGTGGGCAACAGAATCATATCTGTATTCCCAGTCAAATCTTTGGAATTGTAAGATGCTGAGATGTATTTGTGTTCCGTGTAGACGTCCCCACCCCCGGTCCAGCTCTAACACCTGACATCTCCTAAAGACATCACCCTACAGTAACGGAATAAGAAAACTCCAAGAGATGTGTGTGTAACTTTAGGTAACGTACCTCGATGAGCTTGTTGGCGTGCTCGCGGAACACCTGGGCGTATTCCTTCACCTCCTTCTCGTTCCCGTTCTTCGCCGCTTCGATCAGAACCAGCAGGGGAACGTTGGTCTCCAGGAACGAGTCAGAGACGTGATCCATGACCGCCTTACGCAGCTACACAGAGAGAAGGAGAACGAACGAGAGGAGTCAAAAAGCTGAACGGTTATTTTAGCTTTACTAGAGAAAAACAAAAGCCTCTGGCAGAGAAACTAAAAATTTTGTAAAACCAACCTGTCTGTGAAGGTCTCTGGAGAAGGAATGGGACTGGGAGAACAGGGGGAGGAAGAGAACAGAGGGAGAAAGAGAACAGGGGGAGGAAGAGAACAGGGGGAGGAAGAGAACAGGGGGAGGAAGAGAACAGGGGGAGGAAGAGAACAGGGGGAGGAAGAGAACAGGGGGAGGAAGAGAACAGGGGGAGGAAGAGAACAGGGGGAGGAAGAGAACAGGGGGAGGAAGAGAACAGGGGGAGGAAGAGGAAGGAAACCTGTCTGAAAGGAGGAATGGGAGAATAGAGAGGGAGATTAAGGGGAGGCGAATAGAGAGGGAGATTAAGGGGGGTGCGAATAGAGAGGGAGATTAAGGGAGGAGAATTGAGAGGGAGATTGGGGGGGATAGAGAGGGAGATTGAGGGAGGAGAATAGAGAGGGAGATTAAGGGGGGGAGAATAGAGAGGGAGATTGAGGGAGGAGAATAGAGAGGGAGATTAAGGGGGGGGAGAATAGAGAGGGAGATTGAGGGAGGAGAATAGAGAGGGAGATTAAGGGGGGGAAATAGAGAGGGAGATTGAGGGGGGAAATAGAGAGGGAGATTGAGGGGGGGAATAGAGAGGGAGATTGAGGGGGGGATAGAGAGGGAGATTGAGGGGGGGAATAGAGAGGGAGATTGAGGGGGGGAATAGAGAGGGAGATTAAGGGGGGGGCGTGGAGAGGGAGATTAAGGGGGGGCGTGGAGAGGGAGATTAAGGGGGGGAATAGAGAGGGAGATTAAGGGGGGAATAGAGAGGGAGATTAAGGGGGGGAATAGAGAGGGAGATTAAGGGGGGGAATAGAGAGGGAGATTAAGGGGGGGAATAGAGAGGGAGATTAAGGGGGGGAATAGAGAGGGAGATTAAGGGGGGAATAGAGAGGAGATTAAGGGGGGGAATAGAGAGGGAGATTAAGGGGGGGAATAGAGAGGGAGATTAAGGGGGGAATAGAGAGGAGATTAAGGGGGGGAATAGAGAGGGAGATTAAGGGGGGGAATAGAGAGGGAGATTAAGGGGGGGAATAGAGAGGGAGATTAAGGGGGGAATAGAGAGGAGATTAAGGGGGGGAATAGAGAGGGAGATTAAGGGGGGGAATAGAGAGGGAGATGAAGGGGGGGAGAATGGAGATTGAGGGAGGAGAAGAGGGGGATTAGCACCAACCTGTCTGTGGAGATAAGGACAAAGAATGGGAGGATGCAGAGAAAGAAGGAATGAGAGGACGGGGGGAGACAAATAAACCTGGGGAGGTCTCTGGAGAAGGAATGGGAGAATGGAGGGAGGAAGAAGAGGGACCAACCTGTCTGCGAAGGTCCCTAGTCTTCTTGGTCATCCTGTCGATGGCAGTGTTCAGAGCATCACTCTTGTCCTTCTTGCCAGCCTGGAGGAGAGAGAGCGAGAGAAGGTTAGAGGTGTAATGACTATTTACACAGACGAAGACAGAGCGAAAGAGAGACAGCGAGGTGGCTGAAAGTCACTGAGGGATGAATCGCAGGCCTTTACAAGACAATCATTTACAGAGATACGTGAGACGGACCAGAGACGCTTTGGACAACTACTGTAGGTTTGAAACCATTAGAACAGAAGTAAAAACAAACATTTCACAGATATCATTAGTCAGAGAGAGAACAGTACAGATCTCAGATCAGAGAGAGAACAGTACAGATCTCAGATCAGAGATAGTATTAGTCAGAGAGAGAACAGTACAGATCTCAGATCAGAGAGAGAACAGTACAGATCTCAGATCAGAGATAGTATTAGTCAGAGAGAGAACAGTACGGATCTCAGATCAGAGATGGTATTAGTCAGAGAGAGAACAGTACAGATCAGAGATAGTATTAGTCAGACAGAACAGTACAGATCTCAGATCAGAGATAGTATTAGTCAGAGAGATAACAGTACAGATCTCAGATCAGAGATGGTATTAGTCAGAGAGAGAACAGTACAGATCAGAGATAGTATTAGTCAGACAGAACAGTACAGATCTCAGATCAGAGACAGTATTAGTCAGAGAGAGAACAGTACAGATCTTTCTCCTGCCCGAGTTTCCCCTGAGGATGGATTTGGGTATATCACTTCATCAAGCAGTTAATGAGTCCCTTGGTCTGTGGAGGTATATCACTTCATCAAGCAGTTAATGAGTCCCTTGGTCTGTGGAGGTATATCAAATACCCGGAAGTAAAATGTCCTAATGATCACAGCAGCTTCTTCATATGGATTATTCCTCCCCCTTGCGCCGCGCCACGCCTAGATGTTGAATGGGTTTTAATTGGCCAACCAATCACCATGCTCCGAAGTGATTTCCCTGTTCTGTTCTTCCTAAGGGTGTTTGGAGGTTCAGATCAGGAAGCGCTAACACGGCCCAAGAGGAACTCCTGGGACGAGCCGTCATTCCAACAGAGACCAAAGGAATTTCTCTCTTGTTCCCCCTTTCTAACAGTGAATTAGTCCCCCCCCTTTCTAACACTGAATTAGTCCCCCCCCCCCTTTCTAACACTGAATTAGTCCCCCCCCCCTTTCTAACACTGAATTAGTCCCCCCCCCTTTCTAACACTGAATTAGCCCCCCCCTTTCTAACATCGAATGAGTCCCCGTCCCCCCCTTTAACACCGAATGAGTCCCCGTCCCCCCCTTTAACACCAAATGAGTCCCCCCCCCCCCCCCCCCTTAACACCGAATGAGTTCCCCCCCCCCCTTTAACACCGAATGAGTCCCCCCCCCCCCCCCTTTAACACCGAATGAGTTCCCCCCCTTTAACACCGAATTAGTTCCCCCCCTTTCTAACACCGAATTAGTCCCCCCCCCCCCCCCTTCTAACACCGAATGAGTTCCCCCCCCCCCTTTAACACCGAATGAGTTCCCCCCCTTTAACACCGAATTAGTTCCCCCCCTTTCTAACACCGAATTAGTCCCCCCCCCCCCCCTTCTAACACCGAATGAGTTCCCCCCCCCCTTTAACACCGAATGAGTTCCCCCCCCCCTTTAACACCGAATGAGTTCCCCCCCTTTAACACCGAATGAGTTCCCCCCCTTTAACACCGAATGAGTTCCCCCCCTTTAACACCGAATGAGTTCCCCCCCTTTAACACCGAATTAGTTCCCCCCCTTTAACACCGAATTAGTTCCCCCCCTTTCTAACACCGAATTAGTCCCCCCCCCCCCCCCTTCTAACACCGAATGAGTTCCCCCCCCCCTTTAACACCGAATGAGTTCCCCCCCCCCTTTAACACCGAATGAGTTCCCCCCCCCCTTTAACACCGAATGAGTTCCCCCCCTTTAACACCGAATGAGTTCCCCCCCTTTAACACCGAATGAGTTCCCCCCCTTTAACACCGAATTAGTTCCCCCCCTTTAACACCGAATTAGTTCCCCCCCTTTCTAACACCGAATTAGTTCCCCCCCTTTAACACCGAATTAGTTCCCCCCCCCCTTTAACACCGAATGAGTCCCCCCCCCCCCTTTAACACCGAATGAGTCCCCCCCCCCTTTAACACCGAATGAGTTCCCCCCCTTTAACACCGAATGAGTTCCCCCCCTTTAACACCGAATGAGTTCCCCCCCTTTAACACCGAATGAGTTCCCCCCCTTTAACACCGAATTAGTTCCCCCCCTTTAACACCGAATTAGTTCCCCCCCTTTAACACCGAATTAGTTCCCCCCCTTTAACACCGAATGAGTTCCCCCCCTTTAACACCGAATGAGTTCCCCCCCTTTAACACCAAATTAGTTCCCCCCCCTTTCTAACACCGAATTAGTCGTCTCAAAAGGACAATGATACATCCCAAAATGGCACCCTATTCCTATTGTAGCGCACTACTTTTGAACAGGGCCTATAAAAGGGTAGCGGTGCAGTAAATAAGGAAAGGCCATTTGGGATGCAGAGGCAGAGTACCTCGGTCAAAGAGGATGACGATGACATCACAACCAACCAGCTAGATGACATCACAACCAACCAGCTAGATGACAGCACAACCAACCAGCTAGATGACATCACAACCAAAGCGAACACGCTCTTCTCCGTAGCCGACGTGAGTATGACCTTTAAAACAGGGCAACATTCACTACCAGGACATGTACTCAGCGCATGTGTTCACTGACATTTTTCAACCTCTCCCCGCGAGTCTGTAATTCCTGCATGTTTCAAGCAGACCGCCATAGCCCCTTGCGCCCAAGAACGCCATGCCTAAATGATTACCGCCCCCGTAGCGCTTGCTTTGAAAGTCTGGTCATGGCGCACATCAACACCATCATCCCAGAAACCCCTAGACCCACCACAATTTGCATACCGCCCCAACAGACCATCAGATGATGCCATCTCTATCCCACACTGCCCTTTCCCACCTGGACAAAAGGAACACTTATGTGAGAACGCTGTTCATTGACTACAGCTCAGCGTTCAACACCATAGTGCCCTCCAAGCTCATGACTAATCTAAGGACCCTGGGACTGAACACCTCCATATGCAACTGGATCCTGGACTTCCTGACGGGCCGCCCCCCAGGTGGTGAGGGTAAGTAACAACAAATCTGCCATGCTGATCCTCAACATGGGGGCCCCTCAGGGGTGCGTGCTCAGACCCCTCCTGTACTCTGTTCAAGCACGACTACAACACCGTCATTATGTTTTCTGGCGACACAACAGTGGTAGGCCTGATCACTGACAGCCTATAGGGAGGTGGTCAGAGACTTGGCAGTGTGGTACCAAGACAACAAACGCTCCCTCAATGTGAGCAAAACAAAAGGAGCTGATCGTGGACTACAGGAAAAGGCGGGCCGAATTTTTCCGATAAGGTCTACCTACACACCTGTTGTATTCAGTGTTTTTCCGATAAGGTCTACCTACACACCTGTTGTATTCGGTGTTTTTCCGATAAGGTTTACCTACACACCTGTTGTATTCGGTGTTTTTCCGATAAGGTCTACCTACACACCTGTTGTATTCGGTGTTTTTCCGATAAGGTCTACCTACACACCTGTTGTATTCGGTGTTTTTCCGATAAGGTCTACCTACACACCTGTTGTATTCAGTGTTTTTCCGATAAGGTCTACCTACACACCTGTTGTATTCGGTGTTTTTCCGATAAGGTCTACCTACACACCTGTTGTATTCGGTGCATGTGACCAATACAATACAATTTGATTGGATTGAATTTGAAAAGGAGAAATGACTTCAACGTGTCGCGTAATTAGAACGAGTAAAAGCAGCCGGAACGGGAACCCATAGGGGCTCTAGTCAAACCAAGTGCACTACGTAGGGAATAGGCTGCCATTTGGGACACAACCCAGCGAGAGATCAAGTCCTCATTAAAAGATAAGGTCGTAGTACTGGACAGCAGCTTGTTAATAATACAACTCAAAATATACTGAGTGTGAGGAACTGAACTGGAGCTGGCTGGCTCGTCAACAGCATCCTATCACAACCAAGATAAGCAGACCGTTCCAATGCTATGCTAACAATTAAGGCGTTAGCAAACAGGCTAGACAGCCAAATGTTATGCTAACAATTAAGGCGTTAGCAAACAGGCTAGACAGCCAAATGTTATGCTAACAATTAAGGCGTTA